>NC_142149.1:34528806-34834306 GCF_024610735.1 Ursus americanus
GCTATAATATTGCTGGGAAGCAGTTTACCCTCCAAATAATTCAAATAATCTAAATGGACTAGAGACTCTGATAATGGATTTTAACAGAGACATTAAAAGATAGCAAATGGTAGCATATCCACTTGGGGATTAGGTGTTTAGCATTTTTAAATTTAGTATTTAATGTTTTCTTTTAACTCTTAAGTATTTAACTGATTTTACCAAAGGTGATAGATGTTACAAATAGCTGTGAGGATGAAGTAAAAAAGTAAAGCTAAAGTGACAATGACTTTCAATAAATACAAATTTAATATCGTTGGTTAGAGCTTGTGAGAATGTGCTAAAAACAGATTATTTGTGGTCAGGAGAAACCAGGACAGATATTTAAGAGTGAAAGTGGGTAATGGATTCAATAAACTTTATAAAGCAGTAATTGCAGGACAATGACTGGTTCTATTTTTGGTCAGCTAGGGAAAGGCAACCTCATCATGAAGCAGAACACTAATGATTCCTCTGTGAAACCACACCTGAAATACTTTACATGACCGTCTTACTTTAGGTAACCTAGAATCTGAAGATTAAGTCAAGGAAATGATTTTAAAGAATGGGGAAAAAAATAGACCTACTTTGCTCTTTGCCTTCCCTTTTTCCTTTTTTCTTATTGTCCTTTTTCAACATTAAAGAGCATATAGTGATTGACCAGAAAACAACAAGGTAGAAAGTCCTGAGTGTTTGAAAGGCAAGGACAGAATGATTCAGTGTGAGTGCAATTTGTAACCAGGGTGGTATAGAGTAAGTACAAGAGAAAATTTAGTATTATCCAAGCCAGTGAAACCCAGGAAAGACACAGTAATAGACCTAATCTTGACATTTATCTCTACTAGTTAGGCGCAAGTCAAATGATCTGAAATGAGGATTTAAAAAAACTTTTTTTTAACCCTGTCCTTTGTTGTACCTTTTAGAAATGATTCCTAAAGCAGGTATTATCCATTAAATTATATATATTTGAACATCACCTGTTAGATCTCAAAATGTTAGATTTGTTCTTTGACCTCTGCTTTAATTATTAAAACAATAAAACATAGTTGATAAAAATAAAAATTCATTTATACAGAGTCAGAATTTAGGATTTCACCTATGAACCAGACTGGAGAGACCTTGATTTGGTTAAATAAGAAGCATTCTTTGTTCCTTAAATTAGTAGCTTTGATTTTAAAATAGTATAGGTAATTACTTTTTTTTTTAATGGTGGTAATTGATATGTACTGAAATGGTGTACATTTGTATCAAACAAGTGAAAATGCAAATCAGAGTGTTAGTTGCTTAAATGGTAGATTTGGAGTGACCTGCAGTGTTCTGTTGAGTTACATGGCTTTAAAAGTTTATCCTAAACCTTTTTTCTGACTTGACATGAAAGTTCAGTTTCTTTGTGTTTAAACCATGTAGTGATGACAAAAAACATGTGAGTTAACTGTACAGTACTATTAACTGTTTTTATCTTTTATCAGTTTTCGTGGACCAGGATTTGTAATATTGGGATTATTAATTTTTAGAAAAAATTTGAGTAGACTCTGTTAAATATAAGTACAGTGGACGGTATGGATCATTAGATTTTTTTTTTTTAAAGATTTTATTTATTTATTTGACAGAGATAGAGACAGCTAGCGAGAGAGGGAACACAAGCAGGGGGAGTGGGAGAGGAAGAAGCAGGCTCATAGCGGAGGAGACTGATGCGGGGCTCGATCCCATAACGCCGGGATCACGCCCTGAGCTGAAGGCAGACGCTTAACCGCTGTGCCACCCAGGCACCCCGGATCATTAGATTTTTTGCCCATTTATTTCTGTTATCCTCACCAGTTAAAGCCACCATTTAGAACCACCTTGTTAAAGCAGACCAGTGACTGGTTTTACTTGGTGCTATTGGTAAAGTTAACATGTGAAAGTGGTTAGAACAACACTCAGTATATATGAAGGTACCCTAAATGTCTTTATTATTACTATACCAGTCTTTGGAGATATTAATAAGACTATAAGAGGGTAGACTAGAGAGAAGTCAGTAAACCTGAAAATTGGATAATTGATCCTTGATCCTATGAGATTTGGACATAATAGTCTACGTGTGTGGAAGAAGAAACTTCCAGAACAATAAAAGCTCTTGAGATGGGATCATGTCTCTGAATATGATATAATGAACATAAAATTGGAAGCAAGGAACACTAACTTTTCCCCTTGGTAATAAACAGTATATGTGCATTATAATAAATTTGGGAAAGGTAGGAACACAAAGGAAAAAGTCCTCTTACCTTTTCACTGCCTAGAAATAGGCCACATGTAACATATCATGTATTTTCTTTTTCTGTAGGAAAGTACCCACATACAAACATTTGAATCATTTTATATATGCAGTTTTTGGTTCTGTGAAATACAGTGGTGTCCCAGGTTGTTGAGTTGTCCATTCTTGGTATCCCCTTGTCACTACTTCACATATCCTGTATTCCCCTCTTATCAAATCAAGAAAAGATCTATCTATTGCTTGTACTTGTCTTTATTGTTCAGTCCTTAGTTTATGGTTAGAACAAGCAGGTTTTAGGGCTGTTATTTCTAATGTGGAGGAAAAAGAATGATCAAGTCTATTAAAAAAGCAGGTCTTCGTGGTGCTGGTTGGTGAAGAAGGAATCTTTTTAAGATCATGTTCAACTGGTTGGGGTATTTTTAGTGTTTTGTTTTTGCCTCAAATGGGTCTTTATCATGACTTCACTCTTTGGGTATGTAGGAGTCTTTGGTCCTTGTCATCTGGAAATAGAAGTTTGTCCTAGCACAGTATGTTTAATACCTTTAACAATGTTTTAGTTAAGATATAAATGTGTTACTTTATTTCATTGTTTTGTTCATTGTTCAAAGGCATACTTTTTTTGCCCCCACATTTTACCATCTTTTAAATTGGGACGTTTCTTTTATTTGGTGATATCTAACAGTTATAAAGGCTCTTTCCTAGTGGTATGTAACCCTGTTACTTTCTAAAATGAGTGGTGTCACAGCTCAGTGACATGTGCTAATTAGTAATTCCCATTATCTGATACGCAGAAACATCTTTAAGCTTTATATTCCTCTTCCTTTGGTAGGGAATTTTGATAATTGAGTAAATATCTCTGTATCCTTTTTGTCCTAATTGGAGCAAACATTTAGTATTGTTCGGAGTATTTCATTATATATGGTCCATATGTATATGGCCATTTGCATTATAAAATTTACTATATTCCATAATTAAGAGGAATAACTGGAAGCATGTATATTTAATGTAAAATATCAGATTGTTTTACTTACTATTGGCCACCGCAGCAAACATTTTTAAACATAATTTAATCTTTACAACGAAAGACATTAAAAATTATTACTTAATCTCATTTAACAAATGAGGAAGCTATAAATCAAACAGGTTAAGTAACTTGCCCAGAGTTAAGACATACTTGTAAGTGGTGGAGCTGGGATTTGAACTCTTGTTTGCCTGACTTCGGTGTCTTTGCTTCTAATGACTATACCATTCCTGGCTTTAGAAACTTGTATAACTTGGGTGGTGGTTGTTGTTGTCTTCTTTTGACAGGGCAAAAGCAGGCAAATCCTGCTTTAGGGATCTATTTCTGTCCTAGGAGTTTATAAAATAGTTTGCAGCACATGTTCAAAGAAGATAAAATAATTGATTTTCATTCTTTTGCATATTAAGATGGTGATGGAATTCCCTGACAATGTGTTAAATCTCGATGGGCATCAAAATAATGGTGCGCAATTAAAGCAGTTTATTCAGGTAATATTTTTAAAAAATATTTTTAAATTAATGTTTTAAATGGGGTGTGTGTGTGTGTTTTGAAGAGTCATTTAAAATACTAGCTTTAAATATTAATTTCATTTTACCTGGGCCTCTCTAGGTCTTAAGATTGCACTGAAATTGCATTCTTTCACTATGGCTACAGTGAATATATTTATGTACCTGTTGTGTGAAAGAGATTTGGTGGTGTTATGTTATCATTGTACATGTCCCTGTGGCTTTAATTTCACCAAGCCATCTTTCCCTGTTTTTGAAAGATAGGGTATACAGCTTTTCATTGAGAACTTGGTTTTCTTCTGTAGTGATTGTTTTGTTCAAGTGGAAAAAAAAATCCTATATGTGAACTTAATGATTTTCATTTAATTTTTAAGCAATATGATACCTTATAAAACCCTGTGTGTAATGAAAATAATGGAAGGTAAATTGTTACTTTACTTCAAAATTCTATTTCTACTTTTGGAGAAAACTTTGAATGAAAGGTTAACAGTAAATGTGAGAAAATTCTTGGGAGTATCTTACCCATCTTTTTTGGTAAAGCTAGAAACATTATTTGTAGTGTAACTGTAACTCATTCAGACAGAAGTTATTTACTAGAGTTTTGCCCACTTCTCTAGAGCTGTGGTTCTCATTTTTCTACCTCGTCATAACCAACAGATAACATTCATATGCACCACCATATTAGTTAATCACTGCAGGTTTCTACATAGGTAAGATAGGCCTTGTTCTCGCCTACTAATCCTGTCCATACCTCCAGGCTGAGAATTGCAGCTTTACATGATCACCATCCTAACTTGATTCCAGTAGCTAAACATACTGTGTTGTTAAAAATTAAGAGGAAGACATGGCAAAGCTGCATTCCATCTTTATTTTTTTCTTTGTTTTAAAAAAATTTTATTTATTTGAGAGAGAGAGAGCAGAGATAGCAACAGAGATAGCGAGAGAGAGCCTGAGTGGGGAGGAGAGGGAAAAGCAGGCTCCCCGCTGAGCAGGAAGCCCGATGAGGGACTTTATCCCAGGACCCTGGGATCATGACCTGAGCTGAAGGCAGGTGCTTAACCAACTGAGCCGCCTAGGAGCCCTAAAAATTTTTTTATTTCAAGTGAGTGTAGTAAGCTTAATAGTCACTGAACAAACTAAACTTCCAGAGGCAGGGCTTCTTTTTGCTATGCTGAGGCACATACTGCTTAGCCTTGACATCCTAAGCAGAGTTTTAGACCTTAGATTCTAGAACAGAGGGCTTTGTGGAGTAAACTCAGTACAGCATGGGCAAGGCTGACTTGTTTTTCTGACTCAGTTGCAGGTAGAGATGGCAAGCCCTGCCCGTATTGTACTTAATATACAAAGACAGGAACAAGAAGTAGTAATGAAGAGAAATTTTATGTCTTTCTTAAGGACTGTTCTTCATTTTTCTTTTCCTCTTTTTCAGCGACATAGCATGCTTAAGCAGCAAGATCTAAGTATTGCCATGGTGGTGACATCACGTGAAGTATTGAGTGCACTTTCTCAGCTTGTCCCATGTGTTGGTTGTCGTCGCAGTGTGGAGCGCCTCTTTTCCCAGCTTGTGGAGTCTGGAAACCCCGCACTTGAACCCCTGACAGTAGGGCCCAAGGGAGTCCTATCTGTAACTCGAAGCTGCATGACTGATGCAAAGAAGCTTTATACCTTATTTTATGTACATGGGTAAGTATAATCAATGGAGGTAGATGACCTTGTTAAACATTTTTAAACTTCAGGACAGTGATAGCTCTTTTACTGAATTTGGTAGGGGCAAAGCTTGAGTTCAAAATCAGTAATTTTATTGAATATCTTCTGGGTACCAGTGACTATACATATTCTCATATGGAGAGAGGCAGGCAGTAGGCAAACAACATGATTTGTCAGCTAAGTTATACATAAGGGAGATGAGAATGGTAGGGTGGAATTAATAAGGAGGATGGTCGGGAAGGCTTCTGTGATAAAATGACATTGAGTGTGTAGACTTGAATGAAGTGAGTAAGTAAACCATGTAGATATCTGGGGGAAGGCACAGTAGGTGGAGCAAATGTAAAGGTTCAAAGTTTGGAGTTTTCCTGACATGTCCGAAGAACAGTAAGAAAGCCATTGTGGCTGGAGCCAGGTGATTGAAGGGAACAGTAATAAAAGATGAGATCAGAGGAGTAATAAAAGGCCTACTTATGTAGTACCATCCTGAGTTTTTTGTTATTGTTGGGTTTTTTTTTTTTACCTGGAGTAAGACCGGAAGATTTGGGGTCTGTTTTTTGTTTTTTGTTTTTTTAAAGATTTTTATTTATTTATTAGAGAGGCAGCGAGAGAGGGAACACAAGCAGGGGGAGTGCGAGAGGGAGAAGCAGGCTTCCCGTCGAGCAGGGAGCCTGATGTGGGGCTCCATCCCAGAACACTGGGATCATGACCTGAGCCGAAGGCAGACGCTTAACGACTGAGCCATCCAGGCTCATATTTGGGGTGTTTTGAGCAGAGGAGTGACATGGTCTGACTTGAAGTTTGCTTACTTTGACCTCTGTGTTGACAATAAGTGGAAGGGTGGTGGAAGGGGAGAGAAACAAAGGCTATTTAATAATCCATGCAAGAGTAATGGTGACCAGTATGGTAGTCACACAGACCAGTATGGTAGTAAGAAATGGTTGCATCCTGGGTATATTTTGAGGAATGAGCCGGTAGGATTTTTGGATAGATTGGATATGGAGGAGGACATCAAGGGTGATTCTCAGATTTGGGATCTAAAGAACAGGACCGATGGTTTTCCATTTACTGAGATGGGTAAGAATGGGAGGAGCAATTTTGCAGAGCTAGCTTTTGGACGTGTTAAGTTTGAGATACCGATTGGACATCTGGCTAGAGTTCAGAGAGGTCTGCTCTAGAGATAAAAATTGGTGTCATCAGCATATGTATAGTATTTGAACTGTATATAAACTACACACACACACACACACACACACACACACACACGGACATAATTTAAATCTGTGAGATGAAGTAGTCACCAAAGATTGAATATAAGTAGGAAATGTGAAGGGGTCTGAAGACCAAAGCCCTGGGCTTTTCTGTTTAGAGGTGGTGGTAGAGAGTTAGGATTTTCACTCTGCCTGAGAAAAGGCTTGGAGGGTTTTTGAACAGAGAACATAATGTGATTTTTGTTCTGAAAAGATCACTTCAGCTGCTGAGTGAAACCTAGAATGTAAAGGCAAAGGGTGGGAAGCAGGGAGACCATTTGGGAGGTCAGCTATTGTACTTGGCTAAGCTAGAGAGGCAAGTTGAATATGGATAGTAATGGTGGAGGTGATAAATGACATAATTCTGGATATATTCAAAAGTTAGAGATGACAGCCTTTGCTGATTGGTTGGATGTAGGGTGTGGATATTAGCTGTATGCATTCATATATTTGCATAAAATTTCTGTTGGTAGTTCCTCATCAAGGATAGTGTTTATTTAGATATTGTTTGAACAGGGGAAGATGGCTGAGAGGTAGCAATCAGTCAAAATATTTGAGTGTCAGGCACACTGCTAGATACAGTGCAGATAACAGGGATGAATGAGACTGATGCAGCTAGGGGAATGAGTACATTGAATAGAACAGATCTCTTTCAACATACTGACTGACTGGGAATGGAATGGAGAAGATAAGTATACACCTTCTTCTCGGTTAGAATTTGTTTGATGAGGAATTTTCAAGGTAAGTGATGTGTCTGTAATACTTTAAACATCACACTAAAGGGTAGTAAATAGAGATTTTGAAAATTCTAAAGAAAAATGAATATTAATCAAACTTTTAATGATTTATTTTTGATTAGGTCCAAACTAAATGACATGATAGATGCTATTCCAAAAAGTAAAAAGAACAAGAGATGTCAGTTGCACTCCTTAGATACGCACAAACCAAAACCTTTGGGGTAAGTAGAATCGATTATCAAGAAGCTTTGTAATTGTTAAGATTATAAATGTTGATTGTATTTAGTAAAAAGAAAAAAAAACACTGCTAGTTTTATTTTATTAATTAGTTACACTGTAACTAATCAATAAAGGTAAAAATAAATCTGTCTCCTGATTCTATAAGGCCTTTTTGCCTTATAGACAAAATATAGTGTAGGGGCTCAATATAGATTTGATTTTTCTTTTGGAGTTTTTTTTTTTTTTCTTTTATTAAATATGTTTCAGAGGAAGGAAGTTGAGATCTTTATGGAAATTTATTTAGCCAATACTAAGTTTTTCAAAGTAGTAGTGATAACATTCGTTGATCTATATAATAGTCACAATGTATAAATTATTTTTCTTGTCTTTTCTTATCTCTAGGTCTCCCTAATAATTTGTCAAGGATTAAAAAAAAGTCTTGGATCAGTTGTAGCAATGTGTATTCATGTAACTTAATTTGCAGTTTTGTTCTGGTTAGGTGATACAATGCCCAAGGCTGCTTTTGTCCCCATCTCCCAGCACATTGTTACATTGCCCCCTACAAAATTGCTTGAGGTTGGGGGTGGTAAGGAAAAGCCATGGAATTTGAAGGGAGGGTTCTAAGAAGTAACTTGTGTTTTGAGGAGAATGGGATGATTTAAAACAATACTGGATTGCTTTAAAAAATTAGTTTTTGAATATCTCATTAGTAGTGTTGACACCATTGTTGTATAGACCTTTTCTTTCCTGATGAAAGACATGGATGATTAGGTGATGGTATGTTAATTATCTATTAACAAGTTTGTTTGTTTGTTTTCCTATACTCACGAACAAAATTTTTTAAAAAACTTTATTATGAAAACTGCCAAACACATAGGAAAGTACAGAGACTATTCAGGAACCTTCCTTCCTACCAAATATCTTAACCCAGATTCAGTAGTCTTATCAAGATTTGTCACATTTGTTTTATTTATCCGTCATTTTCTTTGCTGAAGTATTTTAAAACAAGTCCCAGAAAACACGCTTTTTTACTCCTACGTATTTCCACCATCCATCTCTAAATACATGGACATTTTCTTTCATAACGACAGTCCATTATTAACACTCATCACAATTAACTATAATAAGCTAATACCCAGTTTAGATTTCCACAGCTTTCTCTAAAAGTGTCTTTTTACAAAATGGGTTTGTTAGAATCAGGATCCAGACTGAACCACAAAGTATATGATATCTAAATGTGAGAGTACTCTGAACCTTCAGTAAAGCTCTACACAACCTAAAGTGGTTATCGAAAGAAAATTGTTATTTTACATACCTGATTTACCAATATCTGTAGAGAATTCTTGTCTTTCTAAATGTAAAATTCAGTCTGGTTTCCTCATTAGACAAAACCTTTACCTGAATGACCTGTTGGCTAAAGCCACAGAGTAGTATTGTATTATTAAAAACCTGCCTTCTGGTTTTTTTGTTAAGAATATTCTTCATTGCGGAACCAAAAAGCAACAGATATCTCAACATCTTACACATCTGCTTATTGGTACCTTCCTTCAAAGACCAGTTCTTCTACTTTTGCTCTGGGTTCCATTTCTTCTTATTCTCAGTGACTTTGCTTTATCAGTTACCTACTTTTGTTAAATTGGCATACAGTTATGTTTTCCTATCTTTCAATTTAAAGACAAAAACAGACTTCCACAGACTTCACATTCCCCTTCAGCTACAGCCCCACCACATGGGAAGCCAAACATTTTAGAAGGTTGTTTACTGAATTGTGAAATCAGTATGAGTTGATCTTGAGCACTGTCTCCTAAGGTAGCCTCAGTTATTCCCACACGCCATATGAATAGCAGGCCAGGGAGTACAGTGTGCTTAGCCAAGACTCCCTCTCCTCCACTTTGGATGGCCACTGCCATTGTATGATACTGTGACTCTCCATTTTACGTATTTCCACTGTTATTTACTCCCCTTTTTTTCTGTTCAGACTTCTCCAGGGAAGTGTTAACAATTGATTAAGGTTTCAACCTAATCAGTGGCAATAATCCAGCTCAGCCTTCCTGAGACTGTTCTTATATGATGCAAGTAAACCCAAGTTATTGGCTTCCTGGGAGTATGGTTGAGATCCAGAAGAAAAGTATAGGCTACAGTTGTTGGCCTCTAGCTGATGACTGATGATTATCAAAGAGAATAGTATATAAGGTCTACCCAGAGAGAGAGTAAGAGAGAAGAATTCTGAGGAATTAAGTATATTGGTAGAAAAGAAGCTAATAAAGAAACTTGAGAAAGAGTGGCCAGAGAGGTAGGAGGAAGCCAAGGGAAAAGAGTGTTTCAGGGGGGTCTGGTCAGCTGTGTGGAATGCTGCTGAGTCAAGAACCCAGAAGTGTCCATTGGATATAGCAACACTGTGATAATTGGTGATCTTGAGGACTAAATCTGTGGTTGAGTGGAAACAATCCAGATCAGAATGGGTAGAAAAGTGATTACAGTCTAAGGTTGTAGTGGATTAAGCTATGAGAGGAAAGTACAGGAGTGGAAAGATTTCTTTTTCAGAAAGCTTGGTCTTGAAAGGAAGATACAAAGACAGTCAGTCTAGAGAGGTTATGGATAAAATCTTGATTTGAACTGTAGCATTTTTTTAAAGTATTTTTTAGATTAACGCTGTCATGTTCTGATGATACAGTAATCATTGTCCAGCTCTAATTTCATGAACCTTTTCCTCAATTGTGAGAACTTGAGTTTGAGAATTAAACAGTTTTAGGAAATTATGGATCACTCACACATAATCAGAAAAGGGGGAAATATGGGCATTGAGTAGAAGGATAGAACATGGAAGACAGAGCGGTAGTTGAGGTCTTTGTTTCAAATTGGAGTGCTAAACCTTGCTTGAGCCCTTGTGACAGGAAATAGGTGACTTGTACGGATGAACTTAAATGGTGGGCAGGGAGTTGAGAAATACCTGTTCAGCTGTATAGAGTAGCTTAAGTAAAGATTCAGAGGTTTTTTCATCTCAAGCGTCCAAGGTAACGAATTTCTAGGACTGTAGTGAGACCTGGAGAAGAACAGGCAGGAACCAGTTGTTCAGAATCATGAAATATCAAGAAGACTATCAATGAGTGGAATATAGACACACATTTCTCTTGGAATGCACATCTGCAGACAACAAAGGAAAATGCATGACCAGCGCCACATTGAAACCTGTGGGGGAGGGAGAGTCTGGGAAGTGTTTAGTAAGTTTTTAATAAATTATTTATATAGTACTTGTAATTGATACAGGCTGTGTAAAGTGTTCGTCTTAGTGTGCTCTCTTTATTTTAGTAAATGTAAAAATCTGTTCACTATAATTAGATTAATCTGAATTTTTTTTCCTCAGCTACTTATAAATGTGAAGGTAGATAAGAGTTTTGTTGCCATGGGTAGATATAAAACCACATTAAGTAGATCAAAACTTATTAGAATTTTCAATTTGTGGAAGATTGATCTATGTTTATAGGTGAAAATAAATTTTTTTTTTTAGTCCTGTTGACTTTAAAGCATTCCTAGTAGATTTGCTCATAAAATGCTTAGTATCTTAATAAATTGGTATCTTGATAAATGTAAATGTTGTTAAACTGTGTCAGATAAACTTAATAGTTGAACAGAAATTTTTATGTAAAGGTATGAGCATATGTTTAAATAATATTTTAATATGGTTAAAATGAATATGTAATTATATACAAATTTGTAAACTTATTCTAATATAAATGTATTAAAGAGTTCATGATTTTAATTTAGACTATAGAAATTATTCCTTCAGATTATCTCAGTGTCACTAAGCTTTGTGCTATACTGTACTACAGTGAAGGGAGCAGTAGCAGTGTCAGTTCAGAGAAGTTAAGTACAGATAAGAGAAGTAGTGAAGACCACAGGAAGGACAGCAAGTGTAGGATCATTTTCCATTATGGACCTTTCCAGGGAACAGCCAGGTAAAATCAAGCAATCCTTTACTCTGCCTTTTTTAATGTTTTACCCTTATCTGTTCCTCCTTTCACTAATATTTGTTTCTTTCTGCAGAGGTTGTTGGATGGACGTATGGGAACTAATGTCCCAAGAATGCAGGGATGAAGTAGTTTTAATTGACTCTAGTTGTCTTTTAGAAACACTAGAAACATATCTGCGAAAACACAGGTAAGTCTAAAGGTCATCATAGTATAGTTGGAAGGTGCCTTAGTCATCTAGAGTGACCTGTCACCTCCTTCATATAATAGTACTCCAGTCTTCCATTAATACCTGGTGCTAGGCAGAGCTTAATGTTAGGGCAAGCAGTTCCTTTATTGGACGACTCTCAGTGTCAGCCTTCTTGTGTTGGGCCAGCATCTCCTCTTTCTGTAATTTCTACCTGTTGGTTCTGGCCAATAAAGTGTACTTAATTGAGTAAAGTGTACTTGATCACTTTGGAAACTCTAGTATTCCTTGTTTTTGTGATAGAAGCATTTCATGTTGTCATTTTCAGAATTAAAGTTTAAATTAGTTTTCATTTAGCAATATTTTGAGTGATTTCTTCTATAATTATTTGTCAAGACCTAAAAATAGAGTTGTAATTTGTGTTATGTGGTTCATGTACTAAAAAAGTAACTTCAGGTTTTTCTTTTTAGAATACTACTTTACAAAGGAACTCTTTCTTTCTTTCTTTCTTTCTTTCTTTCTTTCTTTCTTTCTTTCTTTCTTTCTTTCTTTCTTTCATTCATTTATTTGAAAGAGAGAGAAAGTGCACAAGCAGGGAGAGGGACAGCGGCAGAGGGAGAAGCAGGCTCCCTGCTGAGCAAGGAGCCCATCGCCGGGCTGGATCCCAGGACCCTGGGAACATAACCTAAGCTGGAGGCAGACGAGCCACCCAGGGGCCCTAAAAAGGAGTTTTCTAAGTGTCATAAACATTTGGAAATTTGTAGGGAGCGAGAGTGCATGCAGTAGGAAAGGAAACTGGTAAGGGAGCCATCTAGAGATGGTATTCTTGGGGGGAGCTGTACTCTTTTAATATAAAATTCGTCATGTGTTTAGTGTGTGGTTGTGTGTTCTTTGACCTGGAACATAAATACTTTGGGGATACTTCTAGAAACATACATGAATGATAAAAACTAGCATTATTAAGATTGGTGTTGATATGGCAGTGAACTAATGACTTAATCTGCATACAAAGTTTATTCACTGTTATTCTTTTTTCGGTTACAAACTTTCTTGTTTATTTGCCTTTTTGGTTGATTATACCCGAGAGAGTAGAGAAGAATATGTCAAATATTTGCAGTTTTGTTGGAGAGGGATTATACAGACACAAAACATTTAAATATGTAGGTCCATTATAGATTCCTCCCTCTTTCAATATGAATTGATCCCTATACTCAATATTAATTGATCCATCCGAAAGATAGCTTTTTGGGGTGATAAATTAGTAGGTACAAGAGCTAATGTTTCGGATTTTCCTGTAATGGTTGTAGATATCCTGTATTTGGATGGCAATATTTTATGCCTGTAAGAAGGTGGAATCTATTTGTTAGATATCTGAAGGGTGGGGAGAAACGATTGAGAGAGATTGCTTTGAATCTGGGTTCTACTGATTATAACTTTGTACAAGTTACTTTTCTGTGCCTCCATTTTTTTCTGGAGGCAAAAATAATGATAGTACTGATTAATTGTAGGATTAAATTTGTCATGGGGATAGACGATACGCAGTCAGGCTTACTTAGAACAGTATCTGGCTGGCAATGCAAGCTGGTGCAGCCGCCCTGGAAAACAGTATGGAGGTTCCTCAAAAAGTTGAAAATAGAGCTACCCTACGACCCAGCATTTGCACTACTGGGTATCTACCCAAAGATACAAATGTACTGATCTGAAGGGGCACCTGCACCCCCATGTTTATGGCAGCAGTGTCCGCCATAGCCAACTATGGAAAGAACCCAGGTGTCCATTGACAGATGAATGGATAAAGAAGATTGGGGGGGGTGTCTATACAAATATATATATATGTATTTTTTATATATGTATATATATATATATATACATACATACACACACACACATATACACAAAATGGAATATTATGCAGCCATCAAAAAATGAAATCTTGCCATTTGCAACAACATAGATGGACCTAGAGGGTATTATGCTAAGCGAAATAAGTCACTCAGAAAGACAATTATCATATAATCTCACTGATACGTGGAATTTAAGAAACAAGGCAGAGGATCATAGGGGAAGAGAAGAAAAAATGAAACAGAGTGAAACCAGAGAGGGAGACAAACCGTAAGAGATTCTTAAGAAACAAACTGAGGGTTGCTGGAAGGGAAGGGGAGTGGGGGAGATGAGGTGGCTGGGTGATGGAGATTGGGAGGGTATGTGTTGTGAGCACTGGGTGTTGTGTGAGAGTGATGAATGACCTTTACCGCTGAAACAAATAATACGTTATATGTTAATTTAAAAAAATATATATAAATATTTATAATATAAAATATATATTATATATATGATATAAAATTAAAAAACACAACAGTATCTGGCATAGTAAGCACATTAGTGAATGTTTGCATGCCAGATTTGCAAGTTCTTGTTATTCCTATGTATCTAGTTCTTGTTTTAGGTCCAGTTTGAATTTTTGATGTATGTATAATCAATTGAAAATAATTCCTGAATGGCTGAATAGTGTACCTTTTTAGCAGTTCTGTTTTATTTAGTGGACTTTTTTGAGTACTTTATAATAAAGATTTTTTTTTTTTAAGATTTTATTTATTTATTAGACAGAGATAGAGACAGCCAGCGAGAGAGGGAACACAAGCAGGGGGAGTGGGAGAGGAAGAAGCAGGCTCATAGCGGAGGAGCCTGACGTGGGGCTCGATCCCAGAACGCCGGGATCACGCCCTGAGCCGAAGGCAGACGCTTAACTGCTGTGCCACCCAGGCGCCCCTATAATAAAGATTTGATGGGGAACTGGGGTGGCTCAGTCTGTTAAATGTCCGACTCTTGATCTCAGCCCAGGTCTTGATCTCAGTTGTGTGAGTCCAGGCCTTGTGTTGGGCTCCATGCTGGGTGTGGAGCCTACTTATTTATTTATTTTTTTAAGATTTTTTTTTTTTCTAATTTATTTATGTGACAGACAGCCAGCAAGAGAGGGAACACAAGCAAGGGGAGTGGGAGAGAAAGAAGCAGGCTCCCCGCGGGGCTCAATCCCAGGGTCCTGGGGTCACGCCCTGGCTGAAGGCAGATGCTTAACGACTGAGGCACCTAGGCGCCCCTGGATCCTACTTATAATAAAGATTTGATAACACTAGCCAGTTAAGTATTATGGTAGTACATTATTAGAAATAAAGTGTTAAGAAACTGTGAAACCTTTGCCTTAAAAAATTTTTACATTTATGTGCAAGGTTACTTTTGAAGACAGAAAAAAATCACTTTCATTCTTGCAGCTTCCATGTAGTTTTTTTTTTTTTTTTTAAAGATTTTATTTATTTATTTGACAGAGACAGGGAACACAAGCAAAGGGAGTGTGAGAGGGAGAAGCAGGCTTCCTGCCGAGCAGGAAGCCCTCTGCGGGGCTCGATCCCAGGACACTGGGATCATGACCTGCGCCGAAGGCAGACACTTCACAGCTGAGCCACCCAGGGGCCCCTCCATATAGTATTTTTAACTTGCTGTTTACTTATGCTTATGTTACTTATGATTATGTATGAAGATACATTAAATTACTATGACGATTTAAAGTCGTAAAATAAGGGGAAAATATTTCAAGTTTTATTATTGCCACTGTATGACAGACATCTAACCATTTACCTGAAAATGTAAACTTTTATAACTGAAAACACAGAAGTATTTGTTATTTTTGCATCCAAGTCTCTATTTTCCCCCTGAAGGGGAAGACTTTTTTTTTTATTGTGGTATAAAATAAAAACAACGTAAGTTTACTTCTTAAACAGTTTTTAAGTGAACATTACAGTATTGTTAACTATATGCACATCGTTGTGCAGTAGATCTCTAGAATTTTTCGTCTTGCATGATTGGTACTACACCCATTGCACAACAATTTCCCATTAACCCCTTCTCCCAAGCTCTGGCAACCAGGGTTCTGTTTTCTGTTGTTATGAATTTGATTATTTTAGATAACTCACATATATGGAATCATTTGGTATTGGTCTTTCTGTGATTGGCTTATTTCACTTAGCATAACATCCTCAAGGGTTCATCTATGCTGTAGCATATGATGCAGAGTTTTCTTTTTTTAAAGCTGCATAATAGTCCATTTATGTATGTACCAATTCACCTATCATTCACCTGGACATTTAGGTTGTTGCCCCTATATCTTAGCTATTTCTAATACTACAATGAACGTGAGTGTGCAGATACCTCTTTGAGAGCCTGTTTTCAGTTCTTTTGGATATATAGTCAAAAATGGGATTGCTGGATCATATGATAGTTCTGTTTTTAATTTTTTTAGGACATGCCATACTCTTTGCCATTATTGGCAGCACTATTTTACAACTTCAGCAACAGTAGTGTCAAGGGTTCCAGTTTTTCCACATCTTTGCCAACACATGTTTTCTATTTTTTTATTAGTGGCTGTGCTAACGGGTATGAGGTAGTATCATGTGGTTTTGATTTGCATTTCCCTGATGATTAGTGATGTTCAGCAACTTTTCATATGCTTGTTAGCCATTTGTGTATCTTCTTTGGAGAAGTGTCTTTTGCCCAATTTTTAATTGTTTTTGTTATTATTGAGTTGTAGGAATTCTTTATAAATTCTGGATATTAACTGCTTATCCAGTATGTGGTTTGCAGATATTTTCTCTCTGTGGTTGTCTTTCACTCTCTTGTTTCCTTTGCTACACAGAAGTTTTTGAGTTTGTTGTAACTCATTTGTCTGTTTGCTTTTGTTCCCTGTGCTTTTGACATCCTATCCAAAAAATCATCGCCTGTTCAGTGTCATGAAATTTTTCTTCCTGTGTTTTCTTCTAGGAGTTTTGTAGTTTCAGGTCTTAATGTTTAGGTCTTTAGTCCATTTTGTGTTAATTTTTGTATATTTCTGTGTTTTTTGAAGCATTAGTGAAACAGTGATTTAACTTTACTTGTCAACACTATTGCCTGTGTTTACTAATTGGGCTTAGGGACTCTATTTTAACATATATTCATTTCAAGAAACATACTTTAGATGTGTGCATCAGACTGATGTGTGGAATATAAGGGTAAATACATTAAGAAGTGTAAATTGCAAATATAGGAACACAGAGTAAGGTTGAATTCTAGTTATGGGAACTGCAGGAGGCGTCTTTAAAGATGGACCTGAGTTAGGCAAGTGGAGAAGGATGTGGAAAGGGGTGGGGAGAAAGCAGAAGAAACAAGACCTTGAAGTAGGGACACATTTGCTATGTTCACAGTAGTCCGTTATCTGTATGGTGTGTGTACAGGAGCAGGGTAAATTGTCTAGGCAGTTTAAAACAGGGCAGGGGGGATTGGAAAGAAGACCTGTAAGAGATGTAATAAATAATTGATCCCAGTTGGCTCCACTGATGTTTTCTTCCCAGGTGACTGTACGAATGGTGATGTTCTTAACAGGTTTGTATGGGAACATTCATGTTGCCCTTGGTTTTAGAGAGGAATTTCAACATGTTCCCTATTGTACATCTGTGATGTCCCCCATTATTCAGTATGGGTTTAGCCCTCAGGCAAGGGCAGAAGACTTGAACAAGAGCTGTAGAGATAAGAGGTACATGTGTTGGCTGAAGCCATTGGAATAGAAGAGGTCACCTAGGGAGATGAATTTAAATTAAAGAGATCGAAATTTCCTCATCCATCCACCACAGCTGATCTCAGAAATGCAGTTACTAATTTTATGAGCCTGGCTTTTTTATCAGACCAAGTTCGTTCTTGTTTCAGGAAATCAGAGCTAAAGAAACAAGGCTCTATTTTTTCTTTCTGTTTGAATAATGTTTGGTTTCTAAAAGAAAATGTCATCATCTTCTACATTCACACTCTCTTCTACACTTTTTTTTTCTCTTCTACACTTTTTCCACTGAAATTTATAGACTACATTTCTATGTATATGTTGTCAATATTATGATTGTATATTGAGAAACACGCATTTTCTTAGAAGAAATTTGACTTTTGGAAATTACTAGTAAAATAAAATTAAATGTGCCACTTTCCTGTTCTTGCCCCCACCATCTCCCAATGTTTAACTAGTGAGGTGTTAAAATGTAGCAAAATTTGGACTCAAGGTTTACTGATTGAAGATAGCAACTATTTTCAGAGGCTGAAAGGAGAGGGATTCTTTGAGTCACTGGTTTGTGGCCTCTTGTTTTATTTCTGACCTTTACAGATAGCTCTTGAGGTGAAGATATGCTAGTCCTTGGCAACTATTTTCTGGACATGTATTTTATGAATGAACTGGTATATATCCATCTCATTCTTTTAGGTCCCTGTGTCTCTCTCGTTTAAGAATCATTTGCAATTGGAGATCTACCTATACTCTAATCCCTAACTTTGTATTTCTCTTACATGTGTATGTTTTAAATGTGTGTTTGGAGGATTTTTTTTTAATGTTCCATATGGTAGGGGAGTGTCATTGTCTAGTACACTGTTCTATGTTTCATGAAATAATTACGCAGCTAGTTCTTAATTTTGAGGTTTTTCTTTTCAATAGGTTTTGCACTGATTGCAAAAATAAAGTCCTCCGAGCATACAATATCCTTATTGGCGAACTTGATTGCAGCAAAGAGAAGGGCTACTGTGCTGCACTTTATGAAGGTTTGCGGTGCTGTCCACACGAACGGCACATACACGTTTGCTGCGAAACAGACTTCATTGCACATCTCTTGGGTCGTGCTGAGCCAGAGTTCGCAGGAGGGTATGAGTATGTAATTTGCTAGAATGGGCTATCTAGCGCTTTGCTTCATTTTATTACTGAAAGTTTATTTCCATCACCTTTTTGCCTCAGTACATATGATATATGTATAAATTAAAATGTGCCTGTAAAGATTTTGCTTTCTTTAAAGTATGCATTTCTTAATTGCTTGAGTAAAAATAGGGAGAAAGTGTTGTGTGGTGTTCATTTCAGTCGTCTGCTCCTTGTTGCTTGAAGTAGACGGGCTTTTTGTTTTTTGTTGTTTTGTTTTCATTATTATAGATTATCATTTTCATTTGAAAATGATTAGAATGGATTTCCCCCCCCCCTCCATCCATGCATTTCCATGTTTAATTTTGTTCATAATGATGATTTTTGCGTAGGAAGAAAGGTCTTTGCAGCAGGGGGTTAAGTACTTTATTGAATGTAATTCATGAACTGTGTATATTATTATTGAATTGTATAAGAACCTAAAATTTTATCTCTGGCTTTGTTGTGAAAATAAAATCAGAGAAAGTTGTTCTAGAATAAATTGAACCCATTTTCCTTTGTGTTTTGTGTATCAGCTCTCATTTGAGTGCCTACTTTCTGCTAGGCATTTAGAACACGAAGACTGACCACTGAAATTCTGAACACTTATACAGAAGACTAGCCTGGAGGGCTTTTGTCCACGATTGAATCACATTGGCATTTCTCCATTCCCCCTCAAAAAAAAAAAAAAGCAGCAAGTAGGCATTTGTTATAATTGGAAGGTGAAAGGAGCTGTCATGCCTACCTATGAGCTGGACACATACATGACTTCTCTGTGCCCAGAAAACCATTTCTTCAGGGCCAGTTCCTGAATTATCTTATTTTTAGCAGTATTAGGACTGAGTTCTGCCTGCATGTGTATTTCTTACTGGTTTTTTATACGTGTGTGCTTGTATGTTTATATGTATATTGAACTTGAATGTATAACTGGCTTGTTATTAGATATGCAAATTGTGTTTAAAACCTGAACTTGCAGAAGTCTTTCCTGTCTTTTACTGTTTCAGTAAAGGGTATTAGGAATTCTATGTGATTTATTCTCCTTTACAGGCGAAGAGAAAGGCATGCTAAGACAATAGATATAGCTCAAGAGGAAGTTCTGACCTGCTTGGGAATTCATCTTTATGAAAGACTGCATCGAATCTGGCAAAAACTACGAGCAGAGGAGCAAACATGGCAGATGCTTTTCTATCTTGGTGTTGATGCTTTACGCAAGAGTTTTGAGGTAAGAACAGTGGGCTGCTTCAGTACCTAGGATTGCTTAGTCACATTATTAGACTGAATGTTAATATATTAGCCACCAGTCTGATTTTGCTTCAGAGGCCTGTGGTCCACTGATAGTGTCATTGATTTGGAGGGGTTCGAGGAGGGGAATTGGAATTTAGAAGAAGTTTGTGGATTTTTCTTTCTTTTTTTAAATCCTCTTCTTCTGCCGGCTTTGGTTTTTAGACTTTTTCAGAGTAGAAAACTGAAGTCGGTGATTATTTAGCAAGATGTTGCTATCAAATATATCTAATGAAAAGTTAAAACAACCCCAAAATAGCAACAAAATTAGAAACTTTTAATGAGTCTCAGCTTGCCTGCTGATGGCCCGTAGCCTTTTTATATTGCTGGTATTGGGTTTAGTGCTTGTGATTTGGTAACTTTTTTTGAGGGGGGGGTTCTCTCAACACATAAAATTTTGGCTAGTGAACATTTTGTTACATTCTAGGGCATGGTTGTAACCCTTTAACTGGGTCGCAGATCCCTTTTGAGAATAGTATGAAAGCTATAAACCTTTTTTTTTTTTTTTTTCAGAAACCCATCCATGAGCTTTAAACATTGTTCTGGGGAGTCTGAGGAGATTTGTACTAGTTCTTGCTGAATACATTTTTGTTTCCTTTTCTTTCTCTTATGTTTGTGACTTCAGAAACTAGATCATCTAATCAGGTTAAATAGTCTTCTCATTGTGTGAAGAAATGTTTACTCTGCTGCATGAAAAATTTTTGAAATTTGAAACTAGAATATTGCTGATTTGGATTAGGGGTGTGTATAAGTCTACCTTTAGCTGTAGGGATTAGTGGTATATTCACTTGCTGTGGATTTTAAGATGTCATCTTTTAAAGTATTAAAATTGAAGATTCTTTGCGGGGATGCCCGGTAAAATTGCAACATGAATTACCTGTCCGTGTGTGGTGTCATTTAAAATTAGCAAGTGAGGGACACGTGGGTGGCTCAGTTGGTTAAAGGTCTGACCCTTGATTTCAGCTCAGGTCTTGCTCTCAGTCAGGGTTTTGAGTTCAAGCCCTGAGTTGGGCTCCAGGCTGTGCATTGGAGCCCACTTAAAAAAAAAAAAAAGTAAAATTAGCAAAGGAGAATTTCCATGGAAAAAAAGGAAGTGTTGACCAATATTCATTCTCAACTTTGTTTTTATAATAGATGACTGTGGAAAAAGTACAGGGTATTAGCCGATTAGAACAACTTTGTGAAGAATTTTCAGAGGAGGAACGAGTAAGAGAACTCAAGCAAGAAAAGAAACGCCAAAAACGGAAGAACAGACGAAAAAATAAATGTGTATGTGATATTCCTACTCCCTTACAAGCAGCAGATGAAAAGGAAGTAAGCCAAGAGAAGGTAATATTCCTTAATTTTGACTCATAATTATGTAGTATTGCTTTTTGCTAGATTTTGGCATTTTTACTATGCTTTTCCAGAACGTGAAGAGCTGCAGCTTGTATATTGGCTTTCTTCCTACTGTAATTGGTAAAAGCCAACATTTTTAATGTCATGTATTCATTTTATAATGTTCAATAGTTATCTTTTTACTTGATCTTAGTATGTTGTTACATCAAATGTGGAAAGTTAACTCCATGCATGACCCAGAGCAGTTCTTTTTTGTCTCAGGACCCTTTCGCATTCTTAAAAATTACAGTGCCCAGTGTGCTTTTTGTTTATATAGATTATACTTATCAAAATTTACTGTATTAGAAATTAAAATGGAGAAATTTAAAATTACTAATTCTTTTTATACAGTAAGCCCTATTATATGTTAACGTGAATAGCATTTTCTGAAAAATGTTATTTGAAAAAAAAAAAGGAAGTGAGAAGAGTGGCATTATTTTATATTTTTGCAGATCTTTTTAATATTTGGTTTAAAAGGAATTAGATGGATTCTCATATCTGCTGCTGCATTTGGTCTGTTTCCATTTGTTGCGTGGTTGAAGCATATGAAGGAGGTCTGGCCTCACACAGAAAAGGGAGGAATATTTTAATATAAACTTTTTCAGATAGTTGTGGCTGTTATTCTTTAACATTACAACTCCACAAGTGGTAGTTTCTTAAAGATTACTTATGATGTGGAACCTGGCATCTAATGACCTTCTCATAACTCAGTTAAATCCATTAGTCAGTCTTGCACTTTGAATAGATCTTTTCCTCATGCATGATTTTGTAACATCATGCATTGGTCATTTGAAAGATACTGGTTTACTGAGTTATGCAAATCTTGCCAGATACTGACATTCCATTCCGTAATATCACATAATCACGTTAAAACCACTACTGATCTCATGAGAAAGGTATTGGGAAGCTTCAAGCTCATTGTGCTTGTGTATACAAGTTTTCAAAATTCTAATTGTGATTTGAAAGTTTGAATTGTATCACTAACAAAAAATACTGTCCATTGTTTTTCTTGAGGTGATGGGCTGACTTCAATTTTGGGAAAATGTCTCTTAAGTGTCTTAGTCCGAATAACCACGGTTTGTCTCTCATTCTTTCAAGCAAAATTGATGTTCCAGGATAAAAAAACACCTAGTTCAGTTTATAACTCAAACAGTTGCTTAAGTGCTCTTCCTTGAGACGACCATTGTACTTTGGTATGCAGCAAAAGTGCTTTAAGCGTACTTCCCGTTTGTCACATAGACTATTAAAAGGCATCTACCTGTGAGTTGATACTTAATAAAAATATTTTTACTGTCTTCATCAAAGACATTCATAAGTGAAGTGTCTACTTACTGATTTTCTAAGAGTGCTTGACAAGTAAAGAATATAGTGACTGTTAGTACACTTTCATTGCCACTGCTTTGATTTGTGCTAAGTACCAGTAGCTTTTCCCCACCATTGCTTTTGTACCATCAGTGTACGTGTAAATACAGTGAAAAAGGAGAGTCACATCTTAGTATTCTGATGAAAATAGTTTTGACCTAGGGAGTCAGCAGACTACACTTTGAGAACTACTCTCCTACACTTTCCTGATAACATTAAGTCTTAACTTGCTTTTAGTTGCTTCATAGTCTTGATCAGTGGGTTAGTGATTTTTTTGTGAGAATAGTTTTTCTTCCTTCCTTCCTTCCTTCCTTCCTTCCTTCCTTCCTTCCTTCCTTCCTTCCTTTCTTGAGACAGCCAGCGAGAGAGGGAACACAAGCAGGGGGAGTGGGAGAGGAAGAAGCAGGCTCATAGCGGAGGAGCCTGATGTGGGGCTCGATCCCATAACGCCGGGATCACGCCCTGAGCTGAAGGCAGACGCTTAAGCGCTGTGCCACCCAGGCGCCCCTGTGAGAATAGTTTTTCAGTTGTTAATCACTTAGCTCCTATCTAACTGGTTGATGTTATGGAAATTAAAATGTACCCATTATGAAGGTAAGACTTTTTACTATCTCTTAATATTGATCCTTAAAGGAAACAGACTTCATAGAAAACAGCTGCAAAGCCTGTGGCAGCACTGAAGATGGTAATGGTTGTGTAGAAGTCATTGTTACCAACGAAAATACATCCTGTACCTGTCCTAGCAGCGGCAATCTCTTGGGGTCCCCTAAAATAAAGAAAGGTAACCAAATACAGTTTTGTTTTGTTTTTTTTTTAATTAATTTATTTATTTTAGGGAGAGCATGAGTGAGGGGCAGAGAGAGAAAGAGAGAATATCCAGCAGACGGATCCCACGACTCTGAGATCATGACCCCAGCTAAAACCAAGAGTCTGATGCTTAACTGACTGTGCCACCCTGGCGCCCCTCTTTTTTCTTTTTTATGTAGGCTCCATGCCCAGTGTGGAGCTCGAACTCACGACCCTGAGATTGAGACCTGAGCTGAGATCAAGAGTCAGATGCTCAACCAACTGAGCCACTCAGTCACCTCTACAGTTTTTCTTTTTTTTTTTTTTTAAAGATCTATTTGACAGAGAGAGACAGAGAGAGAGAGGAGAAGCAGACTGTCCTGATGTGAGGCTCGATCCCAGGGACCTGGGATCATGAGCTGAGCCGAAGGCAGATGCTTAACCAATTGAGCCACCCAGGCACCCCACCGCCCATATTCCCTTTTCTTTTTTTTTTTTTTTAAGGTGTAAGAGGTTTTTTGGGGCACCTGGCTGGCCTAGTTGGTAGAGCGTGCAACTCTTGGTCTCAGGGTCGTGAGTTCCAGCCCCACGTTGGGGATAGATATTACTTAAAAAAAACATGAAAAAATTAAAAAATAAAATAGATAAAAGAGGTTTTAGAGATCCTGTAACTTAGACACTTAATATTTGCTTTTTCTTGGGGCGCCTGGGTAGCTCAGTCAGTTATTATTTGATGAAGACAAAAAACTGTAAGCCCCTAATCATGTTTTCATTATTTAATTTACTATTTTCAGTAAGCCATCAATTTTGAAATCTTTCTATACTCTTCAGTTGGTTCAGTCTTTGTGTAATGTATTTATTGGTATCTTAATTGTAACTCTCAACTGATTTATTCTCAGGCTTATCACCACACTGTAATGGTAGTGATTGTGGATATTCATCTAGCATGGAAGGGAGTGAAACAGGTTCTCGGGAGGGTTCGGATGTTGCCTGCACTGAAGGCATCTGTAATCATGATGAACACGGTAGGTTCAGATTAAGCTTCCCAAATATTTCTACTGCATGGCTGATTTAAGCACATAAATAAGAGATTATTGATTTTTGCAGGTGACGACTCCTGTGTTCATCACTGTGAAGACAAAGAGGATGATGGTGATAGTTGTGTTGAATGTTGGGCGAATTCTGAAGAGAACAACACCAAAGGAAAAAATAAAAAGAAGAAAAAGAAAAGCAAGATGTTGAAATGTGATGAACATGTAAGTGTTATAATTCTTAAACCTTTGCTGTTGAGGGGAGAGCAACTGATTTTCCTTGGAGTGGCAAGTCTGCAGCTTAGTTGCTAGTATTTATTATTGGAGAATGAGTACCTTTAGAATGCAGTTCCCTTTGGTTGCTCATCTTGTGAGTTTTGTATGCGTGTGTGTCTGATGACCAGCAGTCCGTGTGAGTCATAAGTCCAATTCATTCTTTTCATAATACTTTTTTTTTTTAAGATATTATTTATTGATTTGAGAGAGAGCAAGAGCACGACAAGTGAGGGGCAGAGGGAGAAGCAGGCTCCCCGCCAAGCAGGGAGCTTGATGTAGGGCCTGATCCCAGGACCCTGGGACAATGACCTGAGCCGAAGGCAGACTCTTAACCGAAAGAGCCACCCAGGTGCCCCATTTTTTGTAATACTTTAAAATGAATTAGCAATGTAATTTTGAGCAGGTTGCTTGATGTTAGTTGTCCCATCTGTAAGGAGAGAATAGTCCCTATCAGGTTAAGTTCTGCGAAGATGAAATGAGATTACACTGATGGGTTAGCATAGCATCTGGTATGTACGTAAGCGCCTACTAAATGCCAGCTGCTGCTGTTACTCAGCATTCCTTCAAAAAAATTAACACACTGTTAGTTAACCCACCTTTTTTTTCCATTTCTTTAAAGAGTAATTGCTATTATTTCCTGCCTTTTTACCTGGGACATCCTTTGCTGTGGTTTCAGATCCAAAAGCTTGGAAGCTGTATTACAGATCCAGGTAATCGTGAGACCTCAGGAAATACCGTGCACACAGTGTTTCACCGTGACAAGACCAAAGATGCACATCCTGAAAGCTGTTGCAGTTCTGAAAAGGGTGGGCAGCCACTGCCTTGGTTTGAGCATAGGAAAAACATACCACAGTTTGCAGAATCTACAGAACCGTCATTTGGTCCTGATTCCGGAAAAGGTGCCAAGAGCTTAGTTGAACTCCTTGTAAGTAAGGATATCTTATTGTGAATAACTGATTGCTCACGGGGTAGAGGAGGGAAGGGATTATTTGAGAATTTTAAGTTGGGACTGGGAGGCTTTTAAGAAATTACGTGCAGTCTTTCATTATTTTTGGTGACTTCATTTCTGTTCTTCCCCTCCTGGTTTATGCAACTGCTTTAGAGCACATTTCCTTGTCCTCCTTTGTCTCAAAGGTAGGAGAGAATAGTTAGGAGAGGGGGATAGAGTTAGCGTTATTGTCCAGGAAGTCTGCCTCCTTGAAGAGGGTTATTTGTAAGCAAACTGCCTGAGTGGCCATTTATGGTGGCCAGTCTTCCAGACCAGGAGAATGCGTAGAAGCTGAACTAGAGCCCACCCACTCTTCTGAGTTACTGCCTTTCAGTTCATGTAGGATAAAAGCATCACTGAACTTGGAAAATCTTTTATATTGACTCTAAGTCTTGATACTTCAGATGAATTATGCCTGATTCCAAGCACCCCAGTACCTAGTTTGTGTGGAGCTTGGAGGAGGGGGAGAAAAAAGAAGGGTGGTATATCTTCTCTATAGTAGTTCAGCTCCTAATGGAACCAAATCCTTTAGAATAGTGTTTTCTTTTTTACGTGGTCGTTAAGTTTCAAAAGTTTTAAGAAGGTTGTATTTTACTTCATTTGTAGAGATAAAAGTTTCAACATAGGACCAGCCGGTTAAAAACCAGATCAGTCTGGTTATTTAAAATTTGGTAACTAGTTGTAACCATCTCTAGTCATTTTTTAAGGCAGAGACATGTTGGTAGTCTGTCAGGCTCATGGTTCTTCTAGGACAAATTACAGATTCAGTTTCAAACCAAGTTGAGTTGGATTTTATTCTTACTACTTTCTAAGACAAAATGACATGATGTTTGTTCTGTAAACAGTTCAATCAATCAAAGACTTGATGTGACTAAATTGAAATTAAAAGGCTAGACTGCCTTAATTTTTAGCTGTCCTCCATCAGCATAGTATTTTGCATTCTTAATATAAGTCATAATCTTAACTACTGCTTTAATTTGCAGGATGAATCTGAATGTACTTCAGATGAGGAAATCTTTATCTCACAAGATGAAATACAGTCATTTATGGCTAATAACCAGTCTTTCTACAGCAATAGAGAACAATACCGACAGCATCTGAAGGAGAAATTTAATAAATACTGCCGCTTAAATGATCACAAGAGGCCCATTTGTAGTGGCTGGTTGACAACGGCTGGAGCAAATTAAATAAATAAAATAGCTCTGTCTTTCAATGAAACACTCAAGATGACTACTGCGCCTTCTCTTTCAAAAAACTCTTAATTTAGTGACTTATGGCAAAATTTTATCTTAAATCAATGTGATTCTTTCT
Source organism: Ursus americanus (assembly GCF_024610735.1). Lineage (NCBI taxonomy): Eukaryota > Metazoa > Chordata > Mammalia > Carnivora > Ursidae > Ursus > Ursus americanus. The sequence continues at coordinate 34,555,810 of NC_142149.1, forward strand.
TGTTTTGGGAGACGGTGGAGGTAACCTCATTAGTTTGTTCTTTCTTCAGGCTTGTGTCTTTAGTTGCGTGGCTGCGCAGGCCTGCCATATGATTTAAGCCATCTCTCTTCATTAAATGTTTCTCTTCCTGTGAGACTTACTAAAGCAACTTAGTGGCAAAAAGTAATGTTGTACTTATACTTCTGTACAGAAATGACAATGAGCTGAATATATGGTTTTACAAAGTAGACATCCACTTGCGAAATGTTTGGATGTAATGTTAAAGCGCAATGTGCAAAATTTAAAATAAAGAATATTTATTAATACGCATAGTAAAAATTGGTGTACATGTTTCTACTTAATGTGTGGCAGTATTTTAATATTTGCCACTTTTGAACTCGGTAGTTGGCCAGTATTGATGTCAGATGAAGTGCAAATAAGGTTAGAGATTCAGATTGTTGAGAACAAAGTTCTACCCTTGACCAGAGTTGACAGCCAAGAAAAGCAGTTTCCAGTCTTCTGTTCTGAAAGAATAAATTTGCTGCAATACCTTTAAATACTGGCTAGCTAGCATCTTTCTCATGACATTGTTAATTGCTATTATTAAAAATTCCCTGATACCTAACATAAAGCATCTTAAATTCAGAGATTCGTATTGAACTAGAAGAATGAAAACAGAACTTGGCAGAATTTCCACCAGGGGTTGCCTGAGAAGGAATTACTCTAGCATGTAGACCTGGGACTAGAAGGCTGCACCCAGGACTAACTACATTGCAGTCCGTAAGTGCATGCTCCTTATCTGGTTTCCAACAATAAAGTCACTGTGGCATTACTGTTTACTGCTTCCATAAGCTGTTTGTGAATACTGAAGGAGAGAGAGTCTCCCAAGACTAGCATTTGGCTGCCATTTAAAAGGTTGAGCCAGTAGTTCAGTAAACACATGTGCTTAGAGCTTTGTGTCTGCATGTTGATAATACTCGGTGGGCAGCAGGCGGCAAAGAGTGGGACAGTACCTCTGTGCAGTGGGGATGGAATGAATTTTATGGGCTATTTAATCAGATTTCGGGTGGGCAACAGCAGAAGCTTAGATTTAATTTTTATAGATGGTGGCATTTCTTTGATACACCCCTCAGTTGTCTTTTTTTTTTTTTTTTAAGATTTTATTTATTTATTTGACAGAGAGAGAGACAGCCAGCGAGAGAGGGAACACAAGCAAGGGGAGTGGGAGAGGAAGAAGCAGGCTCCTAGCAGAGGAGCCTGATGTGGAACTCAATCCCAGAACACCGGGATCACGCCCTGAGCCAAAGGCAGACGCTTAACGACTGTGCCACCCAGGCGCCCCTTCAGTTGTCTTTTCAAATCTAAGTGTTATATAGGGATGGGGCAGAAGTAAAATGAGTCTGACCTTTGTTCACTTTCATCCTGGAATCCAGAAAAAAATGATCACGAACCCCCACAGCCATGGGCTCTGAGCCCAAACCTCTCTTCACTGCCTTTGCAGTTAAGTTTTCTCTTGAGATCCCTAAAAGCAAGGGCTGGTTTTATTTTATTTTAATCTTTATCCTTGGGCCAAACACATGAGTACTTGGTGAACGAAGCTGCATTTACTGCTTATACCATTGCTTGCAGTGAAGGGATTCCTTAGAGGTGTTTTTTCTTTGGAAGGATGACTATATTAAAAATGCAGAGGTAAGGAAGGCAGTTCCCAGAGCTTTGATGGAACATCCTGGGTGGTCAGAGAGCAAAGTGAATTCTGAGCAAAACCGAAGAAGAGACAAAGGGAAGAATGAAGTGAAGGCAGTTTAGGAGCATATCCCCTGACCTAAGACTGGACAGTTTGAAGTCCAGACCATGTTTCACCCCTTTCTGTCTCCGTATAGTCATTTATAAAAAGAAGACTAATAAGTAGTATCTTATAGGGCTGCTGTGCATATTTGTTAATATACTTAAAGGGCTTAAAAGTGCCCATTATACAGCGCTCAATAAATACTAGCTTCTTGCTTTAATCTTTGGTATACATAGTGATTTGTTTCATCGGGGGTGGGAGGGTCTAGGACGGTTGGAGACAGGTCAATAAACGTGTATTTGGGGATATTTCCATTTTTAACTGAGTTCTCATTCTGGTAACGCCGAGGGATCAGGTAGGTTTGAGAGTCTCTCAAGGTAACTGGGCGGTGATAGCTGAGACACTCAGCCTTTTCTGGGCTGAACCCTTCCCATCAGCCACCGGGGGCGTTGGAGTCACCTTAAGTGCCCTTAATTTCTCTTCCTGACCTTAGGGCTCAGGAACTGGGAAGGGAGACTGAACACTGAGCAGGGGTACGTGCGGCCTCGGGCCTGGGGCAAACCCCCACTAAACCTCGGTTTCCCTGCCTCTGGGAAGCAGAAGCACAAGCTCCCAGGACACTGCAGCGCGGGCCGGCGCCGCGGGAAGCGTGGTTTCCCACCTCCCGCCAGGCTTGGGGCGGGGCCGGAAGGGGCGGGGCGGCCAAGCCGCGACAGTCCAGCGGCTGGATGTGGCGGCGGGTCGCGGGGGAGCGGAGGGTGGAGCCCCAGCCTGGGGCCCGGCAGAATGGAGGCGGGTTCAGGCGCGGCTCGGAGAGGGCCAGATCCGCGGCTACAGCGGCCGCGGCGGTAAGCGAAGAGCTGCCGAGCCCCTGCGACCCGGGGCGGAGCTCCGCGATCCAAATGTCCGGCTCGCGGAGCGAGGTGTGCGGGCGGCTCGGGACCACCGCCAGGGCTGGCATGGAGCGGTGGCGGGACCGGCTGGCCTTGGTGACGGGAGCTTCGGGGGGCATCGGCGCGGCTGTGGCCCGGGCGCTGGTCCAGCAGGGACTGAAGGTAGTGGGTTGTGCCCGCACCGTGGGCAACATCGAGGTAAGTCCCCGCCGGGGAGAGGGTCGTTCTGGGAGGCGTCGTTTCGGCCGGGGTAGGGTCTGGGTGGGAGAGGCGGAGTGACCGGAGCCAGGCTGCGACGCTGCCCTCCCCTGCCCTTCCCTGCCTGCCACCCCAAGGCCATTTGCAACGGGATCAGAGGGGGAGGGATGGATACCTAAGGCCTCCTACTTCCCTTTTATAAAGTCCCGTCTCTTAAGGAGCCCCCCTACCTACCTGACAGCCTCTACTCCACTGTACCAGATCTCTGACTCCTTGGCATCTTTCTCCCTGCCTATCTGCCTGCCCAGGTAGGTTGAGGAAAGGGGAAGCCAGAGATCAGGGCCTGCTAGGCAGCCAGGGAGAGAAAGAAAGCTTTCTGGCCTCAGGGGTGAATTGGCTACTGTATTGTTTCCTCTAGTCCTCGCCCACAAAGCCGAGCAAAGTGGCTGGGCAGCCAGATGAACAGCGGCTAGAGGTTTTGGTCATGATGATTTTTTTTACCCAGGGCAGGGTGGGATTGGGGTGGGAATGGAGCTTCTCGGAAGAGACTCTCCCTCTCCTTCCTCACCCCTACCCAGTGGTATGTGCACAGATAGACCTTTCTCCAATTTCACTGTCCTAGGTGGGACTGAGGAGGTGAAATAGGGTGCGGAATATGTGAGCCCTGAGGGGACGAAGCAGTGTGGAACTCCTGGTTTTTCTCTTAACCTGGGGTTGGGAGCCCCAAGATGTGAGCAACAAGAGCTCAGAGAAAAATGAAATGAAGTTGGCCATGTTGTAACAGGAAGGAAGAAGACTAGAAGTTTCCATCATAGGTCATCTTTGGATTTGCTCCTGGCAGGAATCACTCGGGGTTTGGGCCAGTGCTTAGCTGCAGGGCATTATCTTCACCATTGCTCAAAGTCCCTGCGTAAGGAGGCCTTGGGTGGGGACAGAGGGAGAAGGTGTACCGGAAGGAGGGCTGTCCCCTCCCCTGCTGCTGACCAAAGGTACACTTTATAACTGCCTAGATAGTCCCAAGGTCACCCGGCTACACCACTGCCCTAGTCTACCCCTCCCTTTCTCCTAATCTGGGGAGCTCAGGGCCCAGCCCCAGCCTTAGAGCCTAGACGATCAGACCAGGACTTAGACCGCTGGATTCCTTAATTCTAAAGCCACTGCTGCCTTCTCTTCTACTCCCCCACCCCAAACTAGCCAGAAAAGGGGGTCCCTGAGCTCCAAGGGGATCCTCAGCCTGCTCACCCAGCCCCAGGATGACTCCTTTAATGAGGGGGAAATGCCTGTGCTGTGAGGGGACAGACATGGTTTCCGGTCATTTCTGAGGATAGATCTGGACAGGTGGGACAATGAGAAGGCAGTGACAGGGAGGGATATGTCCCCAGGCCCTCCAATGTGGCTTTCCTGCGGGGATTTGAGTCTGGAGGTGGAAGGGAGAAGTTGCATGCCAGGGGAAGGGAGAATCCCAGGCTTCCTTAGTTTGCTTTTATTGGTTGATACTAAGAGTGTGAATTCTGGCCTCTGACAGAGAGAAGCCCTATCTCCTGAGGTGGTTGTGAGCAGGTGGAAGGGGGGTCAGGGGGCCTTCTAAGTCCCAGAGGACCAAACCTTTTGAACTCTTGGAAAGTTAAAGCAGAAAAGAATCTCTAGGTCACCTGATCCAGCCCTTTAATTCCCATCTTGATTTGGGGAGGAAGGGGTTCGAGGCCAGGGTGGTTGGCCAAGCTCGCCTTCCTCTACGGCACCTCCTACCCCCCAACTCTCTCCCTCCCACACATGTCCGGTCACCTTCACAAGGCTCAGGTGCCCAGTCACTGGCCTTCAAGGCCACATAGCTTGGTTTCTTCCTGCTTCTGAATGTCCGCGTCCCTTACAGCTGCCTCCCAGGGGCTCTGCTTCCTCCGGTGTTTGTCTCAGGGCTCCTCAGTGTGCTGACGTCCCTGTTGATACCCTGGGGCTGCCCAAGGTCACCTGCCACCCGACTTGCCTCATCACATCCCCAGAAATTTGGGGGTGGGGGACGGTACACTGTGGGACAGAGGGAAAGAATCTGGCCTGACTTCCTCAGCTTCCCTAGAGCTAGGCTGACGGGAGCCTGGCAGTTGGGCCCAGCTTGAAGCCAACTGGCTGCACTCTGTGGAGGGAGGATGACAGTTCAGACCTAGGCCCTCTGGGAGGGACTGGAGGAGGCAGCAGGAGAGGAGAGAATCCCGGAGTGACCAGCTCAGTGACTCTTGGCACTGGTGGAAGAAGCATGGGTGGGGTGAGAGGTGCAGCTTACCTGTGAGCAGAGAAGGGGCTCCTGTTGGAGGAGAGGCAGAAGAAAGAGAGGTCATGCTATTCCTAGGACCCCTGGCTCCCCTCTCCCTTCTCTGAATCGAAGACTCGAGTTTATCAGGAGATTCCTGCACTGATGATCTCAGCTCCCCTGGGTCCCCCTCAGGGGGTGCTCATGATCCCCTGGACTTTGACCCAAGAGGACCAGTAGGCCCAACATCTATGTGGCTGGAAGGTGGCTGCCAAAGGAGCGAGTTCTCTGAGTGGTGACAGCGGAGGAAGGCTGTCTTGGGCGGGAAGGTGTGGGAGTGAGCAGCTCACCCCAGTTAGCCCCCTGTTGGGTTTCATAGGAGCTGGCTGCCGAATGTAAGAGTGCAGGCTACCCCGGGACTTTGATCCCCCACAGATGTGACCTGTCCAGCGAGGAGGACATCCTCTCCATGTTCTCGGCCGTCCGCTCTCAGCATAGCGGTGTGGACATCTGCATCAACAATGCTGGCTTGGCCCGGCCTGACACCCTGCTCTCAGGCAGTACCAGCGGCTGGAAGGACATGTTCAATGTAAGGGCTGCAGGCCTGGAGGGAGGGGCTGGGGGGAGAGTGAGGAGCCAGGGCTTTGTGAACCAGAGGGCTGCTCGGGGGGCACATCTCGCAAGAGTGATCTTTGGGTTCCTACCTAGAGAACCTTGACTCTCCCCTTGCTTCTTTCCTTTCCAAAGGCATAGTGAATGGATGAATGGCCATGTCTTTTGTTCTTCTTTCCTTCGAGCCCCTTAAAGGGGCAGTTTGTAAAGTCCAGGCTGATTTCCTTCTACTGAAAGAAAGACTGGTAGGGAAGAGAACTGTTCATTGAATGCCCCCACGTGTCAGTACCACGCTGAGTGCTTGGGAACATGGTCTTACAGGCCGCAAAGGAAGCAAGAGGCGGGAGATGAGGTTCTCACCCAGCCCTGCCGCTCACTGTGCGGCTTCAGGCAGGACGTTACCCTCTATGAGCTGCAGTCTTGTCACATTTAATTGGGGTGAACACACCTATACCATCACTATCTAGGGCCGAAACTCCAGTGTCCCCTGGGGCCAGGTAAATACCTAAATGAGGGAGGTGAGTCAGGTGGAGTCTGCAGTAAATGGGGGAGCACACGGCCAAGTGCAAGGGTGGCTGCTGACGTCCAGCTTCGCTGTGGTGGTGCAGTGTGGGTCCAGCGTGGCAGATCTGATGGTTTCTTTGAGAGGAGTAGAGAGCCTGGGTTTTTAGATGACATCCTACCCCTCCCATGTACCAAAACCTCAGCTCCATAAGGGAAAGGATTTTTTTTTAATGAAGATTTTTTATTTATTCATTTGAAAGAGACAGAGCAAGTGAGAGCACAAGTGGGGGGGAGGGGCAGGGGGAGAGGGAGAAGCAGACTCCCCGCTGAGCAGGGAGGGAGCCCCGTGTGGGGCTCGATCCCAGGACCCCGAGATCATGACCTGAGCCGAAGGCAGAGGCCTAACGGACTGAGCCACCCAGGCGCCCTAGGGCAAGGCTTTTTGTCTGGTTTATTCTCTGTTATATAGTCTCAGCCCATCATAGACACTCAGTAGATAGTAGATATATTTGAGGGAATGAAACCTTCCAGTACATGTTGGGAGTGAATTAAAAGTGTTTTAAAATTTTGTATGGACCAAACACAGCCTTCAGGACATGGGTTTTCAACCCGTAGACTATATTATGGGGCAATATTAGGGTATAAAAGTATCCTGAGAAGTTGGAAGCAGTGTCTACATGGGGATGCTTCTTTTCCCATGATTGATTGAGCACTCAAGAGGTGCTTGGGCCTGGAAACGAACAATGAACGTTGAGACAATGAGCCGTGAAAATGAGGCACTACCCCTGTCCTCAGAGAGCCCTCTGGGAAATCTGAGTTGTGGTCCTCACCTGCAATTAGTGGGTCTCTAAACCTGGACTTCAACTTCCACATCTGTAAAATGAGGGACTTATATTGGATCCTTAAGACCCTTTCAGGTTCAACATTATATATCCTATTAGGATCATCTTCTGAGACCTCTACCCCCACTCCACCAGACGTAGGAGAATCACTCCCCCTGGTCCCAGGGGACTTGTTTCTCCTGCTCCATCTGTCCTCAGAGTTGAGTTGTCTGCCTCAGAAACACGTTACTAAGAGGACCAGAAACAGGGCTGAAAGCCTCTCGTGTCCTTCTGCCATGAATGCTGAGCCGGGTTCACGCCAAGTGTTCTGTCCCAATGCCTGGCTCTGACACCTGATAAAGAGAAACATCTAATGTCCTGGCTGGTCTTGTGTCTTCTCGGGAGGAGAGACGTGAGGACCTGCTGAAAGCTTTATCTCTGCTTGTCCTCATGGGGGAGGGGTGGGGCTCAGCAGGAGCTTTAGAGCTGAGATACTTCTTCAGGCCTTGGTTCTATGAAGGGTGGGGATTTGGGGTCACCTCTGGCACAGGCCAAGGAAGACAGAAAGCCCTCATGTGCTTGGGAGGTCCCCTGCCATCCTGTGACCAGTTACCCCACCCCTGAAGAGTCTCTGCGCCGAGTCTTGTAGATGGAACGGAAGGGGAAGGAAGGAAGGGAGGGAGGGAGGGAGGGAGGGAGGGAGGGAGGAAGGAAGGAAGGAAGGAAGGAAGGAAGGAAGGAAGGAAGGAAGGAAGGAAGGAAGAAAGGAAGGAAGGAAGGTAGGTAGGTCTCTGCTTGTAGTCGGCAGGGGAGAGGACAGGAAGGCAGCCGAGAGTACTCGGTAGGGCGGGGAGAGGCTAGGGTCTGTGTGCTTGAGGAGAGACATTTTTAAAGCCATCTTAGGAAGGGTTTTAGGTTTTTTGGAGAGAGCAGGGCCAAGGATGCTGACGAAGGGAAGAGAAAAGAGAAGAGAGGAGAGGAGAAGAGAGAAGAGAGAAGAGAGAAGAGAAGAGAAGAGAAGAGAAGAGAAGAGAAGAGAAGAGAAGAGAAGAGAAGAGGTGTTCGGGGAAGAAAAGAAGATGTTCTCTAAGGCCCATGTTCTGTTGTTTGCAGAGGAGACAGCCAAGACAGGGAGGGTTCTGGGGTCATGGATGGGGTTGGGGGTTGTCCATTCCTGTTTACAGAAAGTGTGAGGGGGTTCACCCGGGGAGAGGAGCTACCACGGCTGTCAGCTGGGGCTGGTGGCTTTAGGGGGAGGCAAGGTACCCTGGAGCCACGGGTGGTCTCTGACAGGACCTGGACACTGTTTTGGAATGCCACCCTCCCTGGGCGGGGGGTGCTCTGCGGCTCTGTTACCTGCTCGGATGGGGCCAAGCTGGAGCCACCCCCTTGCCCCCCCGGCCTGCAGGTGAACGTGCTGGCCCTCAGCATCTGCACCCGGGAGGCCTACCAGTCCATGAAGGAACGCGAGGTGGATGATGGGCATATCATTAACATCAACAGGTGAGGCAGGTGGCTGAGGGCTAAAGCTAGATCACCACTCACCCACCAAGCCGGGTGACCAAGCGGAGTGATCTGTTGCAGCTCATTTGACCTCTGCGGAGGTCAGTTTCACTGGTGGTAAAGTAGGGATTTAATACCTGGTTAATAGCCAAATGGGTCAATGATGGTGAGGGAAAGAATAAGGTATATCAAGTGCCAGCCCCTAACTGGACTTCCAGGGAGCACAGGGACTGCAGGAGCTGCTTGAATCCCAGAAGCTACCTTAGTGGGCCCCCAGGGTGTCCTCCAGAGGTCCCCTTGGGCAGGCTTCTGTGTGGCACCCAGGTGGCGGGTCTGACTGGTGCAGCAGCGGGCATGGCTGCTCTCTCAGCCACTTCACTCTCTTCTTTCCCCTTCCCTCCGTCCACCCAGCATGTCTGGTCATCAAGTGTCACCCCACTCCGTGATCCATTTCTATAGTGCTACCAAGTATGCCGTCACCGCGCTGACAGAGGGACTGAGGCAAGAGCTTCGGGAGGCCCAGACCCACATCCGAGCCACGGTGAGGGTGCGGCCTGGGCCTGGTGGGGACAGTGTGGGCACAGGTCCTCCCCACCCCGTGCAAACACTGCTCAGGGTGTGCTGCTGGGAGCGTGAGGGGCACAGGCTCCTGGGCTCTGCCGCCGCTTGTATGACCCTGCCCAGTCCTTGACTGTGAGGGGGGAGGGGGCTGACTGGATGGGCACGCAGTGGGTGAGACTGAGGGAAAGCAAGGGGGTGGGAAAGCATGGCTAGAAAGCCAGACTCTGGGCTCTTTCCTCCAAGGCCGCAGGACCCTGGGCAGCTCACTCAGCACCTCCAAGCCTCAGCCTTCTCACTCGTAAAATGGAGACAGTGACCCCCTAACCTGGCTATGACATTTTAAGGGACACTGTCCTAAAACCCTCACATGATAAGGGCTCTGCAGGTGGCAGGTGTCACTGTGATCATCGCAGCTTTGGGAGGACGAGGTGGCTGCCGGACATCGGGCAGCTATCACTTGGAAGCAGGGGCCTCCACAGTCTCCATCCCTCCCTCCCCAAGGCCTGGCCTGTGATTGGGGTGGAGGTGGGGCTCGGCTCAGCGCCTGAGCAGGCCCTCTCTGTTGGTCCAGTGCATCTCTCCAGAAGTGGTGGAGACACAATTCGCCTTCAAACTCCACGACAAGGACCCTGAGAAGGCAGCTGCCACCTATGAACGCATAAAGGTGGGGCCTTCCTCTGGGACGGCTGAGCCACTCCCTCCGTAAAGGCAGAGGGAACCCTGGCCTTTAGACCGCACCCTTCTAGCCAGCCTGTCGCCCCTTCTGGAGGGCAGGGGTGGGGACGAAGATGTCGGAGAGGAGGTCAGAGGTGGGAGGTCCATTCTGCCCTCCCTCACCCCTTTCCTCTGCTGCTCTCCAGTGTCTCAAGCCCGAGGATGTGGCCGAGGCTGTCATCTATGTCCTCAGCACCCCTCCACACGTCCAGGTGAGTCTGGCCTTGACTGCCCACCCCCTGGAAGAGCCCAGCCATCCTCAGAGGAGGACAGCAGGGAGGCCTTAGGGGGAGGGGAGAACATCCTGGCTGCCTCAAGCCTTGTGCCTTCCAGCAGATTGGAGACGTCCAGATGAGGCCCACGGAGCAGGTGATCTAGTTTCCTGTGGGAAGCTCTGCCTTCCCTCCCCGCCCCTCATGGCTTGGCTCCTGCCTCTGGATTTTAAGTGTTGATTTCTGGACTCCTGGATTCTGCTTCCTTTCCCCACCCCACCAGGGGCTAGAAAATCTGTTTGAAGTTTTTCTATCTCACAAATCATTTCTATCACAAATACGGACAGTGGGCTGGGGAGAGGAGGTGGTGTCCCTGATTTTTTTACCTGTTAACTCATTCTTGGTCCCCTTAGGCTCCTTGGCCTCTGTTTGCTCTCTTCGGTCTCTTCCTTTTGACCTGGGGAAGGGACTGTGGCCAAAAAGGGGGCTTCCCCCTGTCCCTCAGGGAGGAGGTGGCAGAGAGAAGCCCTCACCTTCTGTCTGAATGGTTATCCAAGGCTCCAGGCTTCTTCCTCTCCCGGCCCTACTGCCCCCGTCGCCCCTTCACTTCCCTCATCCCAGTTCTCCAGCCCAATCTTGGCTTCTCAGCTCCCGCTGGGGTCATCACTCCACACTGACTATGGCAGCTGAATACTAGGGCCTGCCTCCCAAGTGGATTTCACTGTGATAATTAAAAAAGAAAAATTGCAACAACCTACCTTGGCTTCCGGAGTGTCTTTCAGTTCTTTGTCCTTTTCCGTGATCAGGGGTGGTTGTGCCTCAGAATTTCTTCCAGGTGAGTGGGAAGGTGGGTGGATTCGGGGCATCACTCCTGGAGTGTGGATTGCTTTAGGTAGCAGACGTAGGTTTGGGTTGGGTCTTGAAGATGGGTAGGAGTTTGCCAGCCAGGAGAGGGGACAACAGTGGAGAGGAGGGTGGGAGGCTGACTGAGCAGGCGGTATTGTGGGAACAGCACGGAACGTCGCGCGGAGGTGAGATGGGGCTGAAAAGAAAGCTCCTACCTGGATCACCCGAGGTCTGAGTGCTGAGCAAGGAGACTGCGCATTACCTGTGGGCGGAGGGCATCAGTGGGCTTGTCGGCAGGTGCGGGACAGGCACAGAGCTGTCACTTAGAGAATCAGCCGCCACGGGATAGGAAGTTACTGCTGGGGTCCTGCTGACTGATGCTGAGGGTTTGACAAGGCAGTGGAGGTGCAGAGGAGGGGCTGGATGCAGAAGTTTCTACGGAAAATCACCAGCGCCGGGTGGTGGCCTGGATGCGGGGAGGGAGTCACCACGACTGACCTGGTTGAACACATGCCCTTAAAATGGTCTTTGCTGGTGCCTGGGTGAGACCTCCAGCCTCCTGGAGTGTCTTGGGACCTGGAAGGGCGCAGAATGAAGTCGCCGGTAGGGGAGGCTCGGCGGGGGGCGGGTACAGAGAAGGCCGCCGCTCAGCCAGCCCTGCTGGAGGCGCTGTGGGCTCGGCCTGGCGGCCGGGCATGCGCAGTGCGTCGGCGGGCCCGGGGTCAGCAGCCTGAACCCGGAAGCGGGGTAGCCCACGTGGGAGGCGGGGAGGGGCCGCAGGGTTAGGCTACGAGGCTGTGGGTTGTCTGCGGTAGTGGGCAGGCCGTTCGTCCCCTTCTCCCGTGTTGGGGACCGGGGAGCGGGCCCTGGCGGGAGTGAGCGCTCCTGATTACGCTGCAGGGGCATTGACCATGGCCCTGCTCTCGGCCGTCGGGGGCGCGACCTGGCGTTGCTCAGGTCGCCTCCCCGCGCGTCATTTCTCCGGAGCGGCGCGGCGTGGGGAGCGGCCAGGCGGGGAGGAGCTGAGCCGCCTGCTACTGGATGACCTGGCGCCGACCCCGCGCTCTGCGGGGAGACTGGAGCTTCTGTTTGGCCTGTCCCCTTGTCTCCTGGCCCTGCGGGCAGCCCGTCGCCGCGTGGCCAGGCTCCTGCTCCAGGCCGGCAGGTCCGGGTTGCAGGGGGAGCGGGCCGAGCTGCTCCGGGCGGCAGAGGCGCGGGACATCCCAGTTCTGCGGCCCAGAAGGCAGAAGCTGGACGCCCTGTGCCGCTCTCAGGTCCACCAGGGTGTCTGCATGGAGGTGAGCCCGCTGAAGCCTCGGCCTTGGACAGAGGTCGGGGAGGCGAAGCCAGGCGACGACCCCCAGCAGCTGTGGCTCGTCCTCGAGAGGATCCAGGATCCCCGGAATTTTGGGGCCGTGCTGCGTTCTGCTCACTTCCTCGGAGTGGATAAAGTCATCACCAGCGGGAGAAACAGGCACGGACGTCCCTTAGTCCCCACGTGCCCTAGTTTGGGGCACAGCCGAGTTTCTAAGCACTTTGATCCTTGATCCCCTCAGCCAGGCCTCCCCATCGGCAGAATTCTCACTCTTAACCCTCGGGGGCCAGGGGGAGGGCAGGGCACCGGGTTTGCGATTACCCAGCTTAATGCGAGGCGTGGGGAAATTTGCAGCTGCCCCCTCACCCCAGTAGTCAGCAAGGCCAGCGCGGGAGCTATGGAGGTGATGGACGTGTTCTCCACTGATGACCTGGCCGGTTTTCTACAGGTAATGGCGGGGAGAGGGGCGGTGGGTAAAGGAGAAGAAATGAGCCAAGCTCAGTCTCTCCAAGGGTACTCATCCAGCAGCTGATGGAGGAAGGAAAGGATGCCAACATCCTTTCCTACGTCCTTCTAAATCCCTTTGGGAAGGGAAGGATCCTGGAATTTTTGAAACGATAAGTAGAGCAGAATCTGAAGTTGGAGACTTCTTAGCTTCATTCCCCTTACCTCACTCCTTCCCCAGGCATAACTCTTGGCCCCGGAAGCTAGCGTACCTCAGAGCCTCACTGCCTTCTCAGTAGTTTGTCAGTAAATGTTTTTTGTTCAGCTATGAGAAGTGGGATGGCAGGAGTCATGCATTCGCTGAGTAGAGGCGAGCTCGAAAGGCACTTTGAACAAGGACAGACTAATCTATGCCTTTCTCCTCCCTCCACCCCCACAAAAAACCAAAAACCCAAACAAACTACCACCACCACCACCACCACCAACAACAACAGCAAATTTTAATATTCAGGAAGGGGTAAACCAAAGAAACTCCTCTTCTGGTCCAGGTTTTGGTTTTCAGCTGTGCTTCTCTTGTTGGACACAAGGGGGCAGTCTTGCCTTGCATTTGGCTGCTCCCTTGCGCAGCTGCCCCCTCAGGGCAGTGAGGCCCAGTCCTTGGATCTCTGTCCTGTTAAATGTGTTCATTTCTTAGTCTCATCCAGTCTCAAGGCTTTAAACCCATATGTACTTGGATGCCTCCCAAATGTATATCCTAGCCTGGATCTTACTCGTGAGCCCCAGATTCAGCAGCTGCTTTTGTGGTCTGAGGGGCATTTCAGACTTCACATTTCCAGAGCTGAGCACTTCCTTCTGTAGACTTGCCAGCTCAGTCGATGGTGACTGCGTCCCGAAGCCGTGGTGGCCTTGATTCTTCTTCCTGCTGTCACACCCCGTGGCCCAGCTGTCCTCAGTTTCTTTTTGGTTTTACCTTGAAGTTATTTTTGTATTCCCACCAATCCTCACCATCTCTGCAGCTCTCCCACTATGGAACAGGCCACTGTCCTCTCTTGCCTGCTTATTGTGGAAATGTCCTCACCAGTCTCCTTCTGCTGTTGGCTCTCAGCATAGCCGGCAGAGTGATTCTGTGGAAACATGCCAGACCATCTTACTTCTCTGCTCAAAACCTTTCACAGCCTTTACAGCTCTCCCAGAGCAAAGCCAGAGTCCTTCCAGTGGCCTTTGTTCCCTCTCCTGTCCCCACGGCTCCCTCCCTGCGGGCCACCACCTTGCCCGTCCATCGCTCCTCACATGTGTCCCATAAGCACCAGCCTCTCAGCCTTTGCATTTACTCATCTCTGCCTAGATTAATCCTCCCCCAGATGTCAACACAGTACTCTTCATCCCCTTCAGTTCTGCCCTCCGGTGTCACCTCAGTGAGGCCCTCCCCAATCACCTTTCTGCTGGGTGGCTGGGATTTTGGCCTGTTTTGTTCCCTGCCCTGTCCCCAGAGCCTAGAACAGAGCCTGCCCATTCTAGGGGCTTAATAACTGTTGACTGAATTGAGTGGATCAGCGAAGGAATGACTGTATGGGCAAGTCTGGCCCCTTGCCTGGGGCTCTGATGAAGGTTTGGTGTGCTAGAACTTGATTTCTTCTTGTCAGGCCAAAGCCCGGGAGGGCTGGCTCGTGGCTGGCACGGTGGGCTGCCCAGGGCCTGAGATTTCCCCGTCCTCTGAGATCCCCATCACAAGCTGCTTGGAGTTCCTCTGGGACCGGCCTACTCTCCTAGTGCTGGGTAGGTACACTCCCCCGCTTTTCTGTGTTCAGATGTGCATGTCCCAAGTGCCTGCGCGTCCAGCTAGGACATCCTTAACCCTGTGCCTCCGTGTCCTGCAGGTAATGAGGGCTCTGGTCTGTCCCTGGCAGTGCAGGCCTCCTGCCAACTTCTGCTGACCATCCTGCCTGGCCGGCAGCTGCCTCCTGGACTTGAGTCCTTGAATGTCTCCGTGGCTGCAGGTGAGTCTACTGTTGCCCGACTTCCTGCCCTCTGATCACACGGGTGCAGCTCTTTCACCCCAAACAAGTTTCTCTGTCTTTCTCTGTCTCAGTCACTTTATGTGCCAAATGGGGAAAGTGCGTCCTTTTAAGGATGAAATGAGGAGCGCTGGTGTGTGGTCCTTCCTCTTCTCTGTCCTCTCCCTTCCCTTTGTCCTTTTGTCTGTCGGTGCAGGAATTCTTCTTCACTCCATCTGCAGTCAGAGGAAGGGTTTCCCTGTGGAGGGGACGAGAGAGCACCTTCTCCAAGACCCCCGAGAACCCTCAGCCACATCAGAAGGACCCGGAGTGGCGCGGCACCCAGGACTGTCCTCGGGGTCAGAACAAGAGAGGCAGAATGGGAGCTGACTTGGACTGAGTTGTGTGTGCTGGAGGGCACACATTCCCACACGCTCGAATGTGCGGAGTCTCTTGCCCGAGGGTGTACAAGCCCCCTGTAGATGAACCACTGTCTTGGGGGGCAGGGAGCTCTGCAGTAGAGACCAGAGGAAATTTGTTTCCTCTTCTGATTTTGGACTTGGGGTTGGAGGTGGCGGCTGCTTCATCTCCAGGGTGTGCTGGGTCTCTCCTGGGCCCTGCCTGGAAGTTGACATCAGAAGGGAATCAGGCAGCCCAGTCCAGGTGTCCTGTGCCTCTTGAACCAGTGTGAGAATATAAAAGGAGGCCCGGATTCCTCTTGTGGGTGAGACAGGTACAAATCCAGGCTCAAACCCTGCCCCACTGGGGGCCTTGAGCACATGGCTTCCTCCGTAGGCACCTGCCTCCCAGGGCTCTTTGTGAGGATCAAATAAAATCACCTGGGCCGTTCTGCCCTGTTCCTCCACGAGGTGGCAGCCTCGCTCTTTGATCCACAGTCTCTTCTGGCAGCTTTTGCAGCCTGCTAGGGAGATGCTTGGCGGTGGCCTCCGGAGAGGCAAGGGAAAGATTAGCAAACACCTCTCACCTCACTGGCCCTCCAGAACCCCTCACCAGCGACTCATCGGTGCACCTCTGAGCAAGGATCGGATGAACCAGAGTCCTGGCCTTTGGTTCTGTGAAGTACCACAGGGTTGCTGTGGATTGCACAACCCGGATGGGTTTGGTCCTCCTCCCACGGGGTCCCACAAATGGAGCAGAAGCGCCCAGTATAAGTGGTTTAGAGCAGTCTTGGCTGCACATTGGAACCATCTGGCAAGCCTTCAAAAACACCTGACACTGGGGACCTACCCCCAGAGAACCTGATGTAAATGGTTGGGGGGAGGGGGCAGCCTGGGTATTGGGATTGTTAAATCCCCCAAATGGGTCTGCTGTGTCGCCCAGGCTGAGAACCACTGGAGCGGGAGTTCTGGACCTTGGCAGTCTTGACATTCGCCGGGACGGCTTGTCCTGTGCATTGTAGGGTGTTCGGCAGCGCCCCCGGCTTCTCCCCCCGCCCCCCCCAGATGCCAGTAGCAGGCCCTGCCCGTGTTGTAACAACCGAACATGTATCCAGACATTGCCACATGTCCCCCGGAGGACACACTTGTCCCTAGTTGAGACACCGCTCTGGAGCCTGAATCTGGAGAAAGCAACCTAAGTTCAAGTCCTGATTGCTGTGTGACCTTGGGCAAGTTCCTTTCCCACCTGAGCCTCAGTCGCCTTGTCAGTGAAGGGGAATCACCCTCCCTTCCCAAATTTGGGAGGACAGAGAGAGCAAGTGAGCTCAGCGCCTCCCACACAGTGCTCAGTAAATTGTAGCACCCTTTTCTGTTTGGAATGAATTAGCTTGGAATTTTGACGGCGATGTCAATTTAGAAAGACGTTAAAAAGGCCTAAGATTGTTCTAAAGTCAAAGTTTTTCGTCTCAAGAAAGAGGAAGGAACCCTTTTGTAAAACTCCACAGATCTCTCTACCACTTGGTCCCCTTGAGCTGTCTGTCCTCGACTCCCACACCGATTCTGACTTGTGGCACGTGTCAGCCTTGGGCATGTTACACGGCCCCCCCTCCCAGCTTTGTTCTCGGCCAAGAGCCTGACGTGGTTTTGAACCTTGGCTCCACCTTAGACGGGGCTGAGGATGCGCGTGGTGGTGGTGGGGACAGCTTCAATAGTCCGGATGCCCAGAGGCATCGGGCTGGTTTCAAGGAGAATCTCTGGGGAAGGAGACCGGTCCCATGTTTCTTAGAGCTCCGTTTCTTGACACCGGTGTGCCGCTGGGTTCGAGAATCACCCATCTTCGAACCACCTTCTCATGTCCAAGAAACTGCTTCTAAATCGTTCACACCCGTGCTTTTGAGCGCATGTCTGAAAGTTTGGGCCAGTTGACCTTTCATCTGTCCCTACGGTTCTTAAGAAGGTGCTGGGTCCAGCCCTGGCTCCATGGCTTCTGGCCTGGCTGGCTTCCCAGACTCCGCATCTGTAAAATAGTGCCTTCAGTACCTGCGCCAGCAACCCCCCGCCCCACAAGGATTTGTAAAAATAAAATGAGAGAGTATCAGTAGAAAGCATTCTGTAAGCCTAAGCACTGCGTACCCCAGGACTAGCGCGTGATAATGCAGACCTGCATGTAACCGCTCAGTTTATGTATGGAGTTGCCTGGGCCATGGGATACCCAGGTGTTTGGTCAAACCTTACTCTGTTTCCGTGAAGGTGTTTCTGGATGAGATGAACAGTAAAGTTGAGGGGCGCCTGACTGGCTCAGTTCGGAGAACATGTGACGCTTGGTCTCAGGGTTGTAAGTTTGAGCCCCACATTGGGTGTAGAGATTCTTAATAAATAAATAGATTACTAATAAACTTAAATTGGTAGCCTGAGTAAGGCAGAGCACCCTTTTTCCAGTGTGGGTGGGCCTCACTCAATCAGTTGAAGGCCTGAATGGGGCACCGGGGGCGGGGCGGAAGGGAAGGCTGACCCTCCCCTGACTAAGAATTCTTACTGCCTTTTGGAACTGAAACATGGGCTCTTTCTGGTCTCGAGCCCACTGGCCTTCTGACGGGAACTACATCATCGCTGGGGCTCCAGCTTGCTGACTCACCCTGCAGAACTGGGACTTGCTGGTCTTAGAATCACAGGAGCCAAGTCTTCATAATAAATAAGCAAGCATATAACATGTGACTAGAGGTACGGCTATGGACACACACCACCTCTTGGTTCTATATCTGGAGAATCCAGACTAATAGACTTGATGAAAATGAATGGAGATGCCCCGGTGTTCCCTCCAGGTGGCCGTTACAGAATCGAGCTCTGCTCTCTAGGACCAAAACCCAGCATAGAACCTAGACGTTGGGGTTGGAGCTACTTGGGGTTCAGAGCCTGTTCTCCTGCCCATGGACTGCTGTGTAGTGTCTGG
The DNA here is from genome assembly GCF_024610735.1 of Ursus americanus. Taxonomy (NCBI): domain Eukaryota; kingdom Metazoa; phylum Chordata; class Mammalia; order Carnivora; family Ursidae; genus Ursus; species Ursus americanus. Next base: position 34,573,785 of record NC_142149.1, read on the forward strand.
AACCTAATCTAACCTGCTTTGGCCACCGGTCCGTTCAGCAGTTTCCTGGGTCCCAGGAGTCTGAGCCGTCTAGAGGGCCATTCTCTAAAGCGAGGGGCTACCAGCCATGCACAGGGGGCTCCTCCCTGCTCCGTCCCCTGGGCAGCAGGCTGGCTGGCCTCTGGGAAGGCAGGTTCACTTGAACCAAAGGGTATTAAGGCCAGAATTACCTGCCGTGCACTGGTCCGTATATAGTTATGTCATGCAAACCAGGCATTAAGAGAAAGCACCTAAGGCGAAGGATGAGGTCGGAATGTCCTTGGGGTGGCCCCTGGTGCCTGCCACGGTGCTGTGGCTGTGGGTATGAAGTGGGGGGGCCTGGTGCGGGTCCATCCTCTGCAGGCCAGGGTCAGGATGAAGCCGGAGGGGAGCAGGGGCGGTTAAGAACATGACCCTGGCTGTTAGGTAGCGCTTGTGTTGACTTTCTGCTCTGACTCGTGAGTCGCATGAACATGGACATATCCCTTAACTTCTCTAGCGGCCCCCGCGTCAGAGGACCGGGGTGCGGATTCAGTGAGCTCATGAATGTAAAGCCCTCGGCCTGGTCCTGGAGGAGCAGTTCTTGCAGCAACTGAGGGCCCGGGCTCTGCTGTCCTACCAGCCTGGCCTCAGTTTCCCCAGAGACTCCAGGGCCTATTTCAGCTGCGGCACACGATTTACCCCTGAGAGCAGCTGGAGGGAGTTGGAGAGGGGAGGCGGTTGAAATGACATTGGCAAGATCCTCCTTTGTCAGGGCTCCCTAGCCAAGAGGGGAAGGGGCTAGGAACAGCTGAATGGTGGCCAGCACCCCCAGCCCCCTCCAGGGCTGGAATTTTTTTTTTTTTTTGGCAGAAGACTAAATTGCCAGCTCCCACCCCCAGGCTGAGGTCCTAAATGAGACCCTCCCCCATCACTCTTGCAGGGCCAGGCGCCAGGGATCCCCACAGTTTGTAAATGTAATCAACCTTGAGGTCTCTGGCTTCCACAGGTGCAATTAGCATGCCCATCTGCTAATCCCTGATTAATAATGTTTACAAACATGGGACTCCACTCACGGAGCTGCTCAGCCCCTCCCTCCAGGACCAGGAGGCAGGGGTCTTCCTAACAGCCCCCCCCCCACACACACAAACACACACGCTATCTTTAGGCCAATGTCCCTGTCCATCCCCTTCCCCAAGCACTGGGCAGAGCTGGAGGTCCCTCCTTGGAGCTCCCTGGCCCAACTCTGATTGCACACATATGGAAAGAAGACCCAGAGGGCACGCGGGGACAGTATGACGCTCCGTGGTAGGGTTCTTCCCTCTTTCTCCCTGGTTCCAGAATCTCTGGATACAGGGTGGGCTCGCTGCCTTTCTTCACCACGCCAGCTCCAGCCCTGGGGCCACTGGTTCAGGCCTCCCTGCATGGAGGTGGGAGCCCCCCACCCCCCGTGTCCCAAGGGTTGGGCTCCTCTGCCTGTCTCTAGAACATTCCCACTCCAGCCACCTTCCTACTGAGGACCTTGGTGGACCCATGCCCAGAGGCAAAGTACAAATGCATTAATACAGACTTCTGAGTCACACAGTCCTGGGTCCAAATGTTGGCTCGGCCTCAGGCCAGTCACATAACCCAGCTGAGCCTTAGTTTCTTCACCTGTAAAATGGAAACAAGGATAGTACCTACCACATAGCTCGTTGTGATGATTCATTATTGGACTTAGGGAATGGACTTAGCCCAGTGCATGGGACACGGGTTCTTAATAATGTGAGCTTTTTATTGTAATGAAAATGATGGTAGTGATGATGGTGATGGTGATGATGAGGAAGAAAGGAGGCATCTGAGGCTACAAAGATGCCCAAGGAGTTCCTCTTCTCCCCGCACCCTCCTCTCTGGGGAGAAGGGCAGGTCCCAGCTCATTACTGGTGGGGGCTAGGGTGGAGGTGTCAGATTGGAATCACTCCTGGGTCTGTTCACAGCTTCCCTGTTTCATTAACACCTCCCTGGTGGTCTTCAGCTCATCTTACTGGGGGAGGTGTTCCAGAAAGTTCTAACTGCCCCCTACTCAGCCAGAGCTCAGTGTGGCCTGCTCCGAGGTCTGGACTCAGATGCACATAGAGAGGGTTTTATGTGGCAGAGAGGTGGTGGCCACTGGCCAGGAGGCTGTCACTGTCCCCTCCTCTCCCCCCAGGGTCCTGGAGGCCTGGTCAGGGGACACAGTACCTTCTTTTTCCTCCCCCATCAACCTCTCCTCGGTAAGTTCTGGTTCCCCAGCCCCATGCATCCCAGTCTGGACACTTTTCTTCCTTTCAAATCTGTTCCTCTAGGTGAGCAGCACGGTCCTGGGTTCTAATCCTAGTGCACCTTTTCCTAGCTGGATGACTTATTCTCTAGGACAGGAAATTGCTTCTGTCCAACAGGGATACCATCCCTTTGGGGTAGCACAGGGCCCAGAAAACTGTAAACGCTCAATAATGGCGGCCGTTATAATTTTGCAGACACAACTGCTCTCTGAATTATCTGCTTTAAATCGCAGAACTTCCCTCAAATAAATGAAGAAAATCTTAAAAAAAAATAAATCGCAGAACCTTGTTTAGCCGGCTGCAGGTGGGGGTGGGGGACCTGCCACATTTAGAGAAGCAGGAAAGGGCGTAAGCTCTGCCCCAGTTAATTGTCCCAGTTTCTTCCCCAGACTGGGAAAAGGAGTGGAGCTGGTCGATGAATTAGGACCAGGAGATTTAGATCTTGGGCTCTGGGAAGGCTGCTTCTAAACCAGGTGCCCCTCCAGACACTCCGAGAAGGATTCTTATGGAAATGCCTGTCCTTCGTGCCCCCTCCCCCGTCACAATATTCCGTTTCAGAGGACATCCTTCACCAGCTGTGGGCGGGGAAGGAGGGCTCGGCCTGCCCCCTCCCTGCCCCAGTCCTAGCCCTGCAGGGGGCTGAACTTGGCCGAGCTGCTTTCTCTTGCTACCTCTGCACCTCCCCTTCCTCTCAGACTTGGGGCTTTTTTTGCTGAGCTTTGTGGGTGTCCGAAGAGATACTCCATGAAAAGTGTCACCTTTTGTGATCGATCCATAGTCTCAAAAAAATGTCAGTGGGCTGAGCAGTTTTTTCTAGGATGGAGAAACCGAGGCACAAGTCCGCCCATGAGGGAGGCAGCAAGGCCGTGGGCTTGGTCCCTTCTTGCAAGTAGCCCCTCGGCCCCCACAGTCCTCTGCAGACACGAAAGCCCGTCCCACCTCTAGGAACCCCCGCCCTGTCCTTTACGCGAGCAGAGCAGGAGTAAGCTTTCCTCACTTTTTTTCCCTGGTCCCCACCCAGGGCCAGGCACATGCTGAGGGTTTAAAAATCACAAATAAATGCGGGAATGGGTCCTGAGGTTGGAGACGAACTGCCTCCCCCCCCCCTATTGTCAGCGGGGGGCAAATCTCAGCTCAATTCCAGCTGGCCCTCCCCTTCCACTTTCAGAGAAGCCAAGACGCAAATGATTCCCTAGCCACAGCTGCTCTTGATTCTCTGAAACAAAGGAGCTAATCGAGAGCAAGGGGATGCTCTGGAGAACCCCTCGGCCCTGGGCCCTGCTGAGACCCATCTGTATCCGGGTCTTGCACAGATGCCCTTCCCATAAAAGGGGGGACTAGCTGTGGGTCAGGCATAGTGAGGATCTTATTTAAATCAGAGCCCCGAGACCAACACACATACTTCCAACAGTCTCACCACAGCAGGTACGGGACCCTGAAGCCATGTGCTTGGAGAGGGTGATGATGGTGATGGTGATGGTACTAACGTTTATTACGTACTTACCATGTGCTAACAGTTCTACGTGCCTCGTCTCATTTAATCCTCCAGATGCTTTGAGGTAGGCACTGTTACTCCCTTTGATTTATGGATAGGAAACTGGGGCCCAGAGAGGTTAAGTAATTTGCCTAAGCTCACGCTGTGGCAATCCGAAGGGCTGTAGGGGGTGGTGGGTGGTGGATGGGGAACAGGGCTTGGCAGGAGAGGGCCTCCAGCTCAAGCATCAGCGAGGAGGCCTGCCGCTGAGGAGGCCAAGCCACATCCCCCCACAGCCACCCGCCCCCCACCCCCATGCGATACCCCCCAGCCCCTCTCTCCACTCCACCGCTCCTGAACCATGCTGACAATCTCTGGGGCATCCCAGCAGAGGGGCGTGGGGGCCACCTCGACCAGCCCCCCGTTCAGCTGTGGGTGGTCCGCCCTGCTGGGAGGCCGGAATAGACAGCTCAGAGCTATTCTGGGGTGCAGCAGAAGAGCCTGAACTCCCAGAGACACCCAGATTTAGGTTTAAATCCTGGCCCTGCTCCCAAATAACGACTCAGGCCCTGGTCAAGTTTCTTAACCTCTGAGTTGGTTTCCTTCCTATAAAATGGCACCAATAACTTTTCTCCCATGGCTGTGCTGGGTTTTGAGAAAAGATGCTCGTGGCACGTGGTAGGCCTTCAAGAACTCTTCCTTGCCGTCCTCTTCCTTCCTTCTCAGGGGCCTCCCTCTGTGTCTGCTTCCTTGCCCTTCCTAGCTTGGGGTCCGGTGCCCCTCTCTCAGTGCTGCCTGTTCTCTGATGATCTCTGTCCTGTCTGCTTGGCACCGGGGCTCTCTGTTGCTGCTCCCTTTCTGGGGCTGTGTCTCCACACCCTGTCTGTCCCTTGCCTTGCCTCTCCCCTGGCTCCTGATACCCTGGGGGCTGATCGATGGCAGCCGCTGGTTATCGATTGGGGTGGGCGTCCAAGTGTGGCTGCTGGAGGCCGATATCGATGGACAGGATTGGTGCCCAGGCTGCATGGAGTGGCAGTTGGGGAGCCTGGGGCTGCGGGGGAATTGGGGCTCCCCCCTCCCCTGCCAGGACCTGGGAGTGGGAGTCCTTAAAGCTGCAGACCCTGCTGCCAGGATGGGAGTGCAGGATGGGACAGAGGGCCGGTGACGACAGTAGGCCAAGGCTTGGCCCGTGCTGTCACTGAACAAGATTTATTGCACACCTACTATGTGCCAGCTGGGGATACAGCAGTAAGCAAGTCAAAAATCAAAAAGTAAAATTATATAATGTGTTATGCAAGAAATAGAGCAGGGAAAAAGGGATAGGAGTGCAGTGGTTGGGGGAAGGTGACATTTTAAATAGGTTCCTGAGGGATGGGGCTCCTTGGAAAGGAGAGCTTTAAGTAAAGACCTGAGGAGAGGGAGGGAGGGAGCCATTTGAGAGCATTCTGGGTGGTGGAAACACCAAGTAAGAGCAAAGACCCTCTGGCAGGGGCATGCTTGGTGCGCGGTGGGCTCCCAGAGGGGCCAGAGAGGCGGGAGTGAGGTGAGGAAAGAGAGCAGGAGGGAATGGGTGGGAGATGGAATGGGGGCAGAGGCTGTCCAGGGCTTGGGGTGGATGGTCAGGCCTGGGCTGACTGCTGCCCCCACTCCAATCTGAGCGACTTCAGCAGCTTCCACCAAGGGTAGCTTCCAGAACATGGCTCTGCTGCTTCTGCAACTCCGTGCCCAGAGTTTCACACCAGCATCCCAGGGCCTTCACTGCTTTGTTAACGAGATGATACTCACAGCATCCCAGCTAGATTCTCTCACTCCCTGGTATAGAGTTGAGGACAATGAGCTCAGAGACGTTTGGCGACTTGCCCCAGGACACACAGGAAATAGCGGGGCTGGGACTCAAGCCCAGTTCTGTCTGCCTCCAAAACCATTGATTTTTCCATCTCTTTTGGTTACCATCTTAACCATTTTTTTAAAAAAAGATTTTATTTATTTGAGAGAGAAACAGAGAGCGTGCAAGCAGAGGGGGGTGGGGAGGAGCAGAGGGGGGAGGAGAGGAAGAGGGAAATAATACCAAGCAGTCTGTGCACTGAGTGCAGAGCCAATTGGGGCTCAGTCTCCTGACCCTGAGATCATGACCTGAGCTGAAGCCAAGAGTCAGACGCTCAACGAACTGAGCCACCCACGCACCCCTTAACCATTTTTTAGTATACAGTTCAGTAGTTAAGTTTATTCACGCTGTTGTGCGACAGACCTACAGATCTTTTCCATCTGAAGCTGAACGGAAACTCTATCCCCATTAGACAAGAACTCCCTGTTCCCTCCCCCAGGCCCTGGAAACCACCGTTCTATTTCCTATGTATCTACGTACACAGCTTTAGATAGTCGTGTAAGTGAAATCGTACAGTACTTGTCTTTTTACGACTGGCTTATTTCCTTTAGCCTCATGCCTTCCAGGGTCGTCCATGTGCCATGTGACAAGATTTCCCTCCTTTTTAAAGCCGAATGATATTCCACAGTATGTATATACTGCATTTTATTTATCCATTTACTGGTTGATGGACACTTGGTTTCCTTCCATCTCTTGGCTTGGTGCATAATGCAATGAATGTGAGTGTACCAGTATCTCTTAGAGATCCTGTTTTCAATTCTTTTGGATAGATACCTAAAAGTAGGATTGCTGGTTCATAGGGTAGTTCTAGTTTTAATTTTTTTTAAAAAAAGATTTTATTTATTTGAGAGAGAGTGTGTGCAGAAGCCTGGGGGGGGGGGTGGCGAGGGGAGGGGCAGAGGGAGAAGAAGACACCCCGCCGAGCAGGGAGCCAGATGCGGGACTGGATCCCAGGACCCTGGGATCATGACCTGAGCCAAAGGCAGACGCTTAACCAACTGAGCTGCCCAGGCGACCCTCTATTGTTAATTGATTTAGGAACCTCCATACTGTTTATATAGTGGCTATAACCATTTTACCCTTCCACCAACAGTGCACAAGGGGTCCAATTTCTCCACATCTTCGCCAATGCTTGTTTCCCTCCCTTCCTTCCTCCCTCCCTCTCTTCCTCCTTTCCTCTCTCTTCTTTCTCTCTCCCTTCCTTCCTTCCTTCCTTCCTTCCTTCCTTCCTTCCTTCCTCCCTCCCTCCCTCCCTCCCTCCCTCCCTCCCTTCCTCTATTTTTTGAGAGAGCGACTGTTGGGGGGGGGTGCAGAGGTGGGAGAGAGGGAGAGAGAGAATCTTGAGCTGGTTCCATGCCCAGCGGGGAGCATGATCTCAGGACTCTGAGATCCTGACCTGAGCCAAAACCAAGAGTCAGATACTTAACTGACTGAGCCTCCCAGGTGCCTCAACACTTGTTACTCTCTGGGTCTTTTGTTTTGTTTTGAGAGTCGTCATCCTAATGGGTGTGAGCTGATATCTCATTGTGGGCTCTATCTCCTTAATGACTAGTGATGCTGAGCATATTTTCCTATGCTGTGGGCCAAGTGTGTATTATCCTTGGAGAAATGTTTATTCAAGTCCTTTGCCCAATTTTTTTCTTTTTTAAGTTTAATTACAGTATAGTTAATAGACAGTGTTACATTAGTTTCAGGTGTACAATACAGTGAGTCAGCAATTCTGTAATCACCTGGTGCTCATCATGACCAGTCCACTCCTTCAGTCCCACACCTCTTCACCCATCCCCCACCCCCTCCCCTTTGGTCACCATCAGTTTGCTCTCTACTGTTAAAGAGTTCCTTCCTTCCTTCCTTCCTTCCTTCCTTCCTTCCTTCCTTCCTCCCTCCCTCCCTCCTTCCTTCCCTCCCTCCTTTCCCTTTTTTATTTTATTTTTATATATTTTTTAAGATTTTATTTATTTATTTGACAGAGACAGAGACAGCCAGCAAGAGAGGGAACACAAGCAGGGGGAGTGGGAGAGGAAGAAGCAGGCTCATAGCGGAGGAGCCTGATGTGGGGCTCGATCCCATAACGCCGGGATCACGCCCTGAGCCGAAGGCAGACGCTTAACCGCTGTGCCACCCAGGCGCCCCTCCTTTCCCTTTTTTAAGATTTTATTTATTTATTTGACAGAGAGAGAGAGCACAAACAGGGGTAGCATCAGGCAGAGGGAGAGGGAGACGCAGGCTTCTTACTGAGCAGGGATCCAGATGCGGGGCTTAATACCAGGACCCTCGGATCATGACTTGAGCCAAAGGCAGACGCTTAACTGACTGAGCCATCCAGGGGCCCCAAGAGTCTGCTTCTTGATTTGTCTCTTTCTCTTTCATTCCCTCCCTTTTTAAAAAGATTTTATTTATTTGACAGAGACAGCCAGCGAGAGAGGGAACACAAGCAGGGAGAGTGGGAGAGGAAGAAGCAGGCTCCCAGAGGAAGAGCCCGATGTGGGGCTCGATCCCAGAACGCAGGGATCACGCCCTGAGCCAAAGGCAGATGCCTAATGACTGAGCCACCCAGGCGCCCCTCATTTTTTCCCCCTTGCTTGTGTTTTGTTTTTAAAATTCCACATATAAGTGAAATCATATGGTATTTGTCTTTCTCTGATTTATCGCATTTAGCATTATGCTGTCTGGCTCCACCCATGTCATAGCAAATGCGTTTGTCCAGTTTTTAATTGGGTCATTTGTTGTTGTTGTCTGCTGTTGAGTTGTAGGAATTCTTTATATATTTTGGATATTAACCCCTCATCAGATGATGATTTGCAAATGTTTTCTCCTGTTCTGGAGGTTACTTTTTCACTTCATTGTCTCCTCTGCTGCCCAGAAGTTTTAAATTTTGATTTAGTCCTATTTCTCTATTTTTCTTTTGTTGCCTGTGCTTTTGGTATCATATCCGAGAAATCACCGCCGAGTCCATCCAAATTGGTTGCTTGTAACCACTTCTCTCCTCTGTCAGCAATTCCGTCAACACCTTTAGGTCACTGGGCAGGACAGTGACTCGGATAGCAGGACTGGAACCAGTGGGAAGCTCAGGGAGACAGATGGCAGCTCAATCTAACAGGATTCCAGAGGTTAAATGGGGTACTTTGGAGGTAGTGAGCTCCCTGTTACTGGAGGAGTATAGGCAGTCAGATGGCCATTCAGGTAGGACGTTGCCCAGGAGTTTCAGGTAGAGGTTATTAAGGTTGGATTAATGGCCTCTGATTGCTTCTATGATTTAGTAAGGAAGCATTGGGAGCTCAAAACTTCAGCCGGTGGGATGCGGCGGGGGTGGGGGGGGCAGGATTGCAGCTGACAAACATACCTTCCTCTGTGCCTGGGGAAGGCTTGTATTGGCGTCTATCTGTGGAGGAGATTCCCTGAGTTCTGGTTACCCTGGAGCCTAAACCCAAGCTCTGACCCAGATGGCCCAAGGATCTTGGAGCCCTGGGCTGGAAGAGAAGAGAGATGGAGATGTGGCTCCTTCCTCACCTGCAGGGGGCTGCTTGTGAGCAGAATGCAGGAAACAAAGACTGCGAGCCTGGCTGACCTTGATCTGGGTACTGCCTGAGGCACTCACCGGCTGACTGCAAGGGTTCGGGCAATTTCTTTCACTTCTCTGACTCTCATCTTGCTCATCCGAGCAAGGGACTGTCCTCTCTGTTCCAGGGTTTTCTGAAGAATGACAGTCACAAGTGCCTGGAGCCTGGCAGGTGATCGGCAAACTACAGTGATCAGGGTTAACCCCAGATAATTGGTTCTCCTCATCCTCCAAAGCCAGTGACCCTGAACGGGCTGCCTACTCCCTGGTGACCACTTCTCACTATTCTTGGCCTTGGCCAGCCCCTCATTCCTTCTGAGGTCAGGGGTTCCAGACCCCTGGATCCAGAACCCGGCTCAGCCATGGCAGATACCCAAGCCGGACCAGGGGTCCTGTCTGGGCCTGGATGGCAGCCTGATATCCTATCTGTTGGTCCTCTGTCTCTGCCTGTTCCTGCGGCTACTGGGCCTGGAGCTTCCTCACTCTGGCGGCCCAGTCCTTCCCAGTCCTGCATCCAGTGTCCTGGCTCAACTCCCATGTTGCACCCAGAAATTTCTCCCACATTACCCCCAGCCCAGCCCATCGTGGAGAAAAATCAAATCTCATTAAAGGCCATTGATTTTCCTCCAAATTTGCTGCGAGTACACTTTGAGGCTTCTCAATATTACTACTGGGCTCCCACCTTCAGCCCCTCAACCACCATAGCTTCCTCAGGGAAACTGAGGAGCACGGGGCTGGCAGGCCCTAGGGAGGGCACGAGGGCTGCAGGCGCTGTCTGCTGGGGCCCCCAGCCCACTCCAGCCCTCCCTCGTGGCTAGACTCTGGACATGGCACTGGTTTCCGGGGAAGTGAGTACTTCCCTGCCTGGCTGCCCCCTGGCTCAAGGCTTAGGCAGAAGGGGGTGTGTTTCTGTGTGTGTCTATCTGTCCTTGTGTGTTGGTGTGTGATTTCGTGCGTCTGTGTGTGCGTGCATGGGTGTCAGTGGTGTGTCTCTGTGCACCTGTGTGTATTTACCTCTGTGTCTGTTTGTGTGTCTGTAAGTGCGAATGCAGTGTGGGGCGGGGGTCTTGGCTTGCAGTTGAGCTCCGACTGCTATGCTGCCCATGAAACAGCCAGCCTGGGGAAGTGGGAGGGGCTTGACTTGGGATAAACCCAGGATATGGTTCTCTTCCGAGGGGCCAAGAGCTGGGTAGGCCTCTTCAGGGGGCACAGGCTTCTCTGTCCTCTCCCGCTCATCGCTTCTGTCCTTTTGTCATCTTGGAAATGGGGCACCTTGCTGACTTTGTTGTAGTATTAGGTTTGGGGTTTGGGGGCTGGTGGAAAAGATTTGCAACCTAATGTTGGGGGGTGGGCATGAATTCTGCCCCCCCCATCTGAACTAACTGTCCTAGGTGGGTGTGTTTAGAGTTGACTGGACATACAGTTGACTGGACTCACCTGGTGAGTCTGGAGAGAGTAGGTTAGGAGAGAAGATTGGCAGTGAGGGCACCAGGGAGGGTTTGTGGCATGGAGGGCATTCCTGTCTGCCTGGGTCATATTCCTAGCATATCAAACATCAAGGTCAGGCTTAATGGGGAAAAAAGTCATAAACAGGGGCCCTTTGGCTTTTGTGGGTGAAGTGACTTTCGGCCTGGCAGGAGGCTGGGCCACTTGCCTCTAGCCCACCTGCCAGGGTCAGAGGTCAGCCATGGTGCCAGACTGGCCTTCTAAACTCTGGGACACAGCTGAGCTACCCCAGGGAGCAGCCTTGATGAGGCCTCCGATAAATTTGGAGGTGAGATGGTCCCTGGGTATGTGCCCTCAGTGAAGCCTCGCCTGCCATCCCTACCCCAGTCCTGCAAGGCCTGTCATGTTCACGGATGTGAATGCATGTTCTCCCACAGGCCTCTGCCGGGGAGCTGGGAGCAGCTCTCCGGGTTCTGGGGACAGGCCAGATTTATGGCACTGGGAGAAATATTTAGGCCTGAGACAGTTTGGTTGTGTTAATTATGGAAATCTAAAGATAATCTATATTTAATGCTGAATTTTGTCAAATTTGCTAAAGAATTAGGGGAGCGTGTGCAAACAGTGACACTTCAATGAAGAACAAGGTGCAATTAAACTCTGAAATTTACAGTGGAATAATTGGAGAGCATGACAAATATAGTTATCAGCAGCAACTAATTAGGGGTCTGCTCGAGGTTTCTGGGCTTGATTAATCTTGCCTGGATGCTAATAAGTTATGCTGGGCAGCTGATACCATTTGTCGCCTCCTACTTTCCGCCCTCTCCCCAGCACACTTGGGGGGTGGGGACGTGGCCCATTCAGTCCCTCCCCCTGTACGGCCTGGGCTGAAGGGGAGATGGGGCCACCACAGCTCCTATGCTGAGACCCCCTCTCCAACTAAGGGTGGCATGGACATCTTGAGCAGTCCCTTTTCAGGCATCCTGGGGTCTCACTTGAGGCTTGTTGGGATGGGGGGAGAGAGGGTTGGGGCTGAGTTCTGAGGTCTAGCTGAGCCTTACTGGGTCAGATTTGTTCCCTCCCTGTTGACATAGCTCAGCCTGACTCTGCCTTTCACTCCACACCTCGTAGGAAGGGGCACTAAAGCCCTGACTGGGACCCCAGAGAGAGCCATACAACCCTTTGTTGGCCAAACACCCCCCTCCTCTTTTCCTGCCAGTTCTCTGCACATCGTCCTTGCTGCTCTTGGTGGCCAAACCTTATATCCACTGGTTAAAGTTTAGGGCTGCACTGGTGCAGAACCCTGGGCATGGCTGCCAGGTCCAGCTGTGAAGCTAGAACCATCCCCTTCCTTTCTCTGTCTCACCCTGTCTCGGATTCTCTCTGCCTCATGACCCAGAAGCGACCCTTAAACCAGCTGCTCCTGCCCCCCCCCCCAGGAGCCCACCCTGGGAGAGGTCTCTGTGTGACTAGTTAGAAGAGGGAGTAATCCCTCAAGAACTCTCTTCTCCACTGCCCGTCTTTTGCTCAGAAGTTCTCCAGACTCTCAAGTCCCTCACCTGGGGTCCCCCAGGACTGGTGGCATCTGCCAGCTGTGTGCTTGGACCCCAACCTGAGCGGTCCCCCTTTCATCCCCTGCCTTTGCTCAATGTCGTTTGGCGCAGGATGGGAACTCCAGTCGGCAGCCTCAGAGGACGTGAGTGAATCTAAAATGGGAAGTTAGATGGACTGCTTGGAGTTTTGAGGTCACCACCTGGGCTTGTGTCCCGGCCTTGGGGGCCCTGTGCGGTTCCCAACCATGTCCAGTCTCGATTTCCTTCTTATGGAACAGGGATAATTACTTCAGGGCACTGGTTCCCAGGGTTACCAGGACCTCCAGTAAAGGGCTAGGAGCTGAGCAGGCCCTCAGTAGATGGGGCTCCCCCCTTGCTCCCCCTCTCCTTCCTTCTACCTGCCCCCCCTCCTCCACCCCTTTCACTCCCATCTGAATTCCCTGTGGCTTGCGCAGTTGTCCCTGTGACTGTGTCAGACTCGTCCACCAGAGGGCGACAGATGCTGTGGGCACAAGCAAAATGGACCTCGGCATGGGGGGGGGGCGGGGCTGGCATCCTCCTTGGGCCTCCCTCTGCTCTGCTGTCTCCTGGACTTGAGGGCTGGAGGATTTGAGGTTAGGGAGTCTTTTGTTCCCTTCTCCGCACAAATTACAGCCTCTGAGATTTGGGTGAAAATTAGAGGAAAACCTTCCCACGTTGGTACAGCATGTTTACCAGTCACCACTGCCGTCCCCGGCCCCTGGGGCAAGGCTGAGTCGGCCCATTTTACAGATGGGGAAATGTGTCTTGGTCATTGCTTACTCTTGCAGAGACTGGCAGGTTGCAGGTGCAGAATGCATTGGATAAACCAAGACTCGGAGCTAATTTGCCAAGGGTGAAGTGGCCTGTGAGGGGAGAGTTGGGACGCAAACCCAGGCTTCCCTGACTTCTTGATTAGCAACTTTTCCTCTGCCCCAGTTTTTCTGATCAATCAAGACCCTGGTCTAATCCCTCCCTGTCATTGTCACAGTCCCTGGTTCTGAGGCAACTGCAAATGGGGCCTCAGGCTTCAGACTCTAGCCTCTAAATCCTCAGGGGCTGTGTGTCTGTGGATAGATCATGAGCTCGTTTGAGCCACAGCTTTCTGGAAGATGGTCAGGTGATGCTTAGTCCCTTCTTTGCATGGTGATTATGGGATGAAGTGAGCTGATGGCTGCAGACAGCCCTCTCCCATAGGATAGGCTCCCGGAGGGCCTGGGCCGGAGGCTCCCCCTAGGGACTCTAGGTCTGTCACTTGGAGCTGGGAGGGGGAATGCAAATACCCGCAGGTCCTGTTCAGCCTCTCTCTGGGGGAAGAAGAGAGATGGGGGCTTCTTTCTCGGGAACCTCCAGCCCTTGCAGCTGCTAGAAGGGATCTGGCTCCGTCGCCATGGCAACGCGGGCCAGCCGCCTGCAGAGCCTTCCCGAGCCAGTCGCCTTGACCTCACTTAGGATGATTACCTTTCGGCAAATAAAATAATTGTGTTAATAAAGAGGCTGTTCGCCCCCTCGTCCCCCACCCCGCTTGGCCTGTTCCCCATCGCCACCCCGGGGAGAAGGAGAGGCTTCTCCCACCCAAATACCCCTGGCCTGTGGGATGCCTTCTTCTTAAATAAGTTGTGGACTGAGATCCCGACTGGGTTTTAATTTTTGCTGATTTTAACCATCTCCTGTCCTTCCCTTCTTGCTTTCTGCCTCCTTGCCCCGGACGGCTTTGTCGAAGTTGCACAGTTGAGATAATACGATCTTCTGTCTTCCTTCGCCATGGCTTTGAGCACCCACTGGGCCTCCCCAGCTAGCACAATAATAAATTCCACTTATTGTGGGCCTGCTGTGTGTTACAACCTTTACAAGTACTTTCACGAATGTCTTCTCCTTAATCCCGGTAACAGCTGTGCGAGTCAGGAGCGAGTCAGGAACTTCAGTGCCACTCGACAGAGGAGAAGACCGGGGCTCTGGGAGGGAAAACATGGGTGTGTTTTTGTTTTGTTTTGTTTTTAATTTTATTTATTCTTAAGTTGGAGCAGAGTTGACACATAATATTGCATTAGCGTGCGGGGTGCAGCATGGTGATTCGACATCTCTGATGTTAGCTGTGCCCACCGCAAGTGTGTCTGCCATCTGTCACCGCACAACACTGGTGGCATACACAGACTACTCCCTACGCTGTACCTTTCCTCCCTGTGACGTAGTCATGCTATAACTGGAAGCCTGTAGATGACGTTCTTTTTGACAGGGCCAGAAACCGGGTCAGGCCTCTGGACTGGGGAATGGGCTCTCCTACTGGGGTGTGGCCATTTGGCCTGGAACATTCAGTTCAGTCCCTGACTGGCCACTGGGCTGGGCTTCCAGGGGGTCAGGGGGAGAGGGGAGGGACCTAGCCCCAGAACACGGAGACACACAAGGCATTGTGACGTGCGCTCAGAGAGCAGGAGGGTGACGGAGACCTGGCTCGGTGCGCGGCAGTAGATGTCACATCCCCCTCGAGGGGGACAAGGAGGACAAGACTGGCAGTTAACGGAGCCTCTGGTAAGTGGCTGCCACTTTGCTGAGTGCCTCACGCTTGTTATTGTACATGATGCTAATTACAAGCTCATTTCACAGATGAGAAAAGTAAGGCTCAGAAAGCTTAGGTGAATTTTTCAAGGTCACCCGGCCGGTCAAGAGTGAGGATGTAAGCCCAGATTTGCTTGACCTCCCTGCCCATGCTCAGTGCTTATTTTGCTTTATCAGCCTGCCTGCCAGGGGTGGGAAGGAGAGGGAGAGACGACCACGGAACGGGCAGAGCAAGGCACGGAGCACAGTCTCCGTACACGGATGGGGCCTCTTGGACGACTAACGTTGCTTTAGCCACTGTTCCATATTATAGGTTCTTGTTAAAAATACTTGCCCAAGGGGCGCCTGGGTGGCGCAGTCGTTAAGCGTCTGCCTTGGGCTCAGGGCATGATCCTGACGTTCCGGGATCGAGCCCCACATCAGGCTCCTCTGCTGGGAGCCTGCTTCTTCCTCTCCCACTCCCCCTGCTTGTGTTCCTTCTCTCGCTGGCTGTCTCTAATAAATAAATAAATCTTAAAAAAAAAAAAAACTTGCCGAAGAGGGGTTAACAAGACTGTAGCTAGGGATAATGTCAGCAGTCTGGATTTGAGGCGCTCCTTCAGCCCCCCACCCCCCAGAGGCGGTGCCCCAGACAAAGTGAAGGCTTCAGCAGGGACGGGCAGGGGACAGGGCGTGACCCGGGCACACTAGGTGGCGCTCTGATATCGGTCAATCCTCTGAGTGCCTGGCTGTGCGGTGGCTGGTTGGCTAGGCAGGAGAAGTCCTGCTCCCTGGACCTAACACCCAGGGCTAGGGCTGGGTGGAGAGGCTCTGGAGAGGTCAGAAGCCAGGCTGGGGGTCGGGGGCACTGTTCCTCCCAGTCACGACTCCTGGTCATTCCTGGGGCCCCAAACAGGGGCTGAGAGTAGCAGTGGAAGGGACAGAGGGACCAGAGGGGCTGTGGAGGGGGGCATGGGGATGTCAGTGAGGGGGGTGAGGGAGGAGCAGCCCGGCTGTGTGTGGGTGACCCTGAGCTGCTGAGGGCATGGGGAAGGCTGTCCTCTCATTGACCACTAGACCCCAGGCTTCTAAACCCAGGGCCCCCCTGGAGGTGGGACTTGCCTGGCTCACCTGCCCTTGGACCCCAGGCCAGGTTAAGAGGGAGGCTGGAAAGGCGAGGTATGGGTAAGCCTCCAGATACTATTGAAGGAAGCCTGGGGAGATACTGGCAAGACATGGGTCCAGGCCCCAAAGACCTGGATTCCTGTCCCTGTTGAGCTGTGTCCTGGCCGTGTGACTGTGGGGAAGTCTCAGATCCCTGCTTCATTCTTGGTGACGTGGGCGTCAATCTCCAAGTTGCTGGGACACTGGATAAGGTCATACGCAGAGGCACTCAGTGAGCCCAGCACGGGGCATCTCTCTTGTGTCATCGTTTTTTGGAAGGGGCATCTTGGTCTCCTCGGCTCCTGCAGGCCTGGTCAATTCTCAGCGACGCTGACTGGTTAATACCTGGGGACGGAGGCAGTTGGGGCTGCCAGTGTTCCAGGGGGGCCTTCAAACCTCCCCCTGCGGGAGGCCGTCCTCCAGAGACCCCTGCCTTCAGATTTTAGCATTTCCCCTGCTTGGAAATGTGCACCTTGGAGCTGGGCCTGCCGACTCCACATACTTGTCCTGTGTCCCCCCCTTGCAGGCCCCTCTCTGCTTGTCTGGGGCTCCGTGGTATCTGCCCTCTGCAACCACTGGGGGAAAGGGAGGAGAGGGGCAGACTTGCCTCTGGGCCTCTTTTCTGGTAGTCTGCTTGCCTACTTCCCTCCTAGCTGGTACAGGTGGGGAAACTGAGGCAAGGGGGCACCATGGAGACAAACCACAAATCCCCAAATGCTGGTTGGTGTGGGGAGCAAGGTGGTGAATGACTTCCTAGCCTCCTTGGGGAACTCTGGTGGGGGCGGGGGGGTGCGGATGGGTTTTCATCCTAAACTCTCAGGAAAGAGGTGTCAAATGGCTGGCCTGAGATCAGCAAGGTGCTAGGAGAAAGGACAGGAACAGTCCGGGAGCAGTAAGCCGAGGGCAAGGGCAGTGGGGACAGACTTCCTCAGTGGACAAACATTCTGCAAATATTCAGCGAGACATGTGGCCAGGCGCTCCTCGAGGTGCTGGGGGTTCGGGGGACCCGGACGGACACACTCCACACCCTGGGGTAGGGTCCATGGAATCAGGCTGCTTGAGGCTTGACTCCAGGCACCTCCCCCCAGTCACCTAACACCCCGAAGTGCCTGTTTCATCGTCTGTAAAATGGAGATAAAATGTCTTCTCGTGGGACTGCGGTAGGTGTTAGGCGCACGGAAGGTGCTTAGCACGGGGCTTGGCATTGAATGGCTGGGAACTGCTGTGTGTTTGGTCAGTATTCATGCGGTCACGGGCTCCGGAGAGTGTGACCTGGAGTAAGGTGCTCGCCTTCCTTGAACCCTGGGTTCCTCATCTAAGAACGGGACCCTGTTGTGGGGCAGAAACCCATTGAGAGAGTGCCTGGGAAGGGTCCATTTAAATTGTGTGTGTGTTGAAGACCCAGCATGTGTGCCCCATCGATCCTGCAGGCTACCTGAGCCGGTCGAGTTGTCAGATGCTGCGTGGTGCCCTGGCGGTCCATGTCAGGACGTCTGTCCTAGAGCTTCAAGGGCTGGAACTGAGGCCCCAGTGGAGGTGTGGAGATGAGAGCCAGCCGAAGAATTTGCAGCATTTCCCCAAAGGCCTAGGGAAGTCAGGAAATAAGTCTCAGAGATCGAGATGGGATCAACCCTTCCTGCAGCCCAACTCTGGGCTGGAAGTTGAGGTCAGGTGGGTCCTCTCCCCCTGTGGGTATCCTTCTCTCCGTGGACCCTGTCCTGCCAGGCCGAATTCCTGCTGCCTAGCTACGGAACAACCAAGGAAAAAATAATCCAGTGGGCTCTGTCCTAGAGGCTTTTGATGTCTGCCTCCCAGCTCCTCACACAGATGAAAAGGTTCCTGTCACCTCCTTGAGTGTTTATTAGAGCCTGGGGCTTCCTAACCCCTACCCAGCCCACTTGCCCAACCAGCTGGCTGAGTGGTGGCACTGGCCAGGGTTCAGCTTGGACTGGGGCTGAAGAAGCAAAGAATCCAGAGAGGAGACTCCCATCTGGGTGAATTAGGATTGGGGGCAGCCCACTGTTTCTGGGGAAAGGAGCTGTAGGAGGCAGAGTGGTGGAGTGGGAAGAGCATGGGTAGCGGGGGCAGCGAGCCTGGGTTCTGATCTCTCTACTACCTGGGGGTGTCTCGGGCGAGATGACTGGTAATAGGACTCACTCTGGAAGGTGGACACGCAGCTTGCATGAGATCACCAGAGTGAGGGGCCTTGGACTGTGAATTCGAGCATCCTTGTCGATAGGGTCACTTAACTGGAATTTGGGCAATTTTGTGGCTTCCCATCCCCCTACCCCAGCTGCTTTTCTCAGCTCATTGACCGATCGATTAGGTGAAAGGCATCACAAGGAACGAGCAAGGTGCCATCCAGTTAGGGGATAGGATGTGAGCAGAAAATCCCAGAGTATACTTCCTTTCTAGGACAGCGTAGACGAAAAGGAGCTTTTCTGGTTGGGAGATTCCAAGAAGGCCTCATAAAAGAGGGAGTGTTTCTCAGATGGCTCCAACTGCCTGACAGGTGAAAAGCCTGGGGCCCACAGCCACCAAACTGCAAATAGGCTGCTTTCCTAGAGCAAAGTGTAAGTGACGTGAAACTGAAAGGGAGTTGTGGCAAATTCCTGGATTATTAAAACAACAGTGCACTGTGTCCGGGAAGAGCATCGGAGGCTGAATTATTTGGAAAATTACTAAAATATTCTTTCAAATGCCTGGATCTGCTCCGCTCCCTCAAGGTGGCCCACTCCCTTTTCCCTTCCCTTCCAGAATAACAGGCTTACAAAAATCTCTTCTTCCTCCTCTCCCTCAGCTTGCCATCGTGTCCTTAACCCCATTTCCACTCCTCAAGAAAGAAGGTGGTATAGGAGGAAAATTGGGGGCGGGGTGGAGAGAGGTGGTCCCCAAAGTGTCCTTGGAGACTGTGGAGGGATGGCCTTGGGTTGGAGGTGTCAGAGGCACATTGCATGCTTGGGTCCCTGAAGGCAGGTACATGGGGGGAAAATCCTTTTCTCTGCCAGAAATACTCATGTCAAGTAATTTACATTAAACCAGACTCACAACACTCTTCATTCTTTCCATGATACCAAAGGAAGGGGATGGAGTTTGGGTAGCAGAGGTGGAAGAAGGAGGGGGAGGAGGAGGGAGAGGAGGCGGGGCCAGTAGCCTGCTGGCAGAGCTGTCTGCTTTATTTGTCTTGTTCCTGGAGCAGGCTGGCGGAGCCTGTCCCTAACCCACAGCAGGCAGCAGGCAAGAACACAGGCTAAAGGAAAGACAACTTGAGCCCTTTTCCCCTCCCTGCCTCTGGCTCCACCTCCTTCTGTCTCTCTGTCTCTGATTCACGAGGCAAATTCCCAGGGGACTCCTAGGGCACCTCTGTGCTTCCCTGGCGTTGCACAGGGTGGGTATGATTTTGTTTCTTCTCATTTTAGACCGAGCTTGGGATTTCTCATGCCCAGTTACCGAGTGTGGCTTTGGTCTCCTTTGGGGGAGCCGGGGTGGGTAGAGAGCCCACACTGCTCTCTCATTCTTCCAGAGCCCAGCTGGGCTTGGTTGGGCCACCAGTCCCCTATGGGAAATCTTCCAAAGGCCGGAATCTGTTCTCCCAAACCAGGTCCAAAAGGCTCTGAAGAACTTTAATTTCTACGTGTTCACATTCTGATTAGTCCTTTCTGAGGTATCGCTACCTTCAGGGGCATTTTTGTTAACGAGTACCTCAAAGGTCCCGAGCATTGGGACCTGACTCAGCCTTTTCGCCACCCTGGGAGCAGGGGTGTTGATCTCCCTTCACCCATGGACGCCCAAGGCTCATGAACAGCGTGAACAGCCGAGTCTGGATTTGAACTCGGTTCTTCCCTTCTCTGATGCAGGGCTCTTTCCCCAGGGGCTGCGTGCCCTGCCCGCCCTCCCTCTGGGTTTCCTGCTTTCCCCTCACATCCAATCACCCGGACGTTTTCAGGGTTCGAGCCCACCGTCGTGTCATTTTAATAGCCACACCGTGTCCCGACATGTTGCCAGATGGTCACCTCGGTCACTCTCGTTGGGTGAGAGGTGTCTCATTGCCTGTGTAGTAAATGCAACCGCTGCCCCTTTTCAGATTGCATCCGTTGTTTTCGTCTTCCCCTTACGTTCCTCGAGTAGGCTCGGCCCTGGCGCGGGCTCTGCGTCTCAGCCCAGGCCGGGGTGGTGGTCCGTGCCCGGTGTCCCGACCCAGAGTGCGCTCCATGCGGAGATGGCTGACAGCCACCTCTCTGACGACGTCGTCATCTCCACCCAGAAGCGGTCACCACCACCCCTCTAGGAGCGGCCGCGGTGGTGCCGTGTAGGTTCTGTGCCATTGTGGTGTCGCCTGGACCCACTTCCCCCATAATAGCACAGCGCATCTCAACATTTCTCAGAGCCAGCACCACATTAAAAACCAAGGGCTGAAGTGACCCAGAGCATAAATCTGCCTCAAACATTGGCCAGGAAATTTAACATGAGCTGAATGGCCAATGTATCAATAGCAGGCTTAACACGGAACTACTAATGCATTTCCCAAAACAGGTACCAAGATTTAGAGACGGAACATGGTTAAATGGTGTCACCATAAAGTTCAGTCTTTAGCCATAGTGCATCTGCTTGGTGTAAAGCATACATTTTATGAACCACGTGGGTAACTTAAGAAAAGGGATCAATTCTAGGAAGGGACCCTTATTTCAGTTCCAGTGTAAGGGAGGCTTGCGGTTCAGGTGGCAAATGGGGATAGGAACACCTCTGGGGTGTGAGGCTCTTATGAACTGGCAAAGGAGGGAAGCAGAGGACATTGGTCACTGTGGAGGGATGAGGAAGGGGCAGATCTTTCCAATTCAGGGGGAGGTGAAGGCACAGAGCAGGAAGGGACGTGCCTGGGGTCAGGAATAGATTCCTGGAGAGTTCCAAGCATCTGAGCCAAGCTGCCTCCTGGTTTTGCAAAGCATGGATATTAATAAGGGTGATTAGTAATCATGACGTGTGAATAATAAGGGGATGGTTAATTGTCCTGGGTATGATGAACAGCAGTCACTGGGAGAGGGTGGGGGAGTTGGGACCCCCGACACACACACAGTCACGTGTGAACTGTTCTTGGCTGATATTTATGGGTCCTCAAAGCCAGCAAGCTGAAGGGGTATCAGTACTTTTAGAAACGGAACCTAATAAGGCAGAATTTTAAAATTCATTTATAATTTCCCTTTATATACTATAAAAGGACATGTGTTCCCAGCAGAAAATTTGGCAAATACAGAAATACCAAGGAAAGAAACAAAAACCAGTATAAATATCTTGACGTATATTCTTCTAATCTTCTGTGTGTACATAAATATACCATAAACTATTTTTTAAAACAGAACCAAACACAATTGGATTATATTCTGCATGGTATTTGATAACTTGCTTTTTTTTTTAACTTACAAATATTCATGTGTACTTCTCCATGGAATTAGTCTTTGAGAATATGATTTTTTTTTTTAATGAGGGGAACAATATTTTGAGCAAGGAGGAGCCCATTTGAAAAGAAGTGCATCCTTTCCTGCCTCTTCCAGTTGGAGAGGCTGGGGATCTTCAGGACTGGGGGAGGAAATACGGGAGGGCAGAGTAGCTCAGTGGGCCCCTACGGATCAGGGAGTGGGCAAGGAAGGCGGCAGTGCTAGGAGGGGGGAAGTCTCTTCTGAAAACATACCAAACTTCTGGACTCCAACGTGGGGCCCTGCTAGGGAGCTTCCAGATGCCTGGCTGGTGCCAGGGTGAGGGAGGGTCAATCGCTCTGCTGCCTCAGAGGTCTTGGGCTTGAGAAGGAGCTTACAAGCGGAGCCACAGACTCTCTGCCCCATGATTGGGCCACTGGGGAAAGAACATCTTCTGGCTGGATGGAGATGCGAGGTTGAGTGTGATTTCGCCCTTCCTGAAAATGGGAAAGCACCTGACAACAAATGTGGGCCTGACCCTCAAGGGCTTTCCCACCAAACACCAAGAAGCTTAGCTCCCCAGAGCTCTGAGGACATCTATCTCGACCTCTGCATTGCTTGGCACTGCGGACCCCAGCCTTCGTGGACTGAAGGAGAGGGACCCCACAGGACCACTGCTGTGCATACTTGGCACTTGGTTAGAATTCTTAGGCAATTTGCATTCATTATTCATCCAGTCCGTAAGTGAGAGTTACCCGCTATCTATCTCATGAGTAGAGGTCCCACGACCTGCTGGCTCTGCGGCCAGGGGCAAGGTGCTTCACGTCTCTGTCCTCAATGTCCTCATCTATAAAATGGGGCTCTTACAATGGTATGTAGCTCGGGATATTGATGGGAGGAATAAGATGAAATAGTAACGGCAAATTGGGCTTAGAACAGTGCTTGGGATATAGTGCTCAGTAGCTATTAGCTATCATCATCCCTGCTGCTTCTGTTCTGTGTCAGCCGCTGGGGATAAAGAGATGGGGGCGCCTGGCTGGCTCCGTCCATAGAGCCCGAGACTCTTGATCTCTGGGTTGTGAGTTCAAGCCCACATTGAGTGCAAAGATTACGTAAAAACAAAATCTTAAAAAAAGGGGGGGGGCACCTGGGTGGCTCAGCTCTAGTCATGATCCCAGGGTTCTGGAATCAAGCCCTGTGACTGGCTCCGTACTCAGTGGGGAGTCCGCTTCTCTCTCCCTCTGCCTCTCCCCCACCCCTCCCTCTCATGCCCCACCCATAAATAAATAAAATAAAATAAATACAAACAGATGACTAAGATGCCTAAGACTCAGATCCTGCTGTCAGGGAGTGAAAATCAGCTGCAGGAAAGCCCCCAGGTCCGGACAGTGGTCTCTGGGGGTGTGCCTCCTTCTGGGGGAGTAGGGTTTTGACAGGCAGCCCCCAACCCACATGCTCGCTCCCAGCTGTGGTTCCCCCAAGACATGGCTCCCAAGACCTGGCCCAGTGTGCCGCTTTCTCAGCCTTTAAAAAGCGAGGCCAGTTCCTCCCCCCCAGGTCCCCTCTGCAGCAGAAGCAAGGTGGCTGTTTGGAGAGGTGACAAAAAATTAAAATTAAAGCTAAATTAAAAAGAAGATTCCCATTTCCTCTCCCCATCGCACTTTCCACCTTAATTTTATCGCATCTTCCTTCTCGTTTTATTGACTTTTA
The DNA here is from genome assembly GCF_024610735.1 of Ursus americanus. Lineage (NCBI taxonomy): Eukaryota > Metazoa > Chordata > Mammalia > Carnivora > Ursidae > Ursus > Ursus americanus. The sequence continues at coordinate 34,596,834 of NC_142149.1, forward strand.
GAAGCATTGCCACAAGATTTAGTGTGGAGCAGGAGGGGAGGTAATAAATACGGTACTCCTCTTGCCTCCAATTAATGCCGCCAGGGGGTAGGGGCTGGGGGAGAAGAAGGGGGCCGCCTCTGGGGTGTGAAGCCCCTAGGGGCAGGGACCATCCAAGACCACAGAGCTGGGGGAAAGACCCCCTAGGGCGGGGGCGATGGTTCCTTGGGGGTTTTGTCCCCTCCCTGGGTCCGTTTCTTGGTGACCCACAGGAAGAGAATAAAGCCCGAACTGTTCTAATCCGTCCAGAAAACAGAAATCAGAATTTACAGGCTCCCTTGGCTGGCTTTACAAACAACTCCAGAAATCTCCCCTCTCTCAAACTCCACCCATATTTCCTGGGACGAAGATTCCCCACCCACCAAACAGATCTTTATTTAATTTTATTTCATGCTCTGTTGGTGCAAGGCAGTTTTTCCTCCTCTCTCCACCCTCCTTTCTTCCTCTATTTATTTTTTTTGCTGCCCCCCCTCCAATCTCTAATATCATTTTCACCCACCCACAGCGACGCTGCGTATTTTCTTCTGACCTTAATGGCCCCGGTTTCCCCTCAGTATTTAAGCGGAACAAGACAGAGGTAAGTGGCAAATAAACAGCGGTTCCTATTTACGCTGGCAATTTCGGTTGATCGTGGAGAGGCTGCCTTGAAATTAACTCTGCTGCTGTCTGCTGTGGAGGAATATCTGCCAGGCACGGAGAACCACTCCCTACCGCCCATTACAGCCCCTCCCGGTTATCCGCCCGGGTGACACTGGAGGAGTGGGCGGGTGGGTGTGGAGAGCTGGTGCCCAAAGGGTTTCTTTCTTTTAAAAAACAGGCTCCTCCCCCTTCTTGGCCTTGGCCTTTCACCTCTATAGATCTGTGGGTCTCCCCATGTGGTCTTGGTCAAGCAGTATCTACCAGGGAACTTGGTAGAAATTCAAATTCTCCAACCATCCCATCCCAGAAAACTCTGGGGGGTAGGATCCAGCAATCTGTTGTTGTTGTTGTTTTGAAAACTTTATTGAAGTGTAATTCACATACTATGAAATTTATCTGTTTTAAGCATACTGTTCAATGTCTTTTTAGTAAATTTATTGAGTTAGGCAACAATCACCCCAACCCAGTTATAGAACATTTCCATAACCCCAATAAAATCCCTAGTGTCTGTGGACAGTTAATCCCTTCCCCACCCCAGCCCTAGGCACCCACTAATCTACTTTGCGTCTCCATAGATTTGTCTTTTCTGGAGGATCTTTTCAGTCTGGCTTCTTTTACTTAGCATAATGATTTGTTAATTGTTAACAGCTTTATTGAGATACAATTCACATTACCATACAACTCACCCATTTAAAGTGTACAATTCAATGGCTTTTAGTATATTCGCAGTCATCCAACTGGCACCACCACCAATTTTAGAACATCTTCATTACCCCCAACAGAAAGCCTGTACCCCTTAGCTGTCACCTCCAAATTCCCCTATCCCTTCGCCCTAGGCAATCACTAATCCACTTTCTGTCTCTAATAAATTTGCCTGTTTTGGACATTTCATATAAATGGAACCATATACAATGTGGCCCGTTGTGACTGGCTTATTTCACCAAGCAGAATGTTTTCACGGTTCATCCATGTTGTAGTGTGTGTCAATAGTTTAGCCCTTTAATTGCGACTAGCATTCCATTGCATGAATAGGCCACATTCTGTTTATCCATTCACCATTTCACGGACTTTTGGGTTGTTTCCAGTTTTTGGCTTTCCTAATAATGCTGTGGAAATTCTGTACATAAAATTCTGTATGTGTGAACATAAGAAAGCTGTATGTTAATCTCATCTTGCGGAACTGGAGAACCACTGCTCTAGGCCTCATCCCCCATCTCTCTTCTAGATCTTTCCTTCACTCTCCCATCTTCCTACATCAAGTGTCCTTCTTCCAGTGGTTTCCTTCTTTCACCCCCTGAACAAGCATTCACGCAGCGCTTACTGTGTGTGCTTGGTTTAGGTTAGGGTGGGCCCCTGGCTACAAGAGTATTGGTGCTTCCCACCTTCATTCCCAACTTCCCGAAGAGCAGGCCTGGGACTCCCTCCCGCAGAAGCCCCTCCCGCAGCCCAGCTCGGTCCATCCACCCACACCCCTTCCCTAGCTCCTCAGAGTAGACACGCAGGCCCGCGGGCCGGTCTAGCGCACTGTGATTGTGTGCCTTTCCTTGACCTCTGCGGCCTCAGCTTGCTCAGCGGCAAGTAGCTGCGCCCGCGCTGACCTGCAGGGATGTCTGGATCGTCACGGGATAGTGTGCGGTTGGTCTGACTACTGCTCCAGGCCCTCAGCACCACTTTCCCACTGAAGTAGTTTGGGGGCACTCAGTAGTTCCTTCCCCGGAACCCGGTGCCACGTCCTCGCCTCTCCCTTCGGCAGCCGCCTCCAATACCGCCCTGCTCCGGGCCACTGCGCCACAGCGCGGCTGGCTGTCCGCCACCCTTCCCAGGAGAGGAGCCACGCCTGGGCGCCCGAGGCCGCGGGCTCTCCTCAGCACTCTCTGAAAATGCAAGGTCTTTTGCAGCCACCGGTCCAGGCCGGGGCTTACCCGCGCGGAATGCGTCTCAGCCTGCGATGGGGCCTGTGTACCTCCACTGCCTCGTGCCTCAGGAGCCCTGGCTCGATGCCCAGACCCCCTCCCCGAATGTGACGGCGTCCCGTTCTCTCGGCCGGGTGGGAAACCAGCCCGCGCGTCCCGTCCCGCCCGCCGGGGACGACGTCTCCATCAATGCGCTCCGCTGCTCGGGGGACCTTGGCTCTCGGCCCTCGCCCCTCGGTCTTTGCTGCTCCCCTATTCCGTCCCCTCTCGACCCCTTCTCGGGGATCGCTCCTTTTCCTCGCCGGCACCCCGCCTTCCTCCTGCGCGGGCCGCACTCCCGCCCCGCGCTAAAGCTCCTCATTAGCGTGTTTGTTTTTATTGGACGCACAATCACCGTAATGGGCGCCGGGCGCGCTCTCTAATTACAGCTATGAATATTCATAGCGCGGGGGGGGCTCCCGGCGGGGGGAAGCCCGGGGGAGACGCGCTCGCCGCCTGGGCGCTGGCGCAGGCGGGGGGCGTTGGTCTCCGGCGCCCCGGAGCTCAGCGCTGGCTTGCGACGAGGGCCGAGCCAGGAGGGTGCGTGGGATTACTGCCCCGGCTCCGGCCCGCTTCAAGCGGTCCCCGGAACCCCCAAACCTAAGCACCAACTTCCTCCCCCCCGCGCTGTTTCTTATTTTTCGTTTCCTTTCACCTGGGCTGCTTGGCAAAGTAAGGATGTAGATTTGGGATCTAGGGATGGCCCCGCCGCACAGTGCGGACTCCGTAGCGCTTCCTACTTCCCCGGCCTCCACCTTGGTCAGGGGCTCGCTCGGTCTCTGTCTCGGTCCTCTGTGTCTCATTTTGGTTGGGCTCGGTAAAGGGGAGCGTGTGCCTTGTGAATTAAGAGATTTAGTCACTTGTGGAATGACTTTATTTTATAGCGACTTCCTCCCCGACTGAGTGATGTTGCATGCATTGGTTGTATTTATAACTTAATAGCTTTTCTCAATTTTATTATACTTTTTATGATACTTGTGGCTTTATGGGACTTCATAATTTTTCTCAGATTCATTAAATTCAGCTGAGGGTGGAGCTAATGACAGGAGCAGGTATCGGATTACAAGATGGCAAGCGGCTAGCAGGTAGGGTGCCGCCCTCCCCTCCCCTCCCCTCCCCACCCCAGGCGTTTGGCTTTTGCTAGCTGCTGGTGGTGATGGTGATGGGTCTGTGAGGTGATCTTGGCTTAGTTTCTCATCTGGGGCCTGGGATTTCGAAGAGAGCCTGCCTGACAGCGCCCTGTCCAGTGTTACTCCACCTTTGCTCATGGACTGCATCTGACTTGGGTCCTCTCATTCTTTCCACACTAATTCCTAGAACCAGAGACACTTCCAGCCCAGATGGCTAACCTTCCCATTTTACAAATGGGGAAACTGAGGCTCGGAGAGAGGCTGTTACAGAATTAGGAATGGCAGACCCATGTCTCCCTAACTCCCAACCCAGGCCTCTTCCTCCTGGTCGCTGCTGACCCAGCAACGGCTTCCTACTCTTTAGCTTAGCTCCCAATTTCCCTCCTCCCCCTAAACTGTACGACCTGTTGAGAGCCTCAGAGAGAGGGTATCATCATAATGGTTCACAATATGGAGCACATGCCTTCTGTCCTTGAGTCTTCACGGCGGTCCTGCTAGACTAGCGGCTAGTGTTTATTTCCATCTTACAGACGAGACAGCAGAGGCACAATGAGATTAGAGCACTTGCTCAGGGCGATGCTGGGGTAGAGAAGGGAGCAGGCTTCTGTACTTGGCAGTGACCACATCTGGGCAGTCAAAGCTCAGAGGACGATTTGCAAGTTTTCCTGATGCCTTTTCTTTCTAGGAAATCTCTTTGTTGAGAGGAGGTGGGTAGGAAGAGCATATAGTCTGGAGGACAAGCCGAACAGGGGCTCTTCATTCCCGAGCTGTGCTCTTGGTTGAGGGAGGAGGTGGGAAGGCAGAGGAGGAGGTGGGAAGGCAGAGGAAGAGGTGGGTCAGCTGTGGGTGGACATGAGGCAGGTACCAGTGCCCTCCCCTCAGTGTCTCTGTCACCCTGGGATCCTCTGGCCTCTAGGAGGGTGGCAGCGACTCTCTGTGAGATGGATGACTTTAATCGAGTTCTAGTCCCCCACCCTGCTCAGAGTCTGCCAGCGGCCTGTGGGCCTCTTCTATTTCGGAGGCTCCAATACATTTAAAAATGAAGAAATGCCAAACATGGTTGCAAAAGTGTCATCTGATTTACATTCCACAAGTTAACACTTTTGACTCACAAAAGACGATGCGTGTAATTGTGCCTCTCCCAAAAGTCATTTCAAGACTGAGAAAATCATGAAGGTAAAGGTAAGCTCGTGACATCAGGCTTTCTGTGTCCCCTGGTTTGTTCCCTGCTGTAACTCCCGCGCGGACAGCAGTGCTTGGCACACAGGACGAGCTCCAGTGTCTTTGCTGCTCCTCGGATGCAGGAATGGTGCCCTCCTGGCCGCCAGTGGCCAGGAGAGACTCCAGGTTAGAGCTGTAGGAGAAGCACCTTCTTCTTGCAACTGTGCTGGGGAGTCCCTGTGGCTGTCAACCTATCCCCATGTAGAGATCATGACAAATTGAAACCTTTGGTGGCTATGGGGCCAGAGTGCTGGGGCCAACCTGCTCCGTTCCCCCCACCTCTTGCCCCATACCAGCTTTGGTGCTGCCACACTGCTTTCCTTCCCTGCCCTTCTTCGCGCGGGATCTGCCTCCCTCAGGGAGTCTTCCTGGGCTGACCTTGCCAACCCATAACCTCCTTACCCCGTTGTCAAAGGCCCCATCTCTGTCAGAGGCTCTGCGCCCTTGAACTGTGGACCTCAGTGGGGGAAGGAGCCCTGGAGTCCTTGCAAAGGGGCCTTCTGATGCCCACGTGTGCCTACTATTGCTGCCAACAGAGAGTCTGTCTTGTTTATGTCAGTGTTTTTATTTTTTCCCCCCAAGAATATGGTGATGAGTAAAATTAAAATTCCTTTAAAAGTGTGCCTGGATTTATGATAGCTTTGGGCCATTAGGCACTTCCTCCACTTACAGATGTTTCAAGGTAGAACCACTAGTGTTCTTGTGAGGCTGGTGGGGTGTCCAGTAACTTTTGGGTGGAGAGGTGGGCGATCCTGCTTCAAGGATGCTGTCTTGTTCTCTTTGCCCCTGTCTGGTTCACCACTCATGGGGCATGGCCATGTTGGGAGGTGCGTGTGCTCAGAAAGCATGTTCAGTTTTTTGGATGAAACTGGCGGGAATAAGCCCCTGGAGGGCAGTGGAGGAAAGGGTGTGGCATCAGGGGGCCTGGGTTCGAATCCTTGCTCTATCTGCTAACTGGTGAGTCATCTTGAGCCAACTCATGGCCTCCCCAAGCTTCGGGTTCCTCAGCTGTAAAATGAGTGGAATGAAACCCAGCTCACTCAAGGGGTGGTGATGACCAGGAAAAAAAATCCTATCAATTATGAAGGGCCAAATCAAGTGTCATGTGTTAACAATCACCCTTATGGGTTCTTCACCTGCACGCCGGGGACACTCTGCAAGTCTGTTGGATAAAATAGGAGCCACAGAACGACCAGCCAAATAGAAAATGAACTGATCCCCCTTCCCCGCTGCCCCCCGCCCCCCTGCTCCCACCTTGACGCTCCCCGTGGCTGGAGTGAGAGCAGAGCCCTGAGCCCAGCCCCACTCGGTGCCTCCATTACAAACCTCAGGTACACGGCCCTCAAGATGCATTTGTAATTTTTATTGTTATATCTTTTAATTTTATTTTGCTCTCCCTGCTGTCTTGAGCAGGGGAGATAGGGAGCTGGTATTTATGGCTGCTCCCGCGACCTACCTCTTAGAATGTATGTATCAGTTAATTTAATCTCCCCTGGTCTTATTTAAACTGTTTTCCTGATTCACTCTCTTCATTCTCCATCCACAACCCCTCCTCCCCTCTCATCCCAGCCTCTTTTCTGTGGCTGTTTCTGGGCTCTGTCCCTTTCCTCCTCCTCCCCCTCCTTCTCCTCCTCTCCCCCCTCCTCCTCTCCCTCCTCTCCCATCTTTCTCCCCCTGCCCCCTTCTCTCCTCCCTCCTGCGTTGCCTCTGGGCCGAGCCTTTCCAGCCCTGGGTTCTGGAGGATGAAGAGGCCTCGTACACTGAGGTTGCTACAGTATTTTTCTCGGTCTCGGTTCTCTCTCTCTCTCTCTCTCTCTCTGCCCCGGTGCCTGATTGACATTTACAAATTACCCAGCTGAAAGTGTTCAATCCCTGACCCGCCTGTTTCTGTTCAGCAATGAGTGAGATTTGCAAGCATTTTGTCATATAATTACTGCAAATCCCTTGAAAATTTCCACAACAAGGCCAGATGAATGGTAATTTGGGGGCCTCCAGCCCCCAGTCGCCGCTGCCAGACCACAACGGTCTGAGGCCAGAAATGCAAACCAGCCCCGTATATGTGTGTGTATGCATGCACGTATGTACGTATGTATGTATGTATGTATGTATGTATGTATGTTTTGGAGGGGGCTCTGGGGGAGGGGGCTCACTGGTCATTTTGTTTATTTCCCTTAGAGATTTCTGGGAAAAAACTTGAACAGTGCAGACACACACACTTCTCCACTTTCTTGCTTGTGGTGTGCATGCTGTAAAATATTTGGATTGGGAGATTTATTTGCTTTACACGGGTGTATTTGTGCTGATTTTATTGTATTGACTGGGTGCATTTTTTCTGCGTTCCACTACAGTTTTATTGTGTGCCAGTCTCAGGCATACATCACCTGCATTGTTTTCTGCAAAAATTACGCCCCGTTTCACTGTGTCTTGATAGGACTTACTACATTAGTACCTAAGTGGGGAGATTTGCTGTTGCCATAGCTGTCTCACTCCCTCCCTGCCCCCCCCCCACACACCTGGGCAGCACCAGGCACTTTGGGCTAGAGACTTAGGCACTTGGGTTTCTGTGGCTGCCCTTGGTCCCTGGACCTGGGGTGGGGGATGGACAATGGAGGAGGTGATTGAGTTGGCCATGGGGTCATGTGGTCATGGGATTGAGGGTGGAAGAGGTCATGCTGAGCATTGGAAGGAAGAGAGGATGGGATCCTCAAAGAGGAGGATCCTGTTAATTTGTCTGTTTTTTGTCACCATTTGCTGGATTCATCCCTGGAGAGTGTTCGTGGGCCTTTCATGGTCTCTCCTGAGGGTTAGGGAGTTTGACAGAGAGCACGAGTTCCACACTTAGCATAGGCAGAGGGTTTGGCTGGTATCTTACGGGAGCGTTGTTCTCCCTATTTTACAGATGGGGAAATAGTAGCATGGAGAGACGTGGTCCCTGGCCCTAGATCACACACCTAGCAAGTGGTGGGTGGAGATTGGAGCCCATGGCTGGTTGACACCAGGGCCTGCTTCTTACCCCTTGGGGAAATCCAGGAGGAAGGAGGCATGTACCTGGGATGGTGACTTAAGGCAGGGAGGGTTAAAGCTGGAAAGGGTCTTATAAACCATCTAATCCACCTCCCTGAAAGATGGGGAAACTGAAGCCTGGAGAGGTCAGGGCAAGCAGTCTGTTGGTGGGTTATTTTCCTTCTTCTCCTGCGACTGTTTGTAGGGTTGGGGTCTGACTTTTGGGTGTCTGTCTGGCCTGCCTGGCCACTCCACAGTGTGTGTGTGTGTGTGTGTGTGTATGTCAGGCAGAGGGCAGGAGGAACACGCACGCCATAGCCTGAGTCAGCGGGTGACATGGGTCACCTGAGGTCGGCCTAGGCCCCCTGTTGTTCCCCGAGGTGGCTGTAGCCCTCCCCTCTCATTTCCCTACCCTGTGGTGAAGTTCTTCTCGTCTGTGACAGCGTTTTATGGGGGGCTCATGGATAGATTTGGGTCTGACCTGTTTCCAGAACTTTCCCAGATATCTTCTCATTTATACCCCCTTGCCCAGGTGGTCAGTGAATACAAAGGAAATGTAAAGGATTGATTTCAACATCTCAGCCCCTCCCCCCACTCCATACCACTTTTTTTTTTTTAAGCCAAAGATTATATAATTAAATTAAAAGAAAGTGTGTCTTCTCACAAACTGTATTTCCTCATGGTAAAGGCCCATTTTTGAGGCGAGGTCGTAATATCATATCTAGAAATATTTTCCTTTGGGTATTAGCCGTCTCTTCCAGTTAATTGTTTCCACCAGCACATTAGGGCTTGTAAGAGCAGCAGCCCGTCCAGGAGGCTCCCCTGGAAGCGAGCAGTCAGCAGCAAGGGTTGGGGCACATCTGAGGCTGTGAGTCTGCCCAGCAGGTTCAGCGGGCACCGGGGGGCAGCCCGGGGAGATGCTCCGGACACAGGGACCCCTGCAGGGGGGAGGCCTCTGCTCCTCAGCCCACAAGCCGTGGCACGTGCTCTGCCCTCCTGCACACACCTGCCTACACGTGTGACCCGACCCCATGTGCCCACAAATACCCCAAACACGTAGGCAGACAAACTGCCCATTTTAGACCCTGACTCAGTTATGTGACCAAATGCAGCAGGCACTTTACATGGTGGGCACTGTTGTGTGCGTGTGTGTGTGTGTGTGTGTGCGCACGCATATAAGATACGTGACATATATATATATATATATCTTCCCATCAAATTGAAATCGGCCATAGCTTCAGAGTCAAGAAACCAGATGCCAGCCTTCTCTCATCTGGGACTCTGTGTGACCTAAGGCAACTCCTTTCCCTCCCTGGGCCCAGTTCTCTCTCGGCAGAGGATTTACTGGCCCCAAGTCCCCGTGAGCCCTCCTTCTCTCTATGAGGTTGTTTGCTTCTCTCTCAGGGTTTCTCTGAAGGAGGCAGGAGGTGTCTCTCCCTCTTTCTGACCTCCAGCCCCTGCTCCGTCTCGTGGCACTCAACGTGTCCACACTTCCTCTGGCCACTCTCGGTCCCAAAGGCCTTTCCTCGCAATACCAAGAGCCGTGTGGTGTCCAAAGGAGGGCCCAACGCAGGCCGTGAGCATGGGAAAGTGGGCAGTGGGTGAACTGACCATGACTCTTCCTTCTCCTCAACAGCTGCCAAGGGCGTGACCAGAGCCTGAAATCTGGGTTTGGCCTGGAAGCTGTAAGGGGTCTCGTGGGTACCCCTGCTCCGCTGCTGAACCCCTCTCTCTGTGGATCTCCGTGCAGTGGAACGGCGGAGATGGCTCATGCCACCAACTTGGAGCAGAATCAGAAGCCCCAGGGTTGGCAGAGGACAGAGGAAGGAGGCGTGAGGCTGTGGAGGAGGCAAGGGCCTGTTGGGAACGTTGGGAGGGATTCTCAGCCAGAGAGGGTCACCTGCGCCTGCCCTGGGTTTCCCCTGACAATGCCAGAAATGGAAGTACGAACGTTTTGGGGCGGGTATTTGTATATGTGTGCTAGATGGATTTATATACATCGCCTCCTTGACTCCCCCTGAATCGCACCCTCAGTGGTGTGGGGGAGGAAGGGGGGAGCAGGGTGGTAACCAGGGGCAACCCTCCTCTCCCTCCCTCATCCCGAGTTTGTGCCACTGAAGAGCTCTCCAGGGCCAGCGAATCACCCACATAATTATCCCTGGAGGTAATGGGCTTGGAGAGGTGGGGGTGGGGTGGGCTAGGGTAGGAGGGAGCTCAGGATGAGGGGTTTGTTGAGGCTCAGGGAGCAGAGGGATCCATGGGAGGGGGACAGGGACAGGATATGGGTGATGGGCAGGTGTGGATCCCAGCTGCCAAGCCCTCCATCCCCTACTCCCAACAGGGATCCGATTTGAGGGCCGAGTTTGTCTTCTGTTGCGTAGTTTGAAACCTGGTGTGTGTGTGTGTGTGTGTGTGTGTGTGTGTGAGAGAGAGAGAGAGAGAGAGATAGAGAGAGAGAGAGAGGGAGAGAAATAGAGGGTTGGGCCAAAACTAGATACAAGTGTTTCAGATTCTGCTTCTCTTCTTCAAACAGAAGTTCTTTCCTTGGAGGGAGGTGCGTGTGTGTGCATGTGGCGTGTGCGTGTGTGTGTGGGGGGGGGGTGGGCTCAGACTCTTCCCCTTCCTGGATTTAGTATGAAAACTATAGTCAAGGCTTACAGCTTGCCACCCTCACCCCCATGACACGTTTCTATTTAGAGCTTAGAGGGACTGTGTGCGTGTGTGTGTATGTGTGTGTGTGTGTGAGAGAGAGAGAGAGACAGACAGACAGACACACAAAGAGAGAAGGGAGCTAGTGAAGGGTTAAACTGAACAGGGCTTTCCAGGGCGGTGGGGAGGGGGCGATCTTTGAGGATGTAGCTAACTTCTGAGCACCAGCCCCAGATTACAAGGCGAGACTGAGACTGGGGAGCGGGGTCCAATGGCTGGTCTATGTCAGCGTCTGGCTGCTTCTCTGCCTCCCGCCAACCCAACCCAGCTCCAGCACAAATTTGCATTTAAATAGAGATTTTTTTTTTTTTAATGAGAAGGACCCAAGGGAGCCCCCAGACTATTAAGTTTTCTTCTGGGGGCTGTGCAGAGCCTTCTTCATTTGCCCCTCCACCCCAGCCTCCCACCCCTCCTCCCCCAACCGTCATATTATTCTGTGGCCATATATTCCGAGGGCCAGATGAGGCCCCAGCTCTGACAATCTGAGGGCACTCGTGGGGACAATGGGGCCGGCGCTCTTGGGAAGATAGAGGACGCGTAGTGCTCGACCCCGACACCCCTTCCTCTTTGTCTGCTGAGGCCTGAGCACCCCACCCTTTAATCTCTCTCCGCTGGCCCTGGGGAGTGGAGGGGCCTGGACCGGGGGTCTTGCTGCTGTCTCTGGGCTGTAGGCGGCAGTGGCAGAATCCCGTCGTCGTCATCATATTGGGCAAGGTGCCATTAATTAGGAGGCAGGAGACCTGGTTTGAGTCCTGGCTCTGCCAATCCCATTCTGTGTAGCCCTGTGTAAGTCACTCAGCCTCTCTGAGCCTCAGTATCCTCATCTGTGGAATGGGGCTAATAATAGGAGCCTCCTTCTGGGTGAGTGTGAGGCTGAGTGAGCGAACGTGGTAAAGGGCTAAGCGTGGTACCTAGCACAGGGTCTGCCTCCAATGATCGAATTGAGAGGATTGGGTGGAGTGAGAGTCCAAGGAGCAAGTCGACGCTGTAGAGAAAGAGCAGGACGTAAAGTTGAGAGACCAGCGTTATTTTTCCTGCAGCTCTACTTATAAACTGTGAGGCTTTCCGTGCTATGGTTGAGATTTTCTCATCTGTAAATTGGAGATTCTGAGTTAAAACTCACCTGAAAGGGTTCTCATGAACAGCAGGTGATCCAGCCAGGGCTCAGGGCTCAGGGCCCCCGGCCCCTGGTAGATTCTCCACTTTCCCTTCCACAGGGTGGGGGGGCCCGAAAGGTGTTCCAGGCACTTAGAAAATGTTTGGGAGGACTGGGGCCAGGGCAGACCCTCAGAGGTCTGAACCTCTAAGGGAGAGGCCCTCAGGTGTCCAGCTGGGGGGCTTGGGGCTTGAAAGCCCTGGATGAGAAAGGACGCCAGCTCTGCCCTGCTCTTCCTCTGTCCAGGGACAGCCCCTGATGGGTGGTGACAAGCCTCTGTGTGTTTGGGGGGGGGGTCATGGGAAATGAGGTGTCAGCATGCGGATGGCTGACAGCTGAGGAGCTCGGGAGGGAAATCGCGGGAGAAAAGGTCAGCTTGCGCAGGCTCCCCCCACCCCCAGCTCCCATCGCTAGTTCCGGGGGAAGGAAATGAGACACGACAGGTCCCTGGCCACCTGGGACGGGCTGAGAAGGGACACAGGGTGGGCACAGGAGAGGAAGTGTGTGTGTGTCACCTGTTAAGGCCGATTCACCCCTCGCCCCCAACCCCAGATGCTGGCAGGCCCAGATCAGTCCTTGCGTCTCAACTAGCAGAGTGACAGTGACAAGTTCTTTGATTAGAAGAGCCTCTGAGGATGATTCCCGCACAGACTCCTCCTCTCCCTCTTCCTCTCCTTTCATTTTCCTTTCCTTCCTTCCCTTTCTCTTCCTCTTCCTCTTTTCCTGTCTCAGTTTCTATTTCCTTACCTCTCTCATTTTTTTTTTTTTAATTTTTAAGGAAATAATGTCTCACAGGCAGAGTCGAAGAGCCCCTCCGTCAGGCCTGGCTAGCTCAGAACACACCTCTCTGTAAGAATAAGGAAAAGGTGACACTTTGGGAAGCCCCAGCCTAGTGGGGACCATCTGTGGTGGTGGAGGGTGCTTTCAGTGAACAAGGCGTCCTTCTGCCTGGTGACCACAGCCTCCTAGCAGGCCGTGGCTTGGCCAGTGCGGGAAGGCTGGACTTCAGCCCTCACTTGCCCCCTTGGGCAGCGAGCGACCTCTACCCCTGGCCCCACTCCCTCTCCCACTGGGCGCCCCCTCTGTCCCGATGCATTTGGGCATCTTTACGTTCATGGTTTTGTATTTGCTCCCCTTTATACTCCTTCTTCAGTTCCTTTCTCTTCTTTCTCTTCCTTCTCTTGTCCGAGCTCATCTCTTCCCAGAACAAGCCTTACGCCTGTCTTGCGTGTCTGTGAGTCTTTGCGTAGCGAGTATAGTATGTGTGTATGTTGTATCTCCTCTTGGATGAGTGTCTTCGTGTCTTTCTCTTAGGGCATGTAGGAGGCGCTCAAGATTGTGCGACTGGTCTGTGTGTGTCCATGCGTGTCTCTGTGTATCTCAGCTGTCTGGACCCCCAACCATTCCTTCACCAGAGCTTAGAAGGAGAGGGAATCAGAAGGACACCCCATGAGGTTGAGGCCCTGTGCCCTCCAGTCCCCACTCAGGCCCTTCCTAGCCTGTTGGCTCTTCCTCCGTGATACGCAGTTTTCCACAGAGCCCACGAGAAGGGCAATCTGGGGGCCGGCCTTGCCCTGCCTGCATTGGCCTCCAGGTAGGTCCCCCTCTGCTTCCCTCCCCTGGGCTCCTAAGGCCTGCAAGACCAGAGATGCGAGGGCAGGGGCGGGGGAGGGGGCAGGGAGGAGGAGGTGAGGGAGCCTAGGAAGCTGGGCAGGGGCTGGCGGCCCCTGGGACCCCTTTCCACAAGGACAGAGGCGGCACCAGCTGCTCCACAGAAGAAATATTCCCCAAAGTCAGAGTGGTCGTCTCGTATTTTAAGTGGTCCTTATTTATCACCGTCCTCCTGGGCTCCCTTTCGTGGCAAATGATGATAAAAGACAGCAGTGAGGGGGGCGCGGGGGCTGCTCCCGGCTGGCCCTGCAGCTGTCGGAGGTGGCAGCGCCCGGGGAGGTGCAGACACAGCGACACATGGGCACGGTGACACACACACACACACACCCCTCAACACTCATGCACAGTGGCGTGCACACACAGACGCACAGTACCACACATGCCAACGGTGCGCGCACACACACACGCACACACAGATTCCGCTACGACAGTGACACGCCCACATATGCTGAACTCACGCATGGACGCCCAGGCACACACACAGCTGTGAGCATCCGTGGTCTGACACGCGGCCAGGCACAGGTACGGCGATAGACGCACGCCAGCACGTACTGTGCCACACATGTGAGCACTGACGGAGCGAGTGGGACTCGCCCAGTCCTCACACCCACTGTGCAGATGTAGTCCGGGCCTCAGTGGGTCTCGCCGCGGGTGTTGCCTTAGGTGGCCTCTGCGTGCACACCTGCAGAGTAGGCCACTTCCTCTGCATGGCAGCCCGCAGACGTGTGTATGCACGAGTATTCACACACGGGGACGGGCAGATGCAGCCAGAGTCCCGATGGAGAAAGAAATGAACGTCAAACCGCACCTCTCACCGTGCACAGCAGGTAACCCAAAATGGAGCATAGACCTAAGTGTAAGGTAGAAAAACAATAAAGCTCCGGAAGGAAACACGGAAGAAGGCCTCTGCAAGGTTGGGGTAGGCAGAGCTTTCTCGGGGAGAACACAGTGATGGCTGGCGTGGCACAGTTGGAAGCACAGGCTTTGACATCAGAAAAGCTCTCGTTGATTCCTGTTGGATTACGTAACAGGCTGCCTCCACCCTGGCTAAGTTACTCTCTTGCTGCGAGTCAGACTCCCCGTCCACTGCAGGTATTAATACTACCTACCTCTCTGGATGCCTGCAAAGCCCAGAGAACTAATACAAGTGAAAATGAAAAGCTGTGACCTGCCATACAAAGGTCGGCTAAATAGAAAAAAATCAGTTTTGTGTATTGTAATTATTCACACACATCTGCCTAGGCACAGCTCCTATCTGGCAGTCCATGACCCCTCCACCTTCCTGCCGAGGTGGGGGGGGCATGTAGACTTCCCTCCCCCCCATCCAGGGAAGCCCCCTCCTCGTCCCACACCCGTCTCCACATTAGCCGCCCAGTTGCCAATCAACCTCCCTCCCTAGCCTCAGCCCATTAGTACAGCTCCCTGGGGGAATCTATTTTTTAAAGGTTATTAGCAGATTATTGGTTCTTTATCAACCTCGGGGCCCCAATCTCCAATCTCCCAATGAAGCCATTGTCGCCTAATAAGAGGCACTTGATGATCTTGGCATGAAGGTAGTAGAAGGCCTGGTGGGGGTGGGGCAGCCGGAAGGAGGGAAGGGTTAACAGCACCGCCCCAGCCCCCACCCCCTTGGTCCTCAAATAGCTGAACTACTGTATGTTGTAGTTTTCAACTGCAAATCATCTTTAATAGCAGACATCACGGGATGGCTCATTACATTAAGCTATTTTTCATGCTATCTGCTGTAATATCCTCTAATCCAATGCGTTTCAAATCACCTCGGGCTAAAATAAGAGACATAGCGATGTAATAGCCTAGTGTATTAGTGGGTTAATTGCCCTGTTGTACTCTTTCTAGTAGCTATCTCTGGAATGACTTCTATATTAATTGTAAATTGCTTAATACATTTAACTCCTTGCCATCGCCCCGTCCCCTAACGAAGGAGGCCACTACCCAGTTGCTTGATGGGAGGGTGTGTGTGTGTGTTTTGTGGGTGCTCCTTTCCAACCCTGGCCCACCTCTGTCTTCTCAGCCCGAGCTGACAGAGCAGGCTTGCAACATACTTCCCAGACTGATGAGGGGAAGGGAATGAGACAGCGGTTACTGAACACCTGCTGTATGCCAGGCCCTGGGCTAGGCCCTTTCACCAAATGCCGTCTCCTTGGAGCCTCATAAGACCCTGAGCAGCGGCAGTAGTCTCTCCAGAGGTCATGTGACTTGTTCAAGGTCACAGAGCTAAGACCTGATGAAGCCGGATCTGTGGCCAGACTTGAGGGCTCCTAGAACCACCGTGCCTGGGTGTGGGACAGGACCCTAGCAGGGTTTTGAATGCTCTGTCATCTGTGGTCAGTAGGATCCTGGGGAGGACCTTGTGGTCTGGAGGGGAGACGCACAGCCCTTGACCTGAGACAGAAGCCTCTATTCTGGGGAGCTCCAGTCTGATGGGGGAACAAGATCCCCTGACAAGGGAAAGTTCCCAGGCAGATGGGGGACACAGCTCCTTTTCTGGGGAGCACCCAATCTGATGGGAGGGATACCACCTCTGTCCTGGGGGCTCTCCAGTCTGATGAGGAAAGCAATTTCTGTCCCCCGGGGGCAACCTTCAGTCAGATGGGGGGGGGCACACCGGTACCAATTTCCCACTCATCCATGCAGAGGACGCAGAGATAAGGTACAAATGAATAGTTCCGAGGCAGATGAATGGCCACTGCTCTGACGATGAAGGCAGAACTGGGGCCACTTGGTGCGCCTGGGGCTTTCCGCCGGACTAGGCAGGGGCCTCCCCATGGGCACCAGGTTGGGTGGGGGGATGTGTGTGTCTCAGCTCAGTGCCTTCCTCTCCCTTCCAGGGCAGATGTTCTCTTCACATCCCTCTGGGCTGACCCCCTTCCCTCTGGGCTGACCCCCTCCCACGACTGGCTGGAGGTTGGGGGCACTTCAGGCGCGGGGGTGGGGGGGTGGGGCTGTGGGGGGGCAGGGATGGAGACCTCCTCCTCTCATGGCTCTGGTTCTAGGTGCCAGCAGCCCCCACCTGCTCCCCCTTCTCCAAGGAGGCCTCAGATGTCCTGCACCACCAGGACCTGGGCTCTCTCCTGTATCCCCCCACCCCTGCCCTCGGTCCCCTCTGGAGGGAGGACCAGTGGAGATCCCGGAGGCAAGGCGGAGGAAGGAGAAAGATCAGGGAGGGAAAAGGGGTGAAGGAAGGGAGCAGGGCTAACGCAGCCATGTCAGAACAGAGCCACCGAGATGGGTTAAATGGTCTCCTTCCGCAGATCAGCACTTCTACCACACGCACACTCGCCGCATTGTGAGTGACATTCACGGGGTAGTTACTGGACGAAAACCTATGCGCGTTCCGTGTACTCCAGGCCCGCGGCGGGGCGGAGCGACCCACCCGGAAAGTTGCGGTCGCGCAGCTGGCGCCTTGTTCCCGCCAGTCGGGGTGTCCTTACCACCCAGCTCTGGGCGGCAACCTACACTCGAGGCCCGTGCTGTTTGGAGCGGGCACTGTGGCCGCCTGGTCCCCAAGATAGGGCTTCGGGACCACAGAAAGAGCGAGAAGGAAGAGGAGGGGGGGAGAGGAAGGCGGGGCCGCACGCGTCCCCTCCTCGGGTCTTCCTGGTGGCGGCGGGGGGCCGGCGGCGGCTTTGTTGGCGGCCGCTCGGGAGCAACCTTGAGCGCGGGCGCTGCGACAGTGATTTAGGTGCTGGCATTGGAGCGTGAAGGTAAATGGCCACATTTCACCGTCAGAAGGTGAGCCGGCGGCGCCCGCCCCTGCCCTTCCCCCAAGGCCCCGGCGGGGTGCGGGTGGGCGCTCCTGCCCACCCTCCCTGGACCCGGGCCCCAATGCTGGGGCCGCTCCAGCCGCTCCCCTCCCCGGCCCTCCTGGGTGGGGAGGCCCAGTGCGCCCGCAATGCCGCAATGCCGCCGAGAAGAGGACTCCGGCAGCCTGGCCTCCTCCGGGAGCTGCTGCGGGAGGGAAGTTGAGAAGGTCCACAGCCCGGGCACTTCGGGGCCTTCTGCGTCTGTCCGGGGAGGGGCGGGTGGCAGGCACCTCCTGGGTGCTGGCGGATGTGCAGGGAGCTCATATACCCCATCTTAACTCCTCACGGGGCTCCTGAAGCAGGGCCTGCCTTACCCGCCACAGTGCAGATGTGGAAACTGAGGCTCAGAAGGTTAAGGCAGCTGCTGACGGCCACGCAGCTGGGAAGGGCTGAGGAGGCTGGGGACACAGATCCAGGGGACTTCTGAGTCCCTGTGGGGCCCTCTCTCCTCCAATACATTGCCTTCAAGAGCTCCGGGATCTAGAGGAGGGTGCAGGAAATGAGGGTCCAGCAAACCTTCTGCTGCTTGGGGGTGTGGTTATAAAAATAACGCATGCTCTTGATATTTAAAAAATCCAGAAATGTGGGTGTGTTTAGGTAACCCTTCATCCTGATCACTGTACCCCTTCCTCCTTTGGACCCAAATTTCCTTGCCCCTCCCCCCTGGTGCTGAGCCTACCTGTTCTGAGTCAAGCACATGCCAGGGCAATGCTGAGATGAGTAATTTAATTCACTTTGTTAATTTGCTGAAAAAGAGACAGAAGAAGAAAGAGGACCCAGCTGGGCTATGTGTGTATTGCTTGAGCAGGGACATAACATGGCAGGATAGCCCCCAGCCCCTCACCTTCCAGACTGGGGGCAGGGCTGTAGAGCATAGAGTGAAAGGGGAGAGTGGGGAGGAGGTGGGGGAAGAGTAAGCCCAGGCCTCAAGGTCTTGGCCAGGGAAGCCTTCTTGCACTGCCAGCCTTCGCAGAGGCCTCAAGCCAGTGGAAGGGAAACAACTCCCTGGCTCCACTTGGGGCAGCTTTGGTTGTTATTACTCATAATAGCTGCTTTTGGGGGGCACCTACTATGTGTTAAGTATACCTTTAATCATGCCAGCAACCCTGTGCGAAGTGTGTGTTGTTATCCCCATTTTATAGGTGAGAACACTGAGACTAGTCCCTCGTTCTAAGACTCTGTTGCTGAGAGGTGGTAGAGCTGGGATTGGACCCAAGTCCCGCTAACCCTAAAGATTCTTTCTCTGTAGCCCACTGCCTCTCTACTCCACTGCCTGTGTCCTGGGGGATGGGAAGGGAGCCCACCCAGAGCTCGATGGAAGCTGGCATTTACCTCCTGGTCAGGGCAGAGAGTAGGTGGGTGAGGTGAGTGGAGGTCTGAGTTCTCAGGTGATCTCCGGACTCCTGGTCGAGGGTTATCCTTACCCCTGGGCAGACAGGAGGCAGAGGAGGACAGAAGAATAGGGGCACATTACCGGCTGTGACCTGAGGGGCTGTATGTTCTGGGGGTCTCAGAAGAAGATGTCCTGGATGGGGCCTAAGGAGAGAGAAATTACCTTTCATGGTCTAAAGCACCTGCCAGAGGGGCCCAAGAAACCAAAAGACATCCTATGGGGGTGGAAGGCAGGTGTAGACATCCGAGGGAGTCCATCCTCCCTAGGATGGGGCCTGGGTGGGAGCCAAAGTAGCCACAGGACCCAGCTGCCCAGCCGGCTGAGGTGGTCGTGAAGTCGGGCCCAATCGCAGAAAGCCCTAGTTGCTCAGACCCCAATGACTACGACAACTTCTACCAGCTACCATTTATTGAATACCTACCATGTCCCCCAGAATGGGCTAAGCCTTCCCTTAATCCTGACCACCACCGTATGCGGTAGGAACTATTATCAACCCCATCTGACAGATGAGTAAACAGAGGCACAGACTCCCCTCAAGCTGAGACTCTCCCAGGTCTGCTTTCAACCCCCATGGGGGTGGGCAAGAGGGCATAGCATGTAGAGAGTTTGATCTTAGCCCAGGCCCTGGCTCCTGGAAGCCCTCAGCAGACGCAGCTCTTACTATTCTTGGCTTTAAGTGGGTGAAGGCATCAGGACGGGGCCATCTTGCCTTTCAGCTCATTATTTCTGTGCTCGGCTCTGAGCGCCCGGGGTTCAACTTCCTACCTGGGGTTTCAGGGTACACCTCTCCCTCCCAGCTTCTTCTCAGTCTGCCTTTGTGTCCCCATCTGGCCCTGGATCTGGGGAGACACATGTGGGAGTGTGTAAATATGCCAGGAAGGAGTGGGTGGTTTGAGAGGTGTCGCTTGTCCTGTGAAGAAGGCCAAGGAGAGGGCAGGGATGTGTGTTCCCTGGAAGGCCCTTCCCAGGACAGGGTCTGATCCTAGGTCCAGGATTTTCCTAGCTCCTGCCAGAGCAGGGAGCTTCAGGATCCCCAACCCCACCACCACCATTTCTTTCTTTTTTTTTTTTTTTAAGATTTTATTTATTTATGTGACAGAGAGACAGCCAGCAAGAGAGGGAACACAGCAGGGGAGTGGGAGAGGAAGAAGCAAGCTCCCAGCGGAGGAGCCCGATGTGGGACTCGATCCCGGAACGCCAGGATCACGCCCTGAGCCAAAGGCAGACGCTTAACGACTGTGCTGCCCAGGCGCCCCACCACCACCATTTCTGATCTGGACAGTCACGTGGATGGAGGTGGGCTGGTCGGGCTAACCTCTTTTCCTTTCATTGGTCTTCACATGGGTGGCGAGACCAGGGTTCTCTTTCTGGGTCCTCAGCTCCCTGCTGTGCCCACTCTGGTTCTTAGAATCTTTGATTTGCCACTTGTCAGGGATCTGGACTGCAGCTGGTGCAACCGGGTCTTTTGAGAGATAAACAGAGGGAGGCACAGAGAAGGGGAGTGACTTACACAAGGTCACACAGCGAGTCCACGGCAGGTGTCCAGATGATGCTAGGGAAGGCAGCCAGATGAGAATCTCGTAGGGCCCCCACTTTGGGGGGGTCCTGAGTATTGAGGGGCGCCCCTCCCTCCTCTTTCCTGGGGTGTCATCAGCTTGAGCACCGGCCACCCCCTCCGTCTCCCCACACACCGGGCGGAATTGTCTTAATGCAGCAAATTGTTCATATGTGTGTAAGCAAATATCTCCTGAAATTATCTCTTATCACCAAACAGGCTGCAATGCTCACCCGCTGGAGGGCTGGGGTTGTCTTTCAATCCACTGACGACGGGGAGGGGGCAGGGGAGGGGGGCTGGCTGACACCAAAAATAAACCGGCGGAGCGGGGATGGTTGTCGCGAGGGGCAGAGCGAAGTTGTCAGGCGGCGAGAGCGTGTGAGGCGGCAGGACGATAATGTGGCATGACACTTCTGAAATGAGCGGCCCGTTGCCATGGTGAGCAGCCAGGAGGGACCGGCTCTCCCGAGGCTGAAATAAAACACGCTTTAAATGATGTTTGATTAGAATTTAGATCATGTAACCGAATACCTCAGTCCTTCTCTTCCTTGTGCTTTTCTGCTTTTCTTCTCAGTTCTCTCTTTCTTCCCTCCATCCCCTCCCCTCCCCCACCCCAGGGCAGACAGAGACATGCGCACGCACGGGCACACACCCACACGCACGCACACACATGCAATATGCACACACATGTGCACACACACACGCACCCACATGCCCTTCTCCTCCCCCTTTTCTCCCTGGTCGTTCCACAGCTTGATGGACCTTGTTTCAGAAAATCCAGCTCAGAGCAGATGCCAAGGACCCCTGGTGGGGTCAGAGTGCTGGTCTCAGGGTCACGGGTTTGAATCTCGGCCCTTCTGCTCTAATAACAATAGTACTAAAGCAATTCGAATGGTCTAAGCCTCGTGTCCGTGCGGCCCTTTATCCTCCACGAAGCTCTTCCAAATGCAGGTGTATGTGTTACTGTCACCACAGCGCCTTGCCTCGCTGGGACCATGCCCATTTTCTAGATGAGGAAGCCGAGGCTCGGAGAGGCCCAGTGTCTTGTCCAAGGTCACACGGCTAGCGGGAGGTGAGCCCAGCGCTTCTGTACGTTGCCCTTTGGGCTCAGGAGAAACCCCTACCGGAGGAAGGGAGCACAGCCAGCGCTCTGTGCTCTGGGCCCTCAAACCTTTGCTTGTCTGATGTGTCTGCTATTGGTTCTGACCCATGCGAACCCTCTGAAGGATGGGCGGAGAGGCCCGACCTGCTTCCAGAGGAATTTGGGACACGTTTTGTGATTTTCTGGCCACGTGCCCCCCACTTTTTTGTTTGGCAACAGATTCATATAATATTTGTAGTGGTTCTTCCAGGGCACGCTGCCGATGAGGGGACCGCCAGTCCTGGGGCTTGAGGGCACTGCCGCCAACCCCCTAGAGTGGGTCTTGGAGGGCAGGCTGGCACGTACAGACAGGACAGGCAGGGGTGCCCCTCAGAATCCCCGTTATCTTGCACCCTGGACCTCCTCTGATGCCCTGGGGAGATTATCAACTTCCTATTTCAGTGTCAAAGAGACATGGCTTGATCCAGGGTCCATTTTCCCTGGCAGACCAATGTGTCCAGATCGTCTCCCATTATCAGCCAGTCCATCCATCCCTTCAGTCCCAAAGCCATCACGGACCTGGTCAGCACCAGCTGACCCCCCAGGGGCAGGCCTGGTCTCCACCCTCACAAATGTGGGGCTTTGTGGGCCAGGGGCAAGGGACCTGGAGACAGACACACGCGTGCACACACACTCACACGCGCCGAGTCTCCTTTGGTGCAGAGTGTGAAGTATTCTGATGGAGGAGGGAGCAAAGTGCTCTGGGAACGTCAAGGATGGGAGACTCCTTGTGTCCGCAGGGGATCAAGAAAGGCTTCTCAGAGGAGGTGACGTTTGAAGGAAGAGTAGTTCTTCAAGGGGTCAGACAGGAAGGGGCAGCCCAGGAGAAGAGAGCCCCGATGTGCAGAGATCCACCCTTCCCCAGCAGGGTGGGAACTCCCTGGAGAGACTGTGTCTCTTCCATAAGACTCTAAGCTTTTGAAAGGTAGACACTGGGCCCCTGCACACGTCATCCCAAACTGGGGGTTCCCTGAAGGTGCGGTGGTGTCTTCTATTTCTTTTGTCTATTGCTCCAAAGAAAAGGGCGTTTATATTTTCGCATATCACGTTTGCTCCGCTAAGCTGGGGCCCTGCCTTAAATGTAAAAGCGTCTGGCCTCCCTAGGGTCTAACACAGGACCTGCTGTATACAAATGGCTTGACACTGACAGTACTTACTGTGTGCCCGGCATTGTGCTAAATGCTTCCCATGTTATTAACTCTTTCGATCCTTACAACAGCCCTCTGAGGTGAGTACCACCATCGTCCCCATTTTACAGATGGGGAAACAGAGGGTCTGGGAGGTTAATTAACTTGTCCAAGGTCACACAACTGGTGGGGGGCAGAGTCAGGATCCGGATGTAAGTAGTCGGACTCCAAAGCCCGCACTCTACCCCGAGCTCTTACAAATAGATTTTATCGACCCGTGAAATCAGTGAGCTCAGCTTCCCCTTGTGAGGTGGAGGAGTGGCCCCTGACCAGCAACCGCAGCTCCTCGAGCTTTCAAGGGCAGGAAAGGGCAGGTGGGGGGGTTGGCCATGAAACCGACACAGTAGGAGGCGGTAGTGGCAAGGGCCAGAAAAGATGCGGGCTGCTGAGGCTTGCATCACCTCGCCCCTGCCCTTCGCCTCCTCTACCCCCATCTGCTCTCTGCCAGCACTTGACTCCAGCCTTCCCCTTCGAGCCCCACAGCCCCTGCCCTTGGCTTGCCTTGAGCACCCTCCCCCGGACCTCTGCCTGCCTCCACTGGCCGCCAGTTTTCTTCCTATAACTTAGATTTGATTGCTTTATTCCTGTGTGCCTCAACCCTCCATGTGTCCCTGTGACCCAGGGGCTCCCGCCAGATCACCCAGCCTGCTCTGGAGTCCCCCCAACACAACCCAGTCCCAGACTATCTTTCTGGCCTTGTCTCTCTCAACTTGTCCGTTCCAGAAATGTCACTCCCTGCTGCCCTTTCTTCTCCACACCCGTGCAGACTCAGAGTGCCCTCCGGGGTGCTCTCATTTATCCCCTCGCCAAAGGCCTTTGTTGTTGTTGTTGTTGGACTCAGCTCAAGTGTTCCCCACCCTGGAACACCCTCCCTGACCAGAAGAAGGTTGTGTCTTAGTCTGCGCGCACTGCCTTTCAGAATACCATGAACTGGGTGGCTTGAACAATACGAATGTATTTCTCACAGTTCTGGGAAGCCCAAGGTCAAGGTCCCAGGCAATTTGGTTCCCCAGTGAGTGCCCACTTCCTGGCTTGAAGAGGGCTGCCTTCTCGCTGTGTCCTCACATGGTGGAGAGAACACTCTGGTATTGCTTTGTCTTCTTCAAATGGCATTAATCCCTTCATGGGGCCATACCCTGGTGACCCCATTAAACCTAATTACCTTCCCAAAGCCCCACCTCCAAATACCATCACACTGGGGATTAGGGCCTCAGCAAATGGATTTTGGGTGGACACAGGTGTTCCGCCCACACAGCATGTCTGTTGTATGTCATGGGGATGCATTTATAGGACCAAAACAGAGTTTACCGCCAAGGAGCCCCAGCCTTTACCCTTCCTCTGCCGCCGAGGGAGTTTCTGTGTTTGGTCCTTTTTGGGCCCCAGTTGCTCTGTCAGGGGTAATGGGTTGGAAGGGAAATTGAAAGAAGCCCAGAAATCTCAGATGAACTTCCTTCACAAGAGGGGGAGCCGCCCTCCTGGGTGAAAGGATGGAAGAGGATAAAAGGCAGAGGGGAGGGCAAGGAGAGTCAGGCACCTGCCAGGGCTGGGCTTGCTGGGCATTCGGGGAGACTGAGGCACCACAGCTGAGCTGTGGGAGGCAGTGGACGATGGAGGAAGAGGACCCCAGGAAGTGTTATTTTGTTTTAAAATTCGGATTTTGAGCTGCTTGGACTGCATTTCCATGCGTTTTGGCCATAGAGTGCTGTTTTCCTCTGAACGACGCACCACGCGGAGACTGGCTTCAGGGGGGCCTGGAGTTAGCTGGGTGATGCTGTCGTTTGGGGACCACGTGCCCTGGGGCCAGGAGCTACCTTTTCCTGGATTGTTTCTAGTTCTCATAGCAGCACAACAAGGTCAGTGCAAGGAATGATGAGAAAACTGGAACACTGAGGGGGGAGAGAAAGGGGAGGATCTGGCCCTGACTTAGACCTTTAACCCTTGACCTCTAGCCCCAGAGCTCTATCTTAGGATGGGGCCACCATGGCCGTTAAGCTGTGTTTTGTGGGAGATGTAGTAGGCTCATTAGGCTGGAAAATGATGTATCAGCTCCATTCTGTTTGTGGGGTCAGAGGTGGCCCCTGCCCAGGTCTCTGCAGCCAAGAGAGCCCAGGTGACATGGGATTCGTAGGCAGGGGAAAGCCCTCCTGTGAAGCCTGAAATGGGAAGGAATGGAGGGGTGTTCTGAGAGATGTGCTGAGGGAGGGGCTGGGCAACTGGATTACAGATCACGAAGACTTGCAGCCGCGAACAATCTCGATTGCATGGGCCGCTGTATCAGCAAGCTTCACCTGTTAGTGTGTGGGGCCCCTTTGGTGAGGGGAAACGTTACAACTAAGAATAACTTTATTTGGGGGTGAGAGGGAAGGCTTGGTTCAACCCACTACGGGAGGAACGGCCAGGGCTTGGCAGGCAGAAGATGTAGGATCTAGCCCCCCCCAAATTTGGCTATAGGATTTAAAATTTTGCTCTCTGTGTCAGTTTCTCCACTGAGAAGTTGTGGATGCAAGAGCCCATGTTGCTCACCTCAGAGGATGCCACAGAAGTGATGGCGACTTGGGGGGGGGGCGCCTGGGTGGCTCAGTCGGTTAAGCATCTGCCTTTGGCTCAGGTCATGATCTCAGGGTCCGGGGATCAAGCCCTGCATCGGCTCCCTGCTTAGCGGGGAGTCTGCTTCTCCCTCTGTCCCTTCCCCTGCTCATGCTCCCTCTCTCTCTCAAATAAATAAGTAAAATCTTAAAAAAAAGAAGTGATGGTGATTTGAGAGGTCAAGTCTACTGTTCTCATGTGAGCTTGGTGAGGGTGGGGTCACAACAACTCTTTAGAGGATCGGCCCATCACAGGCTCACCCTTGGCATTGATAGCCCCATTGGGGTGGTGTCATTAATGAGATCTCCACAGGGACAGGAAGGGGACCAGCCATGGTTGGAATCTAGGGAAGGGCAGAGCTAGAAGAGGGGATCCTGGCTGACACAGGCTGTCATCCCTGCTTCTCAGGACCCTGTGGGAAAAATAATTCTTTGTCACCCCCTCTGCTTCTGTCAACTGACTTCAAGACCAGTAATGAGCAGTAATAGTTAAAAAAAATTGCATCCGGGGCGCCTGGGTAGCGTAGTCGTTAAGCGTCTGCCTTCGGCTCAGGGCATGATCCCGGCGTTATGGGATCGAGTCCCACATCGGGCTCCTCCGCTGGGAGCCTGCTTCTTCCTCTCCCACTCCCCTGCTGTGTTCCCTCTCTTGCTGGCTGTCTCTCTGTCGCATAAATAAATAAAAATCTTAAAAAAAAATTGCATCCATTTATTGAGGGTTTAACCTATGTCAATCTCTAGTCCAAGCACTTTACCTGGATTGGCCCATTTCTGCCTCAGGACAATCCTATGCAGAAGGTACTATTTGTATCCCCACCTTCTGGATGCAGAAACCAGAGCAGTTAAATGAATTTCCCAGTCAGAGCTTATAAGTGGTGGAGTCATGACTCCACCTTGGATGGGCGGGGGGCCAGGGGGCGTACTGAGCTATGCTGTCAGGAAGTAATCCCCAATCCTTTACACTTCTGAGCACGACTCTTCAGCTCGAGGGATCTCATTTCCCCCCCACATGCTAACACTAGGCAGAGGCCCTCCCCTCTCCCCCAAACGGAAGACCCAGATTTGAGTTCCCTCTGGCAGCTGCTCACTGCTTATATGTTCTTGGGCAGGTGGGTCCATCTGTAAAATGGGCGAACAAACATTTGTTGAGTATGTATTACGTGATGCATTTATTTTAAATCTCACCACAACCTTTTGAGATTGGCATTATTTCCTCCAATTTACAGCTGGGGAAGCTGAGGCACAGAGGGCTTAAGCAAATTACCCAAGGCCGCACTAAAACAGGCTGCCATCGTACTTAGTCTGCCTGATTCTGGAGCTGATGCTTTTTTTGCTACTTTTCATCCCTCAAAGTGTGATCTACAAAGCCTCAATTCCTGGGGTGTCCATTAAGTGTTATGTAAAAAAATAAAACAAAATAAAACAAAACCAAAAAAAAAACCCCAAACAGTTCTATGATCAACTGTGTTTAAGGAAGTCTATTTTCTTCTTCCCTTCCTATCTTCCTTCTTTCCTCCCTCCCTTCCTTTCACTTTCTTTCTTTCTTCTTCCTTCTTTCCTTCTTTCCTTTTTCTTTAAGTAGGCTCCACACCCAACATGGAGCTTGAACTCACAACCCCGAGATCAAGAGTCACACGCTCTACTGACTGAGCCAGTAGGGAAGGCTATTTTCAAAACGTTAAATAAGTCCTTTGCAGCAGGACGTCTCAGAACCTTTATTATACTGGTATGTATTGGGTAGTTCCAAGAGAAGAGCAGAGTTAGTATCAACTTCTTTGCAGTGAAAAATTTTGTTGAGGAGACTCTTTCGGGAGAAATGTTCCCTGGAACTCACTTTGGGAAATGCTGGGCTTTACTCTGCTACTTCCCTCATAACAATAGTGACGACAACAGCAATAACAGTAACACTACGAAAGAGATCATCACCATCATGGTAGCTTTGTCTCAACTGCAATGATATTTTTCTGTCCGTAATATTTTGGAGCTTTTTCAGAAAATGACCCTTCTCATTGTCCGCCCCCACCCCCGACCTAAGCACCCTACTTCCTTTCTTGAGCGCAGGCAGTTCAAGCCTGTGGGGGCTTATTATTCTTTGTCCCTGCAGCTCTTCTCACCTCTAAGCCTTTGCCTGGGCTGCACCCCTCAGTTGTCCTCCTCTTCCTCTCCCCTCCCCCTTGTTCGTGAGGAAAATGAGAGAGGCTTGAAGAGGGACCTGATGTGGGGGGAGGCGGGGGGGGGGGGCGTGTGGTGAGACGGGGACCCTGCTGTTCCCTGCATCCACAGCTCCCCTCCACAGCACTCCCTTCTGAGAGGCTGCTGCTGCTGGGTTCACCCCAGGGCCAAGCCCAGGGCTGCTCTGGGTCTCTCTCCTGTAACACCCAGTGTCTGTTGTACGCTGTGCAGAGCCTAGGAAGGGCTTTCTTTTGGCTACCGTGTTTGTTTTTTCAAAAACAGGTTTGCTGGGGTATAATTTATATACCATAAAATCTGCCCGTTATCATATTCATTTCAAATCGTTTATTATAATAATTTTTTACGTAAGGAGCACAAATCAGGACACAGAGCGATGGTTTTTTACACACAACGGCGGCCTGGTCACCAGCCATCCCAGCAGCAGACCTGGTCACCAGCCATCCCAGCAGCAGATCGGTCTCCGGCCCCAGAACCTCCGCCGCCCATCCCCCACCGCCACTGTCCCGACTTCTAACCCCACGAGGTTTATTTTCAACACTCGCCAACCTTTCCTCTTCCCTTTCTTTTCTTCTTCCTTCCTCTCTCCCTCCCTCCTTCGCTTCCTCTCTCTGCCTCCCTTCTTCCTCTGTCCCTTCTCTCCCTTCCTCCTTTCCTACTGGTTCTACTTCCGACCGCTGTGTCTGAGGTCCAGACCAAGACACGCAGTAAGAGAGCATGTGCAAGCCTTCCACAGCCGCCCAGAGACGCAGTGCGAGGTGGGGCGTGGGGGGCGGGCGGGGGAGGCCTGGATCCCCGCCTCCTCCTTGGGGAGATAGGAATAATGACCGACTTCAAGGGGTGTGGGGAAGATGAAGTAAGGTGTTTTTACCTTATGCCTAGGGAGTGTTCATGCGGTGCCTGCTTGAGGGAAGCGTCAGTCGGGCTCTGCCGTATAACTACATTTCTTCTCTTTCTTTCTTTTTTTTTTTTTAAGATTTATTTATTTAGAGGGAGTGCGCATGCGCGCGCGAGCAGGGGGCGGGGCAGAGGGAGAGAATCACAAGTAGACTCCCCGCTGAGCACAGAGCCTTTCGAAGGGCTTGATCCCACAACCCTGAGATTGCGACCCTGAGATTATGACCTGAGCCGAAACCAAGAGTCGAACCCTCAACTGACTGCACCACCCAGGCGCCCCCCCCTACGTTTCTTACTAAGATGAGACTTTGTGGATATGAGGTCCACTGCCATTTATGGAGCACCTACTGTGTGTTGGGACTTTGCCTCTCATCTGCGTGGCAACCTTGCAGGGAGAGATTTTCTCCGTTTTCCTCCACAGATGAGGAAACGAGGCCTGGAGAGGTCAATCCTGGAGACGTAGACCGGTCAGTGTTGGAGCTGGAGCTCGAAGCCAGGAGTTCGGCTGCAGTGCCATGACCCTAACAACAGGACGAGCCTATATTCACGTCTTCCGGGCTACGGCCTTCCAAAGGGTCCTCAGGGCTGTCTGTACTGTGAGGCGAGTACCATCTTTTTTTTTTTTTCTTTTAAAGATTTTATTTGTTTGACAGAGAGAGAGCACAAGCAGGGGGAGCAGCAGGCAGGGGAGAGGGAGAAGCGGGCTTCCCGCTGAGCAGGGAGCCTGACTCGGGGCTCGATTCCAGGACCCCGGGATCATGCCCTGAACCAAAGGCAGACGCTTAACGACTGAGCCACCCAGGCGCCCCCGAGTACCATCTTTTGCTGTGGAGTCTTTTGTCGATCACAGGGTTGCCCCCCTCGACATGCTGGACAGTCCTCCTGGGGTCAGAGGTGGGGTCCTGGGGGAGGGGATGGGTTGCCCAGGGCAGCGTGTCGAGGGGACTACGTGGTGGCGGAGGGTTTAGACTGCCCTGGGTGCAGGTGGTGCCTGCGCCTCCTAGAAGCGTGGCCTTCTGAGTTCTGGGCAGGGCTTGGCCCCGTGGGGTGGCTACATCCCGCCATCCTGGGGCATTGGAGAAGAGCGGCCCACACCCTGCAGCCTCTTCTTGTAGGGCCCTGTCTTGCCAGGTGGGCTTCATGGGGTCGAGGATACGGAGAAGGGCCAGGAAGGCCGGGTAGGGGTACTGGTGACTCCTTCAGCTGGGGTGGGGCCAAGGTGGCCTGATTTGTCTTCCAGCCCTAATGAATGCTCAGTAAACCGTGGGTCACAGGCGGGAGTCCTGCTATGTCCCCTTCAGCAGAGGGAGGGCTGGCCGGGCAGGGGCTGTGTCCTCTCCATCAGACTAGCTCCCTAGACTAGTCCCGGGGCCCCGAGGCCTCCTTCCCACCCGACTCCTAGAACCCACGTCTCTGGGTGTGGCCCCAGGGTGGAGGGCAATGAGAGCATCCCCGCCTGCTGCGTCAGCCAGCCCCTTCCTTCTGGGTGGGCTTGGCGGGAGTGCTGACGTCACCTGCCCTCTTGCCGGCCCCAGCCGGCCCAGTCCTGACCTCTGGGCTCCCTGGGGCCAGCCCGGACATCTGTATCCATCTTGCCCCAAACTCTGGAGATTCTGACACATTTCCTTTCATCGCTTCCAGCCATGTTATTTAAAGTAATTAACCTTAATTTATAAATTTTTATATCAAACTGCCTTTTAACTTTTAGAACTGGCAGGAGCAGCCTTATCCCTGGGCTCCTAATAGTTCTCCATTTAATCAAAATTCATCCATCAGGTTCCAGTGTTAAATCATCTTTTAATTGGGAGTTACATTCTGGTTAATAGTTTTATAATTCGCCTCCTCTAATAGTTTTTACCACAGGGATCTCTACTCCATTTTTCCTCACTCTATTATTGCGGCTCGCGGTTCTGCGGGGACGGCTTAGCCGGGCCCCGCCTCGCTGGCCTCTGCCAGCCGCCTCTTTTGTTCTTGGTGGTCTCGTTAATTCCCGAGAAGAGTTCTCGGGCCTCCTCATTCCGGGGGCAGGACTGCTCTCCTCGCGAGGGGCAGCCCTCTCGCTGCCACGGCCTTCAGAGCTGTGGCTCCCGTGGCCTCTCTCCAGGAGAAAGCCGGAGACCCAGAACCGGAGAGTGGGAGACAGAGACAGGCCGAGAGAAGCCCAGAGAGACAATATGGAGAGGAAGGAGGGTTCTGGAGGCCGGCAGGTCAGGCCCACGGCGGACAGGCCCTTGAGGGGAAGAGAGAAGCAGAGGAGTTTGCCAATGGACATGGCCCCGGCTCAGGCTCTCTCCTGGCTCCTGCCCACCTCCCCTCAGCCATGCCCCCCCCCCCCCCCCCCCGTCGAGTCTGGAGATGGAGGAAGGACATGCTGAGACCCCGGGGTGGCTGGGGCTGTGGAATTCCTGAAGGCCGGTGGGGAAGTCCAGGACCTCTCTCCATTCACTCTGGGCTGCTCCTTCAAAATCTTCACAGAGAAGCCACGAGGTCTCCTGCCCGCCAGCGGGACAGGGCATGGAGACTGCAGGATGGGGGGTGGGGGGAGACCCCCGGAAAGCAAGGGCAGGAGGGCAGACAGACAGAGGAGGGGTGTGGAGAAGGCGGAAGGAGGTCCTCCAGTCAGGGAGCCCTGGACCGTGAGCAGACACACGTGATGGGCACATACACGCACACATGTGCCCACACATGTGCCCCACAACCCACATGCTTGTCCAGGCCTGAAACAGACCAGGCAGACGCTAGTGCTGGGTGCTGCTGGTCTGAGCACCAGGCCTGGGGCCTGCAGGTTGGGGTGGCCGGAGGGGTGAGGGAGGGGCCCAGGAGAGCTGGAAGCCAGGGACCCAGGGCCTGGGCTGAGGCAGCAACTGTGAACTTCCCTGAGAAAGGGTGGCTGGGAGGCTGGCTCGACCCTGAAGTCATGGCCTACCAAGTCTCCCTCTTCAACCCCCTCCAGTTGGTGACTTTCCATCTCAGTGGGTCTCAGTCCTGATGGCATGCTGGTGTCTCCTGGGGGAGGGTTTAAAATCCCAGTGTCCTGGCTGCCCCATCCCCCACACTGTGGGGGTTTTAAAATATATCCACAAAGCCTTGGATACTACTCCCTTCTAGAAATGGAATCCAATTCCCTTTCCCTAGAGTGTGGCCTCCTTCTAACAAAAAAAGCAGAAGCGACAGCATGTTTTAGGAGGTTAGGGCATAAAAGGCACTGTGGCTTTCTCTTCACGCTCTTTTGAATCACTCACTCAGGGAGAAGCCAGCTGCCATGTCCCAAGGACACTTCAGCAGCCCTACGGAGAGGCCCCTTGTGGCAAGAAACTGAAGCCTTCTGCTGACAGCCAGGGGAGCGAGCGGTCACCCAGCGGTAGGCGAGCCTTCAGATGCCTGCAGCCGCGACCGCCATCTAGATGACGACCTCGTGAGAGATCCTGAGTCAGGACCACCTGGCCAGCTGCTCCCTCGCAAACCATGTTAGGGAAGAAATGGTGTTTCAAGGAGCTCCATTTTGAGGGGACATTTGTTATGCAGCAATAGGTAACTAACACACATTTGTGCCATCAGCTTCCCCGGGGGCTGGGGCTGGACACGGGTGTGTTTCAAACCTCCCCAGGTCCACCAGTGTGCACCCAGAGTTGAGAGTCACTGTCCTGAGGCCTGGGTGTGCTTGTGTGAGTGTGTGTTCTTGTGCACCTGGGTGTGTGCACATGCTGTGTGCATGCGTATGGGGGAGGCATTGTGTCACACACGTTTGTCAGGTAGCGTAAGTCCCAGTACTCCCCCAGGAGTGTGTCCTCCTCTCGGAGTGAGTCAGGGCGTGCGCCCCAGGTCCCTGTGTCAGAGCCTGGCTCAGGAAGGTCTGGGGCATGGAAAGAGCCTCAGAGATCTTGCGGCCAGACCCGTATGGGTCATTCAGCACTTCCTTTCTGTGAACCTTTGTGGAAGGGGATCATAGAGATCATCATTCTGCCCAGCCCTTCGAGGAGGCACTATTTGTGCTGGCTCCTGGCAATATTTTGGTAGCATCAGGACTTGTGCTCATGGCTCTTGGTGTGATGAGCTCTGCCCTGCAGCTCTGCAGGCACGTGAGGCCCCCTCTGTAGGACTGGACCGTAAGGGGGCTCTGCCCTGTGAGACATTCCTAAGAGGAGGACAATTTTCATCGTGGCTGGTTTAGGCTTGGGGATTTGAGACTAACAGGGCCTTGCCCTCCTAAATGCCAGCTGGCTCAAACTGGCAGGATGAGGGGTTGGTCTTCACATGCCAGAGACTGAAGATTTTGCTTCTGAAGCAGGAAGTAGAACAACCGACTTCCTCTTAGCTGAAGGAGGCTGGTGGTTCCAGCTGCGTCCAGGCCTCCCCTGACTTTGTGTCTTCGACTGAGCCTCTCTCCCTTGTTAGACCTCCGTTTTCTCATCTCTGCAGTGGAGGGGCAAATGCTGTCCTGCCTTGTGCACGTGACACACTGCATCTCCTCGCTGGGGTAGCCTGAGGTGTTGGGAGAGGGAGACGTTGTCTCCGGGGGCGGGGAGGAGCTCCCTAGGGCTCCCAACAATCTGCAGACAGAACTGATTCCTGATCCTGGCTCTTACTCGCTGTGTGACCTCAAGCAAGCCACCACCCCTCTCTGAGCCTTGGTCATCAGATGTAGGTAATAATGCCTGCCTCATGGGGCTGTGAGAATGGAATGAGATGCCATGTGCAGTGTGCTTTGTATGGCGCCTGGCATCCAATAAAGGGGCAAATTTGCTTTTTACAAGCCCCAGCTAAACCTTCTCAGGAGTAATTGGAAAACATGCTTTCTTTTCTATGGATAATGGCTTCTTACTTCCATGGGGCAGGAGGAGGAGGAGGAGGAAGAAAACAGCCTTTGAGGTGAGCTCACCATGTAGGCTCAGATTTCTAGCCCATTGTGGCATTTAAGCCTCATGACAATGAGGATGATTGATCCCATTTTACAGATGAGGAAACTGAGACTCAGGAAGGTTAAGGAACTTCCTTGCACAGTGTCCTACTGCTAAGGAATACAGAGCCAGGGCTGGAGCCCAGGCCCAGTGACTGCAAAGCCTGGGCTTTTTCATGGGCACTTGAGGGCTGGGAGAAGTCCAGGCTGTGGGCCCTACCTGCTCCTGATGGGGCCCTTGACCTCCTTTCTTGCTTCTTCTGGAGGCTGTCACCAGGGCAGATGTGGGTGTGGAAGTGATTGGGAAGAGTCAGTGAGAGGCATCCAGGAGCGCCCTGGAACTTGAAGGATTTAGGTTAGACTTTCAGGAAGAATACAGGCCCTGAATGCTCGGGGTGGCTGCAGGGAGCCTGGGGGACTTCTCCCCTGGGGCACTCAGGGACTGGGAAGAGCTAGGCTCCCCTCCCATGCAGTCAGCCTGAGCTTGGGAAGAGGGTGAGAGCTGGTCCTTTGGGGATTCAGGGTGTCATCAGATTGACCTCGGCAGGGACCCACCAGCTTGTATTTGGATGGACAGGCCACCTCTGATTTTGCTGGTGAGACTCGTTGGTCAAGTTCCCAGACCCCGTATCCCAGAGCTTATATTCCAACCCCCATAATAATTTGGAAAAACATTCGTTGAACCCCCGTCTGGTCCCGGGCTCTGTACCCAGGTTACCAGTAGCACTCGTAAGGTGCTAGCTGTGTTTCCTTCATGCGGCAAGGCCGTCCGTGACCTGCAGAAGCCTGGGAGCAAGGGCAGTTTAAGGATGACTGAGGCTTTAAGCTCTTAGGTAACTCGCCCAAAGTCACAGAGGAAGACGGGCATACACCTGTTCCTGCCTCCAAAACTCCATTTCCCACTCCCTCCATTCTATCGCCTCCCACTGGATCCATACAGGGCACTCCCGAGAGCTCCGGATTATTGTCGTTTCTACAAATGAGCAACTAAGATTCCCAGAGGTTCAAGGTCTTGTCCAGTTCCCTTCCACTGGCAGGTGGCCAAATCCAGGTGCCTCTGACCCTGGAGCCCTGCTCCCTCCTGCCCCAGGGATACCTGTGGGACACAGATGCCTTCAGTCCTAGTATTTTCCTATTTTCTTTGCTACCCTCTGTGTCCCTGAGCAAGTCTCTGGTCTCCAGTGATTCTGCCCGTTGGGGAGCTTTGTAACTTACCAAGTTGCTGAGGGAAGAGTCCTGGCCTGGGCCCCAGTCCTGGGAATGGAGTTCCATGCAGTGACATCTAAGGATTATTGAAGAAGTCGCAGTCCCTCTGGCACATCATCCCACCCTGGCCCTTTACCTTTGACAGGTAACACTCTCATTGAGCCCATTTCACAGACGAACTAGCTGATTCTCAGAAGGCCTGAGCTGGACCCTATTGTCCAGGAGCCTGAGCTGATGGCCAGTGGGTCTGGCCAGCCCGTCTCAGGCAGAACGAGAGGTGAGTGCAGGGACAGAGAAGGGCGGGGGAGGGCGTGGAATAAGCAAAGCTCAAAGCAGAGCTGGCCTGGGGGGGGGGGCAGGTTGCAGGAGCCCCTGCCCGTTTGCGGGGGTCTGAAGAAGGGGACAGAGAGATCTGCTGGCACTTCTGGTGCTCTCAGCTGCCGGAGCCAAGCTGGCATTCCCCGCTCAGTGCCAGTGGGGTTGGACTCCCAGCCCACTTTGCTATTTTCCCAGCAGGACTGTCCCTGAGCCCAGGGGTGATGGAACCACTGAGGGGACAGAGGGGGAACCTAACAGCAGAAGGGGAGCAGGGGAGAGAGGCTGTTCTCTTGAAATCTCAGGGCTTTTAGCACTGCCGGTGGGGGTGGGGAGGTGTTAGAGCCCCTCCAGCCTTACAGAACGGAGTGTTGCTTTTCCCCAGTGGGTGAAGCAGGTGAAGGAAGGAGTAAGGAGAAGAAGCAGGAGGAATGGAAACTTGGAGAAACCCAGGGATAGAAGGAAAGAGCAGGGAAGCCCAGCGGCAGCCTGACCAGAGGCTGCAGGAGAGGCCAAGCTTGCATCTTGGGAGTGCCAGGGAGGCTCCAGGGTCTCCGCTTCTGTGGGGAATTTGGACTCTGCTGCTCAGGGAGAAGGCCCAGCTTTCTCTCGAATCCCTTTTGGGGAGGGAGGGGACCCTCTCCTTCTCTTAGTCCAGATCCAGGGGCTCTCACTCCTTAGCCCAGCCCCTCCCACCTTCTGGCTCACACCTAGGAGAAGCCTCGGGTTCTGAGAACAGGATTCCCAGGACAATGGGCTGCCAAGCTTCGGCCTGACATACAGATGGGGAAACTGAGGCCCTGACGGGTTTGCATAGGTTAGGTTGGGCTCATCTGAACTGTGGTTGAATAGTGGCATGGCCTGGAGCTCACTGATGCCAAGTCCTGGCTGGGCTGTGGTCCTAGTTATCCTTCTTGGAGAAGAGGGGACATATCCAAGCCCCCTTTCACCCAACACCACACAGGAGCCTTTCTTGGGGGGGGGTAGTGAGTGAGGCTAAGAGGCAATGGGGGAGTGCAGGAGAGGCGGGATGCATTTATCAGGGGCCTCCGGGGGGCGGGCATTTTATATACCTGCCCTTTTGACTCATCACTATCTGTGGGGCAGAAATTATTACTCCCATTTTACACCATAGGAAAGCCAGACTCAAAAAGGTTAATTAAATGGCCCAGGGTCACTCAACCAGTGACTGATAGAAATCAGAATTTGAATCCAGGTCTGGCCCCAAATCTGGACTCTTCCCATGGTGTCCCTGTGTGCGTGGGATTTGGAGTGGACATGGGGGGAGAGCAGCTGTCCTCAAACTAGGGTCCCGGCCAGGTGTGGGGGGATTGCCAGTGTGCAACAGGGTGCGGGGGGCGGGGGGCAGGTGCCTTGTGTTCTCAGACCTGGAAAGCCTCTGCTAGAGTCCTGGGTTTGCCATTCTTCACCTGTGTTTGGTTGGGTGAGACCCTTCTCCTTTCTGAGCCACTCAAAGGTGCATGGAATGTCTGTGAGGTGTCTCCTAGATGTTCAGTAAGTGAACAAATGAAAAAGCAACTGAAGGTATGAGGAGGAAGCCCATTTATTCTCACTTGGGTCTAAGGCTGGAATGCCACCTTCAACTGGGGACAGAGTCTCTGCAGAGATCCCGGCCCTGAATCTCTGCCCTTCTCAATTCACCTAAATGGGGTCCTCCCGCCGTCCCAGCATATCAGGAGGAGGCCAGGAGAGCTAGCTGATAGGCCATGGGGGGGGGGGTACATGTACTGGCGGCCCCAATTCTGGTGGCTGCTTCTCACCTTATGGCACCCCCTTCCCTATGAAGTCACCCTGAGATCTCTCTTTCTGCACTAGGTTAGTTGCTGTTAATTAAACCAATTGTTGGACTTAATGCCCATCCCATTAACATGTCTCCTAGACCCATTAATCACCCACCAGTGGAGGAAGGGGATGGGAGGTGTGTGTGGGGGCGGAGGGAGGATCCAGAAAATAGAGCCAAGCAGCCTCAGGAAGAGAAGGGGTCTGAGACTCAAGCCGACCCCATTTTCCCTCTTGGGAGTCTTGGAAGCTTCATTCCAGCCTCAGAATTCCTGGAAGCCTGCTGCTTCTGCGTCCTGTGAGGTCCAGCTGAGGCCTTTTGGCTGCCGTGACCTTTGGGACCTCTTTACCATTCAGCTTCCCTGGAGCCTTTGGGGCAGGGCTAGTGAGAGCAGAGGTGACTGCGGGGGTTCAAGGTGGGGACGAAGCTCATTCTGGAGGTCGGGAAGGAAGGCTGGACGGGAGTGAGGGTTCCCACTGGAGAGCCAGGGTTCACCCCTCTCCACCCATGTACATCTGTCCCAGTCCTGTTCTCTCTGCAGCCCTTGCGGCCAGGTAGGGCTCCCCCAACACCTCACCTCTCTGCTCAGGGGGTGGGTGGACCTAGAGGCAGATGCTGGGACATCTGGTGGGCCTCCCCCTGGTGCCTTCTTCCTTCCTCCTTCCGTCCTGGTGGACCCTGCCCCCTCCCAGCAGTGTCAGGGGCCAGCTGGGGCAGGGAGGGAGCTAGGGTGGGGCCAGCAGAAGGTGCATAAATCATTATTGGCGAAGACCTCAGCCCTGAGCCGCCGGGTGGAGGCTGCTGCTCATGGTTCAGGCCAGGGCATAAATCATAATTCCCCTACAATAGATCCTTTTGCAGCCGCCATCAGGAAAACTGTGTTGGTTTTATCGATTTTTTGACACGGGGGCCTAGGCAGCGGGCGGCTCCTGAATCATTATGAAATGAAACTGATTAGGAATTCATGGAATACTAAATAAACTTTACGAGCCCGTTGTAAGTTTTTTGATGCATGGGGAGCGGAAAATGAAAACTAATGATATAAAAATTACACAGCGTGCTGAGTATTATTATACCGCTATTGATTTGTTTCAAACTGTACATCAAAATCGAAGAGGGCTGGGGCAGCTCCCGCAGCGATGCCGGGATGTTTGGGCTCACCGGGACTGGAAGACTTTTTTTTTTCTGTTTTTATTCATTTTTTTCTTTCTCCTTCCTCTACCCACCCTGCTCTGAAATCTAACTCCTTTCTCCCCACCCCCATTCTTCAAGGGAAGACCCCGGGGCAAGGGCAGGGGTCACCTAGCCACCCCCCAGCCTCCTCCTCAGCTTGGAATGGCACCCTGGCTCAACTTGAGTTCCTGGCCCTCATTGGTCTTTTTCTCTGGAGCTGCATTTTTCAAACTGTGAGTTTTTCTTTTTTCCTTCTGCCTTCCCTTTGTTTCTCTGGGGGAGGACAGTATGCTTTAGGGAGAAGAGCTGAAGTTCTGTTAACATCTTGCTGTGTGACCTTGGGGATGTCACTGCACCTCTCTGGATGTGAAAAAATTGGACTCCTTAGATTGGGTTTCTCAAAGTATGGTCCACTGACAGTCCACATGTCATCTTCAGGGCTTGTCAACAATACGAATTGCTGGGCCCCCCCTTAGATGAACTGGCTCTGAATCTTGGGAGAGGGACCTGGGAATCTGCCTTTTACTGTGTATCCCATGGGACTCCCATGCATGTTTGGTGTAAACCACCCTCCCCATCCATCTGAAGTGACGTGTCTGACCCACTTATCCCTTTGGGTTGTCAGAGGTGGCCTTAAAACTGAGAATGTTGCCCTCTCTATTAGACAGCTTTTGCTAGTTTATGATGCAGTAAGAAACAATCCCCACATCTCAATGGCTTACAGGAACAAAGTTAATTTTTTGCTTCTGGTACATATCATTTGTGGGTCATTTGTGGCTCGGCTCTCTGTATCTTCATTCTGGGGTTCAGACTGAAAAAGCAGACCCAATCGAAGACATGTTATTCCAGTGGCAGACAGACATGTGATGCTCTTACAGTTTTTGCTTGGATGTGGCATGTGTCACTTCTGTCCCCATTCCACTGGCTGAAAGGAGTCGTATCCTTGAGTCCAGTGTCCGTGGGGCAGAAAGTACACGTCCTCCACAGGAGGATGGGCACTCGGGAAAGGCCCCAGACGCATAGGTTGGGGGAGAGGGCTGTGGTGATGGTAATATGCTATCCCACACCCTCCCGGCTTGGTCTGTGATCCAGGCTGCCCCGGGATTTGGGGTCCAGGAGCTTAGTTGGATGGACCGGTGGGGTTGCACCCAGTGCAATTAGGAGTGATGGTGCTGCTTTACAGCTGTGCTCATTCTGCACAATCGTGTGTCTCCGGGACGGTCACGGACTTCTTCCTCTGCCCGTGCCGATCCTGGCCTTCCTCTCGGGGGTCCTCCGTGGACATGGCTTCAGCCTTTTGTCTCTCTCTTTGTTTCCTTCATTTCTGCCTCCCTGCTGGAGAGGCCTGTAAACACTCGCCCTGGCTCCTCGATGGAACTGCTATAACAATTAAAATCCTTTTATAAAAAATGTCCTTTAACCTCTAAGTTCGAATGTAAATTTAGATTTTGCATATTGGATTTTCTTAAAGGGGAGCACACACAGCAGCTTTCTTTTTAGCAAGTGTCTGACTTTTTCACAAGAGGTACTTGTGAAAGTTATCTCTTTTCCTAGTATTGCTCTTAGCATGGTCAACTTCATATCAGCCTGAGTCTCAGACAGGCTGAACTCTTGCCCTGGACACACAGTGTGCCATGCCCAGAGTCACATTATTGCCCAGCTCTGGGCATGCCCAGAGTGACATCTTCATGAAACCCATTTATACTTGATGTGCAGGGATCACTTGGGGTGGGGGTGGGGGACCCACTGCATTAACTTGGGTCTGGGAGATGTCAGCGATGTGAGTGGCACAAGTCTGGCCCTCGGGGACCTCAGTGTCTCTCAGGACACAGAAGCATACGCACACACATTCACACTCACTACGTATACATTCTGCATACAGATCGTTTAAGAACTAGACAAAATGAGGGGCTCCCGGGTGGCTCAGTCGTTAAGCCTCTGCCTTCGGCTCAGGGCGTGATCCTGGCGTTCTGGGATCGAGCCCCACATCAGGCTTCTCCGCTAGGAGCCTGCTTCTTCCTCTCCCACTCCCCCTGCTTGTGTTCCCTCTCTCGCTGGCTGTCTCTATCTCTGTCAAATAAATAAAATCTTAAAAAAAAAAAGAACTAGACAAAATGGATCACACAATGTCCAGAAAGGACACAGGAATAAGAATCTTAAGGTTTAAGTTCAAATCTCAGTTCTGCTCCTAACTGTCTCAGAGGCTTTGGATGAATTCCTTTTTTTTTTTTTTAAATCTGTGATTCTGTTTCCTCCACTGTCAAAGGTGGGTTTGGACTCAATCCATCTGAGATTCCTTTCAGAAGATTAGAGTGGGTAGAGGTTAGCACACTGGCACAAATCCCACAAGATATTGATACATGTATCAGTCCCAGCTCTTTTCAGTTTGGGGAATGAGGCTGATAGTAACTTAAACTCAAATTGACGTAAGCAGTATGGAGGTTATTGTCTACTGAAAGTCCAACGGATTCTTCAGGTACAGTGTGATCCAGAAGTTCAGACCACATTATCAGAGATCTGTCTTCTCTCAGATCTTCTTGTGTTTCCCCAGGCTGGTTTCTTTCTCAGCCACGCTTTCTACTCATGGTGACAAAAATGGCTGCCAGTAGCACTAGGCCCACATACATCCTAATGGTTCAACAAAGGGAGTATCTGCTTCCCAACAGTAACAGTAAATTTCATTGGCCTAGGTAGCTCACATGCCCACTTAAGCACCAGTCACTACAGCTGGGGGCAGATGGAGGATTTCAGACCCATGGCTATCCCTGGGGCCAGGGGGTGGGCCCTGCCCCTGCAGAACCCATGGACTCATTGTGGGAGATGAAGGCAGGCTCCCAAAGAAATGTGAGGTACGGTTTCAAAAAAGAGAGATTCTGGGCAGATAAATGCCACAGACGTCCACTGAAGTCCCTGAGGTCAGGGGCAGTAGTGGTGGGCAGGGCGTGGGCAGAATAAGTGAGGCTCTTCTGATCCTAAGTCATGCCTGGAACTTTGGAGCAGCTAGGATAGAGCCCAAGGCTGGGGTTGAGGAATGCTTCCCATGTCGGGGGGAGATTGGAGACAGCAGAAGAGCACGGAGGCTCTCCAGGACAAAGGGAAAGAGTGCCCCATTTTTACCACCAGCCTCCTCATTTCTTTGAAAGCATGGCTGGTGCGTCGTGAGCAATGCTGGGCTCTAAAGATCCACACCTGGGATCACATCCAACTTCACTTCTTCCCAGCTGTGACCCTGAGCCAATCAATCCCTGACTCTCGGACACCAGTTCCTGAGGATCGAGTGAGAAAATGTAGGTGCTGGCCCCACCCTGGCTCCCAGAAGCTGCTCAGGTCAGACTCATTTGTCGTCTGGCCCTAGACCTGGCAGAATTCCTCGCGGGTTCTCAGCTGGTCTGTCTGCCGTGCTTTCCTCTCTGGTCTCTGACGGAGGGCAGGGCCACATCACATTCATGCTTGTGGCCAGCCTTGGCGTGGTGGCTGGCTCACGGTCTTGGCCCACGAATGGCTGTGGGATAGAGTAACGAGGAGCAGCTGATTGCGTGATCCTCCACGTGTGGAACCTGAATGCAGCTGGGCCCCCTACAGCCCCCGCTCTACCCCTCCACTCATGCTGTAGCATGCATCGCGTATATTTCCGGAGCACGGGAGAGCAGGGTGGCTTTTCCTGCAGTGTTCATGGGAAGACAGGGGTGCAGATGACGTCACACACCACACCCCAAACTAATCACACCACCCACAGGGCTTCTCTCTTCTCTTCCAGACACCACTCTTGCCTTCCTCTCCAATGCTCAGTTTCTTAAAAAAACACAAAATTCAAACCCTCATTTTGTATGCAGACAGCAGGAGAAAAGCCTGATCGGACACAGGCTGCCTGGCCCCATTCAACCTGCTTCACCCCTTGTTTGCACTGTGGGTGCAAACCACAGGCGTCTGTGTCCCTGCATGCCCAACAGCCTCTCTAGCTGTCCCCCATGTTGATTCCATGTTGAGGCTCAGAGAGGGGATGAGACTTGCCGCATGTCACCCAGCCCTTATGCAGGGCTCCTCCCACTGGGCCCCAGGCTGCGTTTTGGGGGGGGTCTAGGTTTGGCTCCGTCCCATGCCCATTTGCCCCTGTGGGCGGGGGGGGGAAGTGTGCGGGGGGCAGGATTGCTCCTGGCTGGCTCCTCTCGTGCACCTTGGGGTGATACACGGAATTTAGATGTGGCTCTGAGAGGCCGTTCATTCATTCCTGACCATATCGACTACAGAATTGAGTGCTACAAGTAAGAAGGAGTTTAGCTATTATTCTCCTACTGATTTGATTTAATGTTTGGTTTATTCCTGTCCCTACCCCCCTCCTCTCCTCGTCAGTTTGACATTTGCATACTGTTTCCCTGCAGTTTTGTCGAACACACGGGTTTTCTGGTAACTCCCTGCTTTGGCTTGAATGGTTTTATTCGGGGGAGTTGGGAGCCCACTGAGGCATCTTCTTGCTTCACTACCCTGAACTTTTTCTTTCCACCTGCTGCAGGGCGGGGCCCATAAATAACCAGATTTCTCTGGTTCTTGCCCCTTTGTGAGCCTCGAGATTCCCGCTGCCCAGTAGCCTTCGAGTATCTGAGCGTCCTGGGTGGGTGGGATTCAGGCATCTAAGCGTACTCATAAATAAGTCTGCTCCCCCCACCCCTGCACTGGGTAACCTCTGTCTCTCCCACCGGGCACCTCCCCCAGCGCCTCGAAACCCTCAGAGTGGTAGAGCTGCCCGGGGTGAGGTGGCATGTTCTGTCCCTTCTGAGCCTGGGTGCTGCCTTTTGCTACAGGGCTCCCACTGCAGGGCTGCTCGCGCCTCAGGGTTTATGGACTACCTGGTTGTCCGAGTTTGCTGTCTCCCAGAAGCCGACCTCAAGACAAGGATTCAGTGGAGGTGAGAGGGGTATGGTGGAGTGAGGAAGGGGATGTGGGATAGAGAAGGGTAACCCCGTGGGGAGTTGACCTCAGTCCCACCCCAGTTTTTCCAGGTTGCCCAGTATGCCTGACCACAGGGCTGAGTACCCCAGGGAGGAGGGAGGTCATGTGGGGAGCCCTCTTCCCCACTAGAAGGCTGTTGAGCTGAGAAAGGACCAGTCGGGGCAGCATGGTCTTCAGCAGAAAGCTGCAGATTCCTGAGTTCTAACTCCTCTGTCTGGCTGGCCCGAGCTAGAACTGGTGGGGTGGGGATGTAGGGGGCACTGGATGCGCGAGGGGAGGCCGACACATAGGCAAATGCGTCAGCAATAGGATGACTGAAAGTGATCAAGCAGAGGTTGAATGATCACCTACTCAGGGATGCCATTGGCAGAAGGCAAGGAGCTAGCATGCATTAGACACCTACTGTGTACCAACCCTGGATATATGGGGTTAGAAGGCAAGCTCCTTAAAGCCTGGGCCCCATTTTTTATTTCCCTTTATATTCTCAGTGCTTAGCATTGTGCTTGACTTCTGGTCAGAAAACCTGGAACAACAGAAAAAATAGCTACCGTTCACCTACTTGGTACCAAGTGCCTTACATTCATTGTAGTGAATCCTTATGACAATCACTCATGGTAGGTACTATTATTCCCATTTTACAGGTGAGGAAACTGAGGCTCAATGGGGTTAAATGACTTGCCCGGAGTCAAACATCTAAGTGGCAAAGTCAGGATTTGAACTCAGGTCCGCCTGGCTTTTTAAGTGCCTGATTTTCACCCTCCCTCTTTGTGGC
This sequence comes from Ursus americanus, assembly GCF_024610735.1. NCBI lineage: Eukaryota > Metazoa > Chordata > Mammalia > Carnivora > Ursidae > Ursus > Ursus americanus. Next base: position 34,640,237 of record NC_142149.1, read on the forward strand.
GTGTGCCTGCACCGGGAGGGCAATGAGACCACAGATGTCCTTGGAAGGTCCTCCAACCTCTGAGGCTCCGTCTCGTTAGCTGCCATCCCCCCACCAACCACAAAGAAAAGGAAAAGTCCTTTCCTCCCCCTTAGGTGGCTTGTGGTGGATTACTTAGCGCTTGACACGGCGTGTCTCTGTGTCACTGTTCCCGGGCGGAATTAAATCAGGACAGGAAAATATTAATTTGGAGTTGGGGATGGAGGCCGCTCCTTTCCAATTACTCTCCACCCCGTCAGGCTTATCCTGGCGCAAACAAGGAAGGAGGCTGGATTAATTGCTTTGGACTCTGCCCCACTCCAGTCCCAATTACTGGGCCGGCTTGGCTCCCAGCATTATGAAGCGCACTGCTGTGCGGGAAATTGTGTGAAATTTTAACGGATTTTCAGGCGCAATAATGGAGCACAGGATTCGGGGCCAGCATTCGCTGGGTGGCTGGGCCCTCTGTGCCTCAGCTGAGGTTAAGCTGTTTGGGGTTTCTTTGTGTATTAAAGGATCATCTGGTTAACCCCAAAGCCCAGGGCCGCCAGAACGGTTCAGACCCTGACCCTGCAGAGGCAGGGTGGGCTCCTGGAGCACAAGGAAGCCCGCTGCCTTGATAATAAAACTATTTTCTGAGTCTCCACACGTGGCAGGTGCTTACCCACAACATCTGTAAGCCTCCTCCTTTAAAGTTCTTTTTTTCTCTTTATCTTATAAAGGAGGAAAAGGGGATGCGGAGAGGTTAAATGATTTGCACAAGGTCACCATGTGAGTTAGTAGTGGTGGGGTCAACATCTGAACCCAGGTCTGTCTCCAAAGCTACCCTGTTATCTGGCACCTCTGTGCCTCCTCCCTCGTCTTCTATCGCTTCTTCTTCAGGATGCATTAGACATGTGTCTCTCCCCCCACACTGGAGCTTGGAGGGGACAGGGTATGTTCTTATCCCGTCTTTGCGTCTTCAGCCGCTATCAGGAAATCTGGCACACAACAGATGCCCACGAGAGGTTTGTTGAACTGCCCTGAACTCGGCTGAGCACCTGAACTCTGGGATTTGTTAATGGAATGAAGAGTGGGGGGCTGGTTGCAACCCGGAGACATCCCCAGATCAATGAGAACTAGCCCCATTGGAGCCCACCCGGAACCCACAGTGGGGAGTGTGTCTCCAACCCTACTGTGTGACAGGTGCTAAGTTCTTTCCTTGTAGAGTTTCTGCTCATCCTCACCGTGACCTTAAGAGATAGGTGGCGTCACCCACATCTGTGAGCTGTAGAAATGAGGCTCGGAAACGTGAGTGGACCTGTTTGGGGTCATACAGATGGGAAAGGATGGCCTGAGGTGCCTGTCTGGAGCCCCATGACTTTGCTTTGTCTTAGGGCTGGAAGGGCCTGGGGCGTGAGTTTCCACACCCTTTCAAGCCGTAGCACCTGTGGCTTCAACAGTAAACAAACTTCTACCCACAAGTTCCATATGTCTAGCTAGTGAAAGGGGAAATGCTCTGGTGAAAGAGGGACCCTGGGACCCTGTGTGGCTGCAGTGAAGTTGGGTGACAAGGACAGAGTTAGCAAGAGGGATGACACTTGGCGACAGGCGCGGTGAAACAGAGCCTGGGGCCCGGTGCTCTATGGAGCTCACAGTTCAGACTCCCACGGGGCCCTGCATGGAAAGAGAATCCCAGTTGAGTGGTGGGGCCCAAAGAGAAGGACCCTGCAGACAACGAGGGTTGTGGAGGAGTGAGGGCGAGGCACGCGTGATCATCATTAGCTGTCCGGTTCTCACCTGCCCCTTTTAGCGAAAGGAGAATTAATTATGTGCAGGGGATGCCCCCTTAATGGCCATCATTTAGTTTAATTTAAGAAACAGGCCTCTCCGCACACCCCCTCAGGCAGCAGCACCACCAATGGCAGCCGCATTGATTAATGGCCTCCTGGATACAGGAGAGCAGTGGTTCTCAAACTGGAGCGTGCCTCCGAATCTCTTGGAGGGCTCATTAAAACATGGTTTGCTCGGCCCTACTGCCGGGGTGTGTGTGTGTGTGTGTGTGTGTGTGTGCAATCATTTGCATTTCTAACAAGGCCCCAGGTAACGATGTTGTCACGGGCCTGGGGAACACACTTTGGGAATCACTGTACAGGAGACAAGGTTTCATGTAGCATCATTACATCACTTGAGATCTCCGTGCCTCCCCCGCCCCAGGGGTCTTCTAAGCAAGTCAGGGAGGGATATAGCTGGCTCTGCCATTTTGCACTCCCCAAGCCTACCCTTCCCTCTAAGGATGTGTAAGACAAGCACATTTTCTCGGCATCTCCATGGCCCCTTCCCTGGGCACTTCTGTTCCAGACAGGAATGGCAGAGTGCCAAGGGCTTGATTCTCTGACCAATCCACCTAGCTGGAGCCCCTCCTAAGCTGGATTCTGGGGATACCCGCTTGCTCCATCCTCAGCCCCAAGCCCAGAGGGGCCCAAGGGAAGCTGGGCCTTGTCCTACAAGCCCTTTGCTCCCGCCACCAGGTGAGAGAGGTCAGGCAGTGAGCATCTACGGGGGCCTGGCAGTGGCGGGAGGGGCTCTGTGATTGCAGGCTTAATTGTGGCCCCAGGAGCCCCGCCCCATGGCTCCGGCTCTGCAGGCTTTGTCAGGACTACCGTCCAGAGAGCCTGTTTGCACCTGTGTCAAGGCAAGCGCAGGAAACCCAATTAGCTGGTTTGGTGTTTTATAATTAGGTCTTTAAAAAGAATTCATAGGTGGTGATAATAAGCCATTTAGAAATCTATTAAGCTTTGGGGGAAGTTGAAGGGAAACTTTGTAACCATGTGCACACTTGCTTTCTCTTCCCTCTCTGTGCCTCTTCCTTCTACCTTTCTCTAGTTCTTCTTTCTGGTTCTTCCTCCCGCCCTCCTTCCCCGTCTGCAACCCCAGAGTTCCTCTGACTCCTCCACGGTGCTAAATGCTAAGACCTTTGGCTTGCCACTCTAGTTAGGCAGTGGCACCCACTGATTCCATTAATCCTCTGTGCAGCCCTTGGAGCGGGGTACAGTCATTATCCCCATTTGACAGGCAAGGGGACTAGAATGCAAAGAGGTGGGACAGCCCCTCTGAAGCTCCACGCCCTTCAGTAGCTGAGCTTGAAGTTGAGTGTGGACAGTCTGGCTCTTCATCTCTCCCCAAGGCTCACTTTCCTCGGCCTGCATCACCCTGTCCACCCACAGGCCCCGTCCTCCTTGCTCTAGTGCTCCCACCAAGCTGGCGGAGCTGAAATGTTACAAATCGCATTCCTGTTTTCTCAGAGAATTGGTGCCAGGGCTCCAGAGCTAACTTCAGATGGGTTTGTAATGGACAATGGCTTCTAATACGTTTTGCCTCTCTAGCAACTCTTCCCACTTGGATTCCTGCCAAGGTAGTGTGGTGGAAGGAGCAGGTTCAATGCTTCTCTTTTCCTCTCCCTCCTCCTTCCTCACTCCTTCGTCCTCCCTCCCTCCCTTTCTTCCTTCTGTCCTCCTTTCCTTCCTTCCCTGTGCTGGACCTAAGGAGCTAGAGATGAAGTCAGCCCATTTCTAGCTGAACAGCCCCCATATCTGCATTAGAGACCCCACCTCTGTGCCATCACCCTGTGTGTTTCCTTCAAAGCACTTCTCATCACGTGAAATTCTCTCCAAGATTTGCTCACTTCTTCATTTACTTGTTTATTATTTCTCTCCCCCCATCAGAATGCAAAGGCCATCAGGGCTGGGTGGGGGGCAAGGGTGGCAAAGACAGGTCTATATGTATGGGATTCTCTGTGGTCTGCACTGGTTCCTAGCACAGAGCACCTGATCTTCCATTTCCTTATCTATAAAATGGGGATAAAAATGTCTCTTCTACAGGGCAGCAAAGTGCCTGATACACAGCAGGTGACCTGCAAATGTCAGCACTCTCCCTCCACCCTCGTACCTGCTTTGGGTAAGCACTGCAGTGCCCGGAGAAGTTCTGGTACTTTAAGAACTTTGATGAGTCTTTTCTTTTTTTTTTTTTTTTAATAGTACAAAAAAATTTTCTGTAAAGCAAATGAGCCCTCCTAGATTTATCTACTTTGGAAATTGGGTGTTTTTGTTTGTATTGGGCTTTCTTGAAGTGGGCCAACTGAGTGTGTATAACTATAGAAACATATAAATGTATATATTAGTACGTTGTGACTGTAGCTCATGATTATGCAGATTCTGAGAGAGCAGACTCAAATTATGCCTCCTGGAAGCATCGCCACGGCTGCAGAGATAGGAAAGCAGACACAGGGCTGCCGCTCCAGAACGCGGTTGGCCGAGAGCTTGTCCTCCACTTTCTAGTTGTGTGACCAGTGGGCAAGTGCCGGGATCTCTCCAGGACTTTCCTCTTCTGTAAACTGAGAAGGGGGGTAATATGTGTATCTATCTTCTAGCATAACTACCCTATTAAATGAGGCCATGGGATCAATCATTTATTGAGTGAAAGCTTATTGAACAACTTGTATATACGCCAGGCACTGCTCTGAGCTTTGGGGATTCTGCCGTGAGAAAGACATTCACTGCCCCGTGGGGCTTACATTCTAGTGGGAATAATGCGTGTGAAGCTCTTGGAACGGGGTTCAGCGAGTGCTGGCCAGGAAGGTGGCTGTGCACAGAATGGTTCTGTAGTGACGTGGCTTACAGATCTAGGTCTGCATCTCCTCCTTCTCCGGCAGAAGAGGTACGTGTGGCAGCATACATCTCCCCGTAATTGACCTATGGTGGGAGATGGACTTGCTCCTCTTTCATAAGGCTGGCATTCTTTGTGTATGTGTATTTTGGGAATGAGTGGGTATGGGGGAATATGTGGCATTCAGTGGACAGGTCTCATTCTCATTTTTCCTTGCCCCCTCTTCACGCACAACTTACTGCCCTCCCTCATATGCACACTTCACCTTCCACACTCTGGCTCATCCTGTCCCCTACTCCCATACCACTTTCTTCCTGACTCTACAAACTCCAGCCATCCTTCAAGGTCCTCCTTCGTGAAGTTGTCCCTGCATCGTCAACTGGGAGAGATCCCTTCCTTGACTCTCCATCTTCCTCCTTTCCGTGGCTTATGTTCCTTTCCTCCCCAATGTCCCTTGGCTTGTGTCCTTTCCCTTGGGGAGCTGTGAACTCCTTCAGGGCTAGACCCTGTTCCGCTCACCTCTGTGTCCTCTGCACCACATTGCTTTCCTTGAAATAGATTCCCAACAAACATTTCTTAGGCAATTAAACAAATGTATGGCTCAGCAGATTTATTTAACATCATCAGACTTTACTCTTCCTCGGGGTGGGAGATCTGAGGCAGGGGCCTTTTGTGGAGAAGTGACAGCCTTTTTTTTTTTTTTTTTTTTTGCCTGTGTGTAGAAGCTCCCACGTGTATGCTGCAACGTGCCTCTCTGTGCACTCTTCACATGCATCCACAGAGCATGGGCAGTTGTCTTGGGTGTGTGTTGGGGGGGGGTATGGTGGCAGCCCTGTGCCCAGTGATGGATGAGGGGGGTGGAGGTGACTTTCCCAGGGGAAGATTAGCGCCTGGCAGCTATGATTTGTCTCATGCCCTCCTGTCCTTTTGCTGGGCCCCACTGCAGAGTCATTCATTACAGAGGCTGCTGTCACAGGGCTGGGGGCAGGGGCTGAGCAATGTGTGTACGTGGGGGGGAGGTTGGACCCCTCTCCCAGAAAGACTCTCATGCCAGAGACCAGAGCCCTCTCTATGGCCATGCAGCAGCCCTCTGGAGTTGTGAAGAAGAGGAACAAGTTGCAATTCACCTTCTTGGATGTATCCCTGCACCCAGAGGCAACACTGTGTGATGGGGGGGGGGTGCTCATTCATTCATTCATTCACTTGGCAAACAATTTCACAAAGTGCCCACCAAACCTTCAAGGAACTCACCATTTCTGGAGGAAGGCGGGAATGTAAATAGATAGTGTAAGGAGGGTAGCAATCTGCTGAGACAGGTGTCCTCCAGCCTGGGGGACCTGAGGGCAAGGGAGAAGCCATAGGGAATGGTGGAAAGAACATTGAACTTGGAGGCTGAAAACTTAGGCCTGAGTCTTGGCTTTATTACTTTACTAGTGTTATGGCCTTGGATGAATCACTTCAAACCTGCTATAAAATAATGTTAATGCTTAAGCCTTAGTGCCTACATCTATAAAATGGGGCCAGTGATACGTCCTCCATCCATAAGGCTGTTTTAAAAGTGAAAATGCTATCAAAGTACTTTTTAAATTGGAAGGTGCTGTGTAGATGTGTGAGATCATTGCTTCTTCCATTCTGCTACCAGGATGGTGGTGGGTGTGGGGAGGGGTAGGGGGTAGGTACAGGGCAGCCAGATGAGACTACAAGAAAAAATAACACAATGCCCCCTTGTATTTATACAGCCCTCTACAGTTTACAACACAGTTTTACACTCTTATATTTCTTGATCCTTACAAAAACCTTGCAAGTCAGGTCAAGGCAGGCATTATTAACTCTCATTTTGCAGGGCAGGAAGAAGCTCAAAGAGGATAAACAACTTGCTCAAGGTCACTCAGTTAGTATGTAGAATTTGGTTCTTTCTGATACTCAGGCCTTTGTGCTTTTTCCCGTTTTTTACACACCAGGGTTTCTCCCCTTTGGTAAAAACCTCCATTCATCTCTGCTCCAGTCTGGGTGGCATTACCCTCACCCTCTAAGACCCTCCTTCCATGAATGGATGCAGCATCTTCCCCATTCCCTACACTTCCATTGTGCCAACTCATGACCACTTTTGGACACAATGGTGCCAGGGAATGGGGGATGAGCAAATAGGGATCTGTAGGTTTGAGAGTGTTAGAGGGGTAGAAGAGGGCAAGCTGAGATTTTCCAAAAGCCCTCATCCAAATCTGGCATGTCAAGTGCTACATTTGTATGGTTAAGGGGAGAAGGAGAGCACTGAGGAGAGAAGGAGGAAGGAAAGAAAAGGCAAGAAAGAAGGAAAGGGAGAGGAAAATGGAAGTTGGGTTGGAGAGCATGAAGAGGGACTAAGAGGAGGGAGAAAATACAAGAGAATGGGGAATAAGACAGAAAGGAATCTGGGAGACATGAGGAAGGAAGGTGAGAAAGGGGGAAGGACCGAGGCCTGAGAGGCTGGGAGGGCGTTGGGGGAGGGCTAGCTCCGCTCTAGCAAGGGGTGCGAGATTGAAGGCTGAATCGCAGCAGGCTGTGGAGGAGAGGAATAAGTCATAAACGCTGCGGGAGCAAAGGTCAAATATAGACTGACGGCTCCATTGTTTCCCAGCCTGTGAGGAGGACCCTGTTGGGGGTTGCTAGGATGCTTAACCCTTCCCTGCCCAGCTTTTTGATGGTGAGGCTGGCATGGGGATGCAGAGTGAGAGAAGCACCTGTGTGTCAGGGGCGAGGTTTGGGGGGCTGGAATTAGGGTTGGACAAAGACCCCACAGGTTTGGGACTCCATCTTGGGAGAAGGGACTCAAGGGTCCTCTCCACTTCAATTCATGGGAGGTAAATAAAAACATACCCGTTCTCTTTTTCTATTAGTGATAGTTCTCTTTTGCATCCCCATGGGGGCAGGTTTTCTAGGGGAGAAGGGAATTACTGGAAAATGGTTCTTGAGTAACACCTATCAACAATAATGACAACAATAATAAATAGTATTAACACTACAAAATAAATATTTACTGTACTATATCATAAAAACAAAATTACTATCAATTAGTATTAATCATGAGCACATTAATATGTCGTTATATGTGCAGTGTTTATGGTTTCCACTAACTTTAACAAACATAATATGATTTAAATCTGTGTGATTGGCATTATCAGTACTGTTTGCCACTGAAGAAACTGATGCTTGGACTTACCCAAATTATGCCAGTTAACAGCTTTTCAAATCCTAATCCTCGATCTTTCCACCACTCCACAACTTTCCTTGGGCAGTATCACATCCACTATAGAGGGGAAGAAAGAGGGATTTTGAGGAAATATTTGGTTATGAAATGTCGCTTGCCAGTTGGGAAAGCCAAATGTAATTTAATTGGTTAGAGATGGGAAAGAAATATTATGTCTGTCTGTGGGACAGGACTTAAGCACCCCGGACAGTTCCAGGACTTGGCTGCCCTGACCCCTCTCGCCAGTCAGTTTTCCATAACCCCCACCTTCTTCCAGGGAGGGGTCTATCACCAGACCCCTTGGGCCCTCCCCAGGGAAGAGCTGGGGGGCTGGATGTTGACTCCTCAAGCGCTGTAACCACCCCCTGCCCCCCACTCCTGCACCAATGATGTATAGACTGACAAAGGACTTAATGCTGTGAATACATAAAGCGGACGAGGCTTGGGCGGTGGAGGGTGACAGCTGCCCTTTAATGCTTGGCTTTTTAAAGATCATGGTAGAGTTCAGAAAGTATAGTCATGAGGTTTAATGATTTAATGGGGACGACTGGGGAGCAAAAATAGTTACTGCGCCCTGGGGAAAAGTGACTCCTCATACATATTACTTTAGCCTAATGGCCTATAACGCCCTCCCCCCGTGCCCGCGGGGGGAGTCACGCTACATAGCCGCTGTAATACCGAATGGCCTGATTAAATGCATATTAAACAATACTAAATTGGGAAAAAAAAGGCAGAGGCGGTGCTAAATGTATTTATTCCATTCTGTGGGGGGAAGATGTCGCTCCTCTGGTGTTGGGTGGCAGAGGTCCTCCTTCCTAACCTGCTTCTTAAAAGATGTGGTGACCCAATGGGATCCTGACGGGGGTGGGAATCTCGGTTCTCTGGGAGGAGCTTAGGGAGGGAGACACCTCCCAAAATGGGGGGAGATATTAGGCATCAAGGGTCTGGAATGCCAGGAGTAAGAAGGGTGAGCCAGACCCATCGTCCCAAGAGACCTCATGTGGTTCCCAGCTTGGAGACTTGTCCACGAAATGTGGTTTGATTCTAACCAGTCATTTTTGAGGGACTGCTTTTCTTGTAGGTCCTGAGAATACTCTGGGGCTCTTGGGTCCACTGGTGTGGTCTCCTGTAAACCATTTCCCTGCAACCTTCCAACCAAGAGCACCAGGTTCTAAGGCCTCTGATTAGGCTACAATGAGAATGCAGCTTCAGTTCTCCAATGCACCTGGGTTCTATAGACCATGAATGTGCATTAGAATCACTTGAGGAGGTTTTTAAAATGCCAGTGTCTTGGGGTTATATCTCAAGAGATTCTGATTCATTTGGCCCTGATGCAGCCCAGGGGTTGATGTTTTATAAAAGCTATCCAGGTGATTCCTGGCCAAACCATTGACATGAAAAGAATATGGACTTTGGAGCCAAGCTACTTTGATTTAAATCCTGAGCCTGCTATTTATGACCAGTGTAACTCTGGGCATGCTAATCGCTATGTGCTTCAGTTTTCTCACCTACGAAATGGAATATAACAGTACTGACTTCATAAGGTTGATGTAAGGATTAAATAAGTTAATACATGTTAAAGTACTTAGAACAGTGTCTGGCATATAGTAATTGCTATGTAAGTGATAACTATCGTTGATTTAACATTTTAAATGTGTCTCCCTTGAGGCCCCTATCATAGACTGCATCATTAAGTTGTGTATTTATATATGCTATTCAAGTTCCTTAAAGATGGATTCTAGGGTCTGTACCTCAGAGATTTTTTTCTCTTAGGTCCAATGGCTCAGGTCCTGTTTGGGACCCAGGTAAGTTCAGGTATTGCCTTCCCCAAAGAGAAGAAGAAAAACTTTAAAGCTTGGATGAAGATGGGGTAAGAAGGACAGGAATGTAGTTATGTAGAAACCCAGTTGCAGGCCAGATTCCAGGATGAATCTGCCTGTCTTTTTGGAATATTTGAAACACTTAGAGTACCTAAGTAGAAGGTGATGGCTGCTACATTTAAAAAAAGCCCACTGGTAAGTGACTATTAAATAGATCTCTGCTTCTGGCTTCTTTGTGGTAATACGGGGTTGAAGGGTACATGAGTGTACATTCATCTTTTTACTTGCCTATAGACTAACTTTGTTGAGGTGCAATATTATCTCCCACCAGGCTGCTGGTTTGCCTAGTCACTGACTGGGATACAGTGGTATGGGCCCAGAAACCATTCAAGGCATGGGCTACAGTCCCCAGTGCTCTTCACCTGCTCCTGGCAAGCACCTGCCCTTGTGTCTTGGGAAGAATGAGGTAGGAGTATGGACAGGAGGGAAGACACCATCTTCTCATACTAGCTTCTGTACCTTTGGATACAGGACTGTCTTAGAGTGGCCTTTCCAATCTCATCACTAATAATGACCCTTTCCAAGCCTTTTGTCCTGACAGCAGAGCACTGTCCCTCATTCATGTTGCCCTTAGATACCACCCATCTTGGTTTATCCTGCTCCTTTCATCTGAAATATTTCATGTCCAAATTCTGCCCACCCTGCAAAGCCTAAGTTGAATACCATCACTTCCAGCAAGTGTCCTCTAATAGAATGGGCTTTCTCTGTCTTAACCACTTTACAGTTTTTATATTTCCCTCTCTTATTGCCCTTATTACAAACTGCATTGTACCATAGTTACTTGGGTTCCTCCTGGCTCAACGCCTGTATTCCATGCTTCTGGAGGGCATGGGGCCTTGTCTAACCAATCTGTGTGTACCCCACTCTCTAAAATCTAATGCAGGATTTATCTCAGAATTGGCATGTATTGTTGAACAGATGTATGGAGGGTTGAATGAATGAGTGAGTGTTCTTGCCTATCAAACCTCACATTAAGTAAGAACGCATGAGTAAGCTTTCCTAGACCTGGTCAGAAAGGCTTGGAAGGGGTGAAAAACATCCTGCTGGGGGAGTGAGTGTCAGAAAGCCCTCCGCTCCAACCCTAGACCATCCCTTTGGGGGAGGAAAGGGGAAAGAAAAACTGATTGATTCCTCCTTCCTATTCCACAGACACTCCTCCACACACTCACACATTGTCACACACACAGATCTCACTACCTGCCTTCCTACCTTTTTCCTCCCTCAACTGCATTTTAAATAAATGCCCATTAAAAAAAATCCTCCTCTTCCCGTCACTACACGAGCCAGACCCTCCCACCCCCAGGTCCCTGACGCTCTTAGATTTTCCTGCTGCCACGTTCCACCCTGAGCCATGTCTTCTAGTATTTTGCTTTCAAATTGTGTCTCCTGCCATTTGTGCCACATTTAAAATGCTAACAGTACAGAATGTCATTTACAGAACCGGGGCGTTTGCTCCGGAAAATTAATTTGACTTATTCCTTCTGCCTGTTCCTATCTCCAGGCCAATATTATGCTACTCATTCTACAAGAGTAATACTTAATGAATAGGACTATTAATAATGTCAAGGTCCGCGGGGGCCTGGCGGCTAACGGATAGGCGTAGACGGAAGGAACCCATCACCTGACTCCTGGTTTAATGTCCCATGAAAATATCAGGCACTGCAGTGTAATTATGGAGCAGGGAGAGGCGAGTGGATGACGACCCAGAGTTTCTTAAATATTTTTCAAATTAGTTGATGCTTTTCCTTTTGGGGAGGAGGATGCTTATCTCTCCCCCCCACCATTTTTACTTCTGGTATAGAAGAGGAGGTGGGCCTGTTTTTATTAAACACACATACACACACACAGAAAACAATGTAAAATACGGGATGCTAATAGCTGCTCTCACCCCAATATGTTGAGACACTATTGGGTATGAGAGGGAGAAGGAAGGCTTAGGTTTTCATTTAGGGGGAAAAAAAAGTGGAATCAGGAAATCTGATTTATAAAGTGTACCCCAGTGACCCTCCTTTCCTCCATTCCCCTCCCCTTTTCCCAGTACATGCAGAACCACAGAGCTAACAGGGGCTTCTAGAGAGAATGTGAGTCCCCTGGTTACTTGTAGGCCTAGACCCTCCCTCCCACTGTCCTCTCCCCCACCCCCTGCACTGCCCACAGTCCTGAATACTCAAGGAGAGGGAAGAATGTCCCTTGCTGTACCACTTCTTCTTTGCTTGAAACCTGATTTCTTTCAAGTCCTGAGATTATGGCCCTGAGTTGGTCCACATGGCTGCTTTTATAGGAATGGATCAGCAGGGTTGGGCAGGAGTGTGGGGGAAGGGAGGGAGGAAGCCAGGACTGAGAGTGAGGGACTTGAGGTGTCAGTATCATCTCATGTGCAGAGAGGGGATAAGAATATCTGTCATGCAGGATGGTGGTGAGGGCCATTAGATAATAAGTACTAAGGGCCTGGGGCTGTGGCTGGCACATGAATGGGGCTGATAATGTTAGTTTCTTTTGTCCAGTTCACAGATGGTACAGTCAAGCTCAACCAGGCAGGAACCGAGCACCTCTCCTTGGTGCAGGGGTGAATAAAGGATACACCCCTCTTACCCTGAGGAAGATAGATGAATAGGAGCTTCCAGTGTAGTGGGGGAACCTCTGCCCTTGAGGGGTCCCTATACTCCTATGAAGAAGTCATAGTCCCTACCCTGGTGGCCCCTAGTCTTGTGGGACACTCAACCTCTGATCTGAGAGACTTCAGGTTTGTTGGCAGAACCCCTGTTCTTGAGGGGCTTCCAAGGAATCATAGTGCAGGAAGGAATCATAGTGCCTATTGTTGGGGGGCAGTCTTATGAGAGAGTTCCAGCCTCTGGTACTAGGGCAGTAGAGAAACCCAGCTTCTGATTAAGGTGGAGGGCTTCTAACCTGGTCAGGGAAGCTGAGCTCCTACCCTTGAGGAAACCCTAGTCTGATAAAGGAGACACAGCCTCTGGATGGGGGCTCCCAGTTTTCTGGTGGAGGCAATTCTCACTCCAGGGGAGCTGTAATTCTGGTGAGAGATGTCTAATCCTGGCATAGTAAAATTCCAGTCTAATGGTGAAGGCAAAGTATGTCTTGGAGAGATTTTAGTCTTATGAGAGTAACAGCCCAAAGAAGGCACCTCTGATGGGAGTACCAGAGACCATCCTCAGGGAGTTCCCAGACTACTGGAGGACACAGACCTCTTGGCCTCAGGGGGTGCCAGTATGATCAAGAAGAAACTGTCCCTGCAGCGACAGAGACAGATCTCCCTGTCTTATTGAAGAGACTTAGAACCCACTCTGGGACAGCTTTACCCTGACATTCCTGACAGGAATGGTGGGGTGAGTAAAGGCAGGCAAACTGCAGAAAATCCAAAGAAAGGGAGGCACACACCTCCAGCTTAGTTGGGGAGTAATCAACCCAAGCGCATCAACATGGCAGATACTCTGGGATGCTGGGCCTGGCCGGCTGACCCCTTTCCTCCGTGCCTGGGTCTCTCCCTATTCAGCACCACGGCCAGCGGCCACACCGCGGGCGTGTCCCACAATTCCACTCTTGGCGCTGGCCAGGCTTCGTGGCGGGCCGCGTCTGCGTGTCTCTCCATCCACAGGGACCCTGGGCTTGAGGGGCAGGCGGCGAGGGTGAGTGAGAAGCGATGGGGCGCCTCCCTCACGCGTCTCTCCGTGAGTATCTGTCTCCCCCATGCGTCCACAACTCCTTACAGAGGCGTCGGGAGTGCGTGTCAGCGTCTCTCTCCTGCGCGGCTTTTGATCCTGTGAAGAGGAGGGGGACATTTTCCCCACCTCCTCTCCCCCTCCAGGGTTGGGGAAAGGGTCAAGGCTTCCTTCTGGGGTCAACAGGAGCAGGACAGGTTTCTCTGAAGGCCTAGGTGTGTGTGGGTGTGGTGTTGCTTTGAAGGGGTCTTCTTGGGACACTGCACGGCAGACTAGCAGAGGAATGACCTCCTTCAAAGCTCTGCTTGCCCTGCTGGCTGGGTGGATGTCAAGCCTGGGTCTGCCCCGGCCTCAAATGCTCCCCTCCCCCAATCAGGAACTGTGTCGGGGGAGAGTCTTATAAGAATCTTGTGCAGGAACACTTGGCTTCTGTGAGGGACTCTGAGGGGCTCATCCCGTGCCAACTTAAGATCAGTTACTCCGTGCCCAGCCCTTCGTCCTCACTTCTGTCTATTACATGGCCCTTACCAACTTCCACAAAAGACATGTTCATGGCTCCTGCTCCTTTCTGCACCTGAACCTTGGACCAGGTGGTCCAACCAGACCCCTATTATTTTGCTTCTCATCCCCTAGCCTCTCAGAAGAAAGGTAAAAGGTTGAAGGACCTGAACACAGAGGACACCCTTCTCCACTCCTGCCTCCATCCTCATAAAAGGCAAATATAGAATCAGCAAAAAGGAAAAAGAAACCCAAAAAAAGTAATAAAGTAATCCAATTAATAATTATTCTGATGGACTCATCAGAATTCACAGCTTGGCCAAGGAAAGGGTAGAAGAAGGGGGTTAGGGAGGACAAACGTGGGGGGCGCTTTCTTGTCCCTCACCCTCAGGTGAGAGTAAAAGAGCTTCCTGCCAAGTTCTCGTTTTCTCGCTTGCTCCTTTTTTTTTTTTTATGGGGCATCCTGAGTGTAAAAAATATGACTTGCCTTTATGGTGCTCCAACAGGAATGAAGCTATAAAATTATGAACAGTTTTTATGACGGCTATTCGGGGGATGCTTTTATATTGATGGTATACAGCCTGAATCTGTCTTTTTTGCATCCCACCCCCCTTCCCTGGGTGGGGAGGGGAAGTCTGTGTAACTATTTTTCATGCATTTAATATATTAATTATCCGGTAAATGCTCCCCAGGCTGTGCTCGGGACATTGGAGAGTGACAGGTTCTCAGTGAGCCTCCAAAGGCAGCGCATCAGCCTGCAGTGTATTATGTCGGTGAGGTCAGGGTGGGGTTAATGTAACTTTTTATTTGCTGATTTTTCATAGGCGGGAGCAAAGCTGGGATGGAGGGAGGGAGGGAGAGGGAGGGAGAGGAGAAGGAGGGGAGGGAGGAGAAGGTGCCAGGAGAACAGAGATAATGGTGAGGCAGATCTCTCCACCCCCAATTCACCTCTGTCAATGCCAGGAGGTTTGATTAGGTAGGAAAGGAGCAGTGGCCTCTCCTGGCTGGCTCTGTCTCCCAACGACACACATCCCCGGTGACACTTCTGAGCGCTCCCTCCCTGCATTTCACACACTAGGATGTGGGCTCAGTTTCACCATTTGACTCCACCCCACTCTCTGAAATCAAAACCCAGGATCTGGGGCCTGGAAGAAACCAAAAGGTTACATGGGCAGTGTCTGGCTGACTTGCGTTTGCAGCTATCAGGCGGGGATGTGTACACAGACACTCGCACACACCATGTGGACTTGTGCATACATGCGGGCTGGCTTTGTCCTGCACGTGCATTGTCCCTCGTGCTCTCATGCATCCAGTGCTCATGTAGACCCCTTGCCCATTCACAAAGCACAGCTTCTGTCCATTAAATAAGGGGAGCAAGAAATGGGTCCCACTGGCCATGGTTTCTCGTCTCTGTCATGACACCAAACTGCCTTGTATCTAGAGCTTTGACCCTGTCCACCCTGCAAGAAAGAAAAACCACCAGACAATCAGCACATCACTGCCAGGGTGAGGGGTGGTCCACAATGCCAAGTGCCAAGGTTCTCTTTGAGCCTGTGTGTGTTCCGGATCTTGAGAGGGTGAAGGTTGCCGCTTAGACCAAAAAGGGACCTCTCTGTCCCTGGCCCCTGCCCCTGCCCTCCAACCACCAGCCCCAAGAGGGCAGCACAGCTGGGTCTCCTCTGCTTTTACTCGTCTGTGATCCTGAGTGCCTGACTCCTGGTCCCCCAACCTTTGGAGCCTCTATTTTTGCTTTTGTATATTTTTTCTATAAAAATGTTTAATCACTCAGAAAGTTATAGATATTGTTTCTGTATTATTATTATTTTATTGGTATAGATACTTTGTGTGTCAAGGCAGCACAAGGGCTGCTCCTGCCGAACCAGGAGCCCAGATGTTGGGGCTCGGGGTCTCAGCTCTGCTTAGATGTGTTGTCTGATGCCCCCTTTCCCCTTCACCAAAGAAGGCAGCGAGGGTAAATACCTCTGAGGCCTCACAGAGGCCTATCCATCCTTGCCCATGGGTGGCACTGAGGCCAGTGTGTGGTGTGGTGTGTGTGTGTGTGTGTGTGTGGTGTGGTGTGGTGTGTGTGTGTGTGTGTGTGTGTGTGTGTGTGTGTGTGTGTATGAATGAGCCCTATCCCTTTCCAAAGGGAGAAGTGAAGAGTTTGAGTCCTAGAAACATAGGTCTGAGTTCAGGTCCCTTGCTGTGGCACTTCCTGCTGTGCGATCTGGGGAGAGTTTCTTCATTGCTTTCAGACCTCCGTTTTCCCATATGGTCATTGGGGGTAATTATATTGGGAATGAAACCTTACAGGAATGCTCTAAGGAATAAAGAAGTTAATACATGTAAGGTGCTTAGCTCCGTGCCCGGTACAGACCCTGTCGCTGTCGTCGTGATTATTACTTAGATTCTCCTCACTCCCACCTACCCATGTTTCCCACACCCCAACCTCTGTGAGGCCCCTACCCGTCCACAGGTTTGCAAATTCTGCTATAGCCAGGAGGCTATTTCCCCTTAGGCTCTTGGTCTGAATTGTGGCCTATTGTGAATAGGTGTGTGGCGATGTCTAGTTATGATCCAAACATCCAAGCAGGCTTAGCACGCGCTTGCCTTTGTCATTTTATTAAGCCAGCCCAGGGAGCAGCATGGAAAGAGTCACCATCATGGGCATCTAGTGAGCATTACCTGCTTTATTTTTCCCAAAGACCAGATGAGGTATCTAATATCATTAAAACCATCTCACTGCAAGGAGCCTGAGGATCGGGACATTCGGTCAATGACATGCCAGCTGGAGGTCACCCAGGTGGTGAGAACCAGGGTCAGGATTCAAGGCCACTCTACTCTGAAGCTTGTGTTCTTCCCATTCCCCCAGGCTGCCTCTCGCTCTGTTTTTAAAGTGATACATCAAAGAAAGCAGCGATAATGATCTGGCAAATACGTGTGCCTACTCTCTGGCGGGCACTGGTGAGGGGCTCACAGGAATGAGACGTTGTGGCCCCGGTGGAGTCTGGAGGGCTTGGGGGAGATAAGACAGTTAATAATCCAGGTAGTTGTGGTCCCCGGCTACTATGGTGTTACTAATAGCACTGCCAGAAACAACCCAGAAGAGTTCGTGCTTACTCTCTGTTCTGTTTCCCAGAACATTATCCCATGTAAGCTCATTTTATCCTTATAACCTCACAAGACAGATACTGTTATTACCTACTGGTCTGTGGATGAAGAAACTGAGGGGCAGAGAAGTGAAGGCACAGAGAGCTTGTCCACCTAGCACATGGAAGATTCTGGAACTGACCCTAGTGGTGAAGCTCTTAAGCTTGTAACCTGTTGTGTGCCAGAGACCTGCCTTTTCGTGGCTCCCTCACCAGTTTGGGTCCTTATTCCCATTTACATGTATATACATTTTTGACCCTTACTTTTTTTTTTTTAAATCTGGGTGCATGCATTTCATGAAGGTATTTCAAATGCCGTGTTTCTGATCATAATGGTTCTAAGAATGGTAGTTAACATCTGAGGGCCTCCTATGTGCCAGGCACTGTGTCAAGGGCTTTAGCTACATGACCTCGTTTGGTTTTCTCAACAACCTCAGGAGGTGGGTACTATGATTATCCCCATTTTACAGATGGGGAAACTGAGGTTTCAAGGAGGGTTAAGCAATTTGCCCAAACTTACCCAATAGGTGGTGGAGCAGAATTTAAGCCCAGGCGGTCTGTCTCCAGAGCTTGAGCTGTTAATCCAAAGCTCTTAATAATGAGAAAGAAGCTTGTGGAGTCAAAGGATAAGTCAGCCCCCTGTTGCTTCCCTCCATCCCCATCACACACTCTCCCACTTCTCTCCTCCTCAAAGAGCTATGAGGTAGGATATTCCCAGAACCATATATATACGTACGGAGTCTGTCTCCATGAATGTGATCATTTTGTGGTTCTATTCTATAGCTTGCTTCCCCCCCTCATTTGATGTCAATGTATGTAGATCCATTTTATTCTTTTAACTTCTGCCTAATATTACACAAAATGGATCCACCCAAATTCTCCCATTGATGGACATGTAGGTTGTTCCCAATTTTTAAATATTGAATGCAATGGGCAGTGCTTCTCTGAGCATATTCTAATACAGGCCTTTTATGTCCATGTGCTTGATACCTGGAAGTGGGAGTGCTGAATGGAACAGAACGTGCCTTTACAATGTTTATAGCGGTTGCCAAACTGTCCTCCCGAAAGGCTGTATGCTCCCCATCCCAAGCATGAGAGGACTGCCATTACCTTATATCCTTGCCATTAACGGCTATTATACATCTTTTTTTGTTGTTGTTTTTGCTTAGCTGATATATGAAAAAAACCTCTTTGTTGCATTAATTTCCTTGATTACTACTGAGATTGGGGAACTTTGTATTTATTTGCTATTTTTTCTGTTTTCTTTGCATCTTTACTTTTTATGTCTCATCTATGCATATGCTTTGCCCATTTTTTGATTGGGTTGAGGGCTTAAAGTTGTGGGCTTCTTAAAAAAAGATTTGAATTATCCATTTATTTCCGAGACAGAGTGTGCGAGGGGTGGGGGGCAGGAGCAGAGGGAGAGGGACAAGTAGACTCTGCGCTGAGCGTAGAGTCCATGTGGAGCTCCATCTCATAACCCCAAGATCATGACCTGAGCTGAAATCAAGAGTCCCACACTCTGAGCCACCCAGCCACCCCTAAAGTTTTTTATAACATTATTTTTCTGAGTATAAAGGTAACTCATTCTAAATGAAGAACCTTGGAAACAGACAATCATAAAGAAAAACTAGATATCACACATCACCTCGCCACCCTGAGATACCACTTGGCAATGTATTGATGCATTTTTGCATCCTTTTTTGATCCTTTTTCCCTATGCAAATATATGTGCTTCCTACCCCCATTCTTTGCATAGCATGGTATATACAGTCTTATACTCTTTTTCCCACTTGACATTAAAAAGGGCACGTTTCTCTGTGTTATTAAATATTTTAAACACAATTTTTATGTTTGCTGGTATTGATCAAATTGACATGTCCAAATTTATTGAACCATTATTCTAATTGCTATAGGTTGCTTCCAGTTCTTCACTATTATAAATAATGCCACAGTGAACATCTTTATACATAAATCTCTGTCCACAGCTCTGATTATTTCCTTAGGATAGATTCCTTAAAGTGGAATTACTGGGTCAAAGGGTATAAATTTTTAAAGATTTTTGATCTATGTTGCCAAATTGCTTTCTAGAAGGGTTATATCGATTTACATCCCCCTAACCGTGTAGGAGACACTCATTTAAGTGCACACTTTATAATTAAAAAACAAACTTTTCAATTGGGAGGTAATTGTATCTCGTTATTGTCTTAATCATCATGGTCTCTTGCAGTGACGTTAAACATATTTTCTATACCTCTCAGCCATTTGTATTCAGCCATGAATTGGCCGTCCATGTGCTTTGCCCATATTCTACTAGACTCTTTATCTTATTTGTTTGTTTATTTATTTATTTGTAGATTTTATTTATTTGTGTGTGTGTGAGAGAGAGAGAGAGAGAGAATGAGCAGAGGGAGTGGCAGAGGGAGAGGGAGAAGAAGGCTCCCTGCTGAGTAAGGAGCCTGACGTGGGGCTCGATCCCAGCACCCTGGGATCATGACCTGAGCCGAAGGCAGATGCTTAACCGACTGAGCCACCCAAGAGCCCCTCTCCATTTTTTAGACAGTCTGCTGTTTTTGTAAATGAAATTACTGGAGTCCAGCCACGCCCATTTACGTACCATCATCTATGGCTGCTTTTGTACTTCAATGGCAGAGTCCAAGAGTTGCAACGAGACCATATGGCTCACAAAGGCTGAACTATTTACTATCTGATTTTACAGAAATATTTCACAGAAAATCTTTGCCGACCCCTGGTCTAGAGCAGCACTGTATGCCGCGTTTAGTAATAGGCACGTTTTAAAAAGAAATAGGGGAAACCGATTTTGAGCATGTTTTACTTAATATACCAAGATATTATCATTTCAACATGTAAACAATATAAAAATGATTCATGAGATATTTTACATTTTTTCTACTGGCTTTGGAATCTGTTATGTATTTTGCACTCAGCACACATCTCAATGCACACTAGCCAAATTTCGAGTGTTCAGTAACTGCATAGGACTTGTAGCTCACCATATCACCATATGGGACGGCAGAGCTTGAGAGCCCGAGTGTCTTTCCATTTGAGAAACAGAGACAATGCTAATATCACTCATTTCACAGGGTTGTTGCAAGACTTGAATGAAAGGCTATATGGGTGCGAAGTTTGTAAGGCACTACACACATGCGATGGGTGATGATTACAACCATGGGCTGGAGGATCCAGGGGTGGTGTGTCTTGCTTGCTGAAGGATGGGTAGGAATTTGATAGGCAGTGAAGGTGGTTGTTGCCAAGGATAGTTCAGATGATCGAACACACAGACACACACACACACACACACACACACACCCTCCCATTTTTGTTTCTTCCCTTCACTGTCTCAGTGTCTCCTGAATAGTACCTGGGCCCCGAGAGGGCAACAGTTATGCTCACTCAGTCCAGGAGAGATGATTCCATTCATTTCTTATGAATTCCTTAAATCCCCCATCATTTCCTGTGGGCTGTGCCCAGAGCCACTGGAGCTCTGTGCCTCTGAATCACCCTGCTTGGTACCCAAGCAGAATTAAAATTTGGCTTTTTAAAATTTACTACTTCATTCATTCATCAAACATTTATTGAATATCTTTTGTCTACCAGCTTCTGAGGTGGGAGCTCTTCTTTCATAAAGGATTTTCTCAAGAGATACACTGGCGAACAAAGTTATTGAAATGAACATGGAAAAACAATGGAGAGGTAAATGTGTTTAGGTGTAGAGCCGATGTAACATGAAATCATGCTCTGAGCTTCTTGGCAACCAGGGCAAAAAGGGAAATATACTGGATTACATCGTTTCCAATCTGGGAGGTTGGAATTCTGGAGAAAACAACTGGCTGAGCCAATTTTGTCAGGGAGAAAAAAGTATGCCACTGTTTTTCAAGAGAAACAAACTGTTCCCTGGTACTACATTCAAAGAGGCAGGCGTCAGCCGAGGCACCGCTCGGGGACTTGGAGCAGCGTCATGAACAAAGCCTTCTCTTGCAGATTTACAGCGGGGGCAGCCCCGATCTTCATGTGGCTGTTTCTTGTATCTGCCCTCAATAAAAGCCGAGGGCACAATGTGAAAGCTCAGACTCAATGAAGGCGAGCCTGCAAGAGGCTCAACTAATGTGGTCCAGGTATGTGGTTTTCTAGGGATTTAGCTGGAAGAAGGAAGGGGTTAGAAAGCCCACTGGAGCACATGCCCCAGCTGTCTGTCAAATCCAGTCCATCCTATAGTTTCCTGGGGTGGATCCTCGCCATTTACAGCCTCCTCCCTGGTCTGCCTCCAGACTCTCCCCCACCTGGCAGCCCATGATCTTTTTAATACACAGACCCCATCATCAGCCCTATTCTCCACAGGCTTAAAATCCATCAATGACCAAGTGGTGGCATTTGGAGTGAATTTGTTTGCTCTCAGCTTGGAGTTTTTAGTCTTTGTTGAATTCTTTATAATGAGTGTGGATAATGCTCACAAAAACAATAGGAAAAAAAAATCTGAATCAGGATGCCCCGACGCGCCGATTCTAACGGTGAATTCTGGGTGGTGGGACTATGGTTGTTTTCTTTGTTCTCTATACTTAAGTATATTTTTTAAGTAAAGAAAGAAATCACGAATGCGTCCTTGTTGCTTTCACATTGCCTGGCACCCAGGTCTCTTTTGAGCTCTCACACAGAAACTACATTTATTAGGTACCTACTGTGTGCAAGCAATGTGCTGGGCACTTCAGAAAAATACAGAAACTACCGCATTTACCAGGTGTTGGGTCCATCTCATGGATGAAGGAACTATAGCTAGAGTTACAGAACATTTGTGGGGTCACAGGTGGGAGCGACAAAGTGTGATTAGAACCTCAGGCAGTGTGAAGCCGGAGTCTGAGCTTTCCTTTACATGGCTTTTCTTTCTTTACCCTAGTGTAGTACTTGGTGTTATCTAGTTGTTTAATAAATGTTTATTATGAGATAAAGGTACTTCCTAAGTATCATTTCTATGGTAGGATATTTTTGAAAAGTTTATTGACTTTTTTTCTCCCCTCATAACTGCCCCTCCCTTCACCTCTCAGGACCATTGCCTCCATGGAGAGCTGGGGCAGGGCAGAGAGTGGAAATCATGAGGCTTTGACCTTCGGTCTTCAAAGCCTCAAGCCCTCAAGGGAATGGACAGCATTTCCTGGTTGAGAGCTTAGGCTTTGCTTTACCTCAGAAGATGAGGCCCGAGCCCAGGCAGAACCCTGAGAGTTGAAAGTGCTTGGCTGAGAGGTGGGTCCAGGAAGTTGGCTTCTAGATGGCTTCATGGAGAATCCCATGCCCAGATAAGAGGAGTGAAATCACTCGTATGCCTTCCATCATGGCCTGGAAGAGCACAGGACTGAAGGTGCTACTTGGACAAGAAAGAGGGTCGTCTTCGGGGGTGTCTGGGTGGACAGATACCATGGTGGCTCGGGTGGCACCCTCTTGGCCTCAGCACTACAGAAGGCCCCTGTGGCTCAGAAGTCAGTCTAGGATGAGGGCAAGGGCTGGAGAAAACCCAAAAATGCCTGAGACTGAATTTTTTTCCACTGCCTGTGGAATGAGGACTCAGAATGGAAATTAAATTTCATTAAAGAAAAATAAAGTTTTATCTTACACTTTATTTTTTTAAAATAAACTCTGTGCCACACATGGGGCTTGAACTCATGACCCCAAATTAAGAGTTTCATGCCCTACTGACTGAGCCAGCCAGGCACCCCATTAAAAATTTTTTTTAAAGTTTAATTTATTTATTTTAGAGACAAAGAGAGAGAGTGTGTGCACATGAGAGCAGGGGGAGGGCAGAGTGAGAGGGAGAGGGAATTCCCAAGCAGACTCAGCACAGAGCCTGAGGTGGGGCTCGATCCCAGGACCCTGAGATCATGACCTGAGCCGAAATCAAGAGTCAGCCACTTAACTGACTGAGCCACCCAGGCGCCCCAGGCACCCCATTTTTATCTTACACTTTAGGCTGAGTCTTGGGACTGAGATATTTACTGACTGCCCTCAGCTGGGTATCTGCACGGGGCTGGAGAAATACATTCCACGTCCGTACTACCCTCTGAGCCTGCGGAAGGAAGCCTGAAGTTTCCTGTCACCCACTGAGGGTGGGGACGTTCTCAGGCTTTGGAACCCAGGAGAGTGGGAGACACCCTAAGACAAAAGTTACGGAGATTGGTAAATGTTCTCCCCACCAGGGAGGTCTCCCCTCCCATGTGTGCAGGTGGACCAGAGGACTCCGTTGTGGGAAAACTCAGGACTTCCCCTCCGGGTAGGTGTTTCTTGTACCTATCACGCTCACAAACAAGAACTCGGTTTAGACCTGCAATTCCACACCATCGACTGTGATAAGAATGATCTTGGCCTGAAAAACTTTCAGAGCAGATATGACTGGTTGCCCATACCCGCATCATTAGTGCCGAGGTGGACCGTCTCCTTCTGAGTAGCACTGCTCCCTGGGGGACCTTCAAGATGAGTGAGCCATGAAATGGCCACCCAGGGGATAAAAAAGTTGGGGCGGGGGTTGCTGCAGAATGAAGTTACTTACCAGTGACCCTTTGCATGTGAGCTTATGCCTGACAAGAACGACGAATCTGGCCTTGCCATGGTTAATGCTATCAGAGCTTGGGCTGTGGGGGAAGGAGGGACACCACCAGTGGGCCGACAGGATGGCCGCAGTGTGGTGAGACATCACTTCCCTGGAAGGTCTGGTTCAAGTTTGAACTCTGCTCCTGCTGGCTTGGACGGGGCAACCCTCTTCCCCTTTCTGAGCTTTGGTGCCCTCATCTGTTAGCAATGCCTCCCTCACACGGCTGTGGGGAGGGCACTCGGGAAGCCCTCCTTGGCTTCCCCTAAGGGTATCTCATCCTATTTGATTACAGCTGCCTCATCCCGTCTTAGCGGCCACCCCATGTCACACGTGGAAATCCCGTTATCCCATGAAAATGGTGTGATTCAATGCAATTAGGAGAAGGAGGGACTTGGGGACAGCTAGTGGTTATGCTGTGGCTGGGCAAGCAAGGGCCTCTTTACTTCCAGGGAGCCCTGGGTGTCTCCCAGCCTGGCTGCTTCCCAGGCTGGTGCTTGGTCTTCTGTTTGAACCTACACCTTCTACAAGGCTAGGTATCCCATATTTCAGGCCAACACGTTTATTATGCTCTTCCCCTGGGGTGTGGGGAGGTTGGTGCTCGTTGTAGGGCCATTCAGAACAAATAGCTTTGAGCCTGGGAATCTTTTGTTTTAGCTGGAATTTTCACAGCAAGAAAGCCACTGGGGGGACAGCCTTTCCTGTACGTTATCTCATTCGATCCTCAGGACACTCGGATCACTTAAGCAAGGTGGGCATTATTTTACCTTTTAAATATCTATCCTGTCCACATCTCTCCAGTGCCTCTGCTACCTTCCTAGTCCAGGCCACTGTCACACCTTTTTATTAAGCTGTTTTGAGGTATAACATAGTCACGAAAGTGTACAAACCCTAAATGTGCAGTTGGATGCATTTTTACACCAGTGTGACCACCATCCAGATGGAGATATAGAATATTCCCAGCTTTGGGGTACCTGGGTGGCTCAATTGATGAAGCGACTGACTCTTGATCTCAGCCCAGGTCCTGATCTCACGGTCGTGAGTTCAAGCCCTGTGTTGGGCTCCATGCTGGGCATGGAGCCTTCTTCAAAAAAAAAAAAAAAATATTCCCAGCTTTACAACAGGTTTCCTTCTCCTCCCTAATAAACATTATCTCACCCAAGGATGACAAGGATTCTGACTGTTCTTCTTATAGAATTCCTTTGCCTGTGTTTGAACTTCATATAAATAGACACAGACAGTATGTCTTCTGTTGTGAGATTCACCCATGTGGTGGTATCAGTAGATCGTCCTTTTTCATTGCTGTATAATGTTCCAGCATGTGGATATACCACAGTTGGTTTGCCCATTCTGCAGTTGTTGGGCATTTGGGTTGTTCTCAGCTTTTTGCTATTACAAATAAAGCTCATGTGTTTTGGTGGGCCTTGTTCCGGGCTATAGGGTGTACTTACATTTAATCTTAATACCTACTACCAAAGATTTTTTTTCCAAAGTGGTTGTACTACTTTACATTCCTACCAGCAGTGTGTGAGAGTTTTAGTCACTTCACGTCCTCACTAACCCATGGAGTTGTCACTCTTCAATCCCAGCTACTCTGATGGCTGTGCAGTAGACTCTCATGGTGCCTGTATTTTGTGTTTCTCCAATGATTAATGATGTTGGGCATCCATTCATTTGTTTATGCAAGCCACAGTTAACGCTCTCACGGAGCCCTGGGAAGGACTCCTGTTTCTGCTCTGGGCCTCTCTAATCTCGTCTGCCCAGCACACCTGCAGCCAGTGGTGTTCCTAACATGTAAGTTGGATTATGTTACTTTCTTGCTTAAAACGCATCTGTGGCATTCTCTTGCGTTTTGGATCAAGGGCCAGTCCTTGACCTGTCTGCACCTGCCCAGAACCCCTGCCCATCTCTCCAGCTTCATCTAGATCATTCTCCCCCTCACACTCCAGCCACCCTGGCCTCCTCTGGGCATGTGAGTTGTTCCCAGTTTTTGGGTATTACAAATAATCTCCTGTCTTTCTCCTTCTCTGCATTCAATGCATTCTATAATTATATACCAATGTGACTATGTGATTGATGGCTGTCTCCGCCACAAGACTGTAAGCTTCATAGGAGAAAGCCTGGCACTCGTCTTGCTCATTTTTGTATCTCTGGTGCTTTAATGTAGTGCCCGACATATAGTAAGTCCTCAGTGTATAATTGTTGAATGAATAAATATGGTCTTAGTTTACAGACGAAGCAACCGAAGCTCTCTGAGAGGAAAGGTGGTTTCAGGTTGCACACCTGAGGCTAGGAGCCAGGTTTCCTGAAGATTCCCTGCTCTATCTGCTGCCGTGCCCCACCGCCTCTGATAAAACAAAGCACTTTCTGGTCACTTTCGCACAGTTCTAGTGTAAGGAGTACTATGTCATGATTCTTGTTGCTGTTGTTATCAGCTCCCCGAGGCAGCTCCCAGGAGTGGTGATGGGGTCTGTTTCGTTCACCGCTGGATCCTCAGCACCCAGGACAGTGCCCGGAATATCAGAGATGGTTAACATCAGTGAGACGGATAGTTAACTCTTGGTGGCATTGAAACATTGTTAGTATGGACCAGTATAAAGAAAAATGTCAGCGCCTGCTAAAAGCAGATGCTATGGGACTGTCCACCTCTTTTCATTTTGCTGGGATTTTATGGGACTGATTATTGCTCAAAATAGGAAACTCGGTGGCAGGTACCTGGAAATCAGTCACAGGCTAAACGACATTCACTCGAACCTCTATCATCTACCACTTCCTCGGGTTGCACCCAGGCAAGTCGGCTTTCACTTGCCCTTTTGGGAGAAGAGTTGGCTTGTACCAGGAAGCTGGAAACAAGAGGGCACTCCAAAGGCCACAAGGCACCTACCAAAGAGAATTAGGACTTTGCTCATTGTTGGCAAGCAAATTGATGCTGCTCATTGCAAATGGGTCTTATTCGCTCACCATCAAGTCTTATCTGCTCGTCCAAGCGGGTCTTGCTGCCGCACTGCTTGGCAGCAGATGGGTTCCGGGGATGGCAGCTCCACGGAAGTAATAAAGTGGCGTTTCGTTTCCAATTGTCTCTCATTGAGACCTCTTGGTAATTCGGATTGATTGTCCTGTAGTCCAGCGCAGGGACTGAGTGAGGTTTGTCTGGGCCCAGATTTTTATCGCTGTCTCAGGAAAGGAGTGATACACACAGCAAGGGTGGTCCTGAGCTGCCTGGGGACCCTGTCCTTTCCAGCCGGGGACCAAGACCTGTGCGTGGGTGGTGTGAGGAGACAGTGGAACTTGGCTTCTGGACTCCTACTGCATCCCCAGGAACAGGTCTGCAACAGTTCCCATCTCCCTGCCTCTGCCGTGACCATGGTCCTTCGAAGTCCCAATTCCCGGTGGCTTTGGTCTTTGTCTGCGATGGCAATGGCTCCTCCAGCCTCTGAGAACCACCCAACTGGAGTCCTAACGTGCTTCCAGAGGTGCGGTCCCTCCACTCCTGCTGTGGCCTGGCCCAGGCTCCTGGTGCTGGCCTCCACTCGGGCAGAGAAGGTGGGGGAGGGGGGAGGGAGAGACAATAGCTCCTTAGTCCTGAGCTGTCTCATTTTTAGGAGCAGGGAGAGGCAGGGGCGCTGGGGTGCTGAGGGTGAAGCTGGGGTCTGGCAGGGTCCTGCATACTGCCTCATGCCCGTAGCTGAGCCACCAGCCAGAATCTCTGCTCCGCTCAGAACCCTCTGGCAAGTCCTGTGTTTAAAGGCCCAGGGCCCTGCCCACCCCTGGGAATGAGGTCAGCCTTGTGCCCCCTTGTCCCTTTTCCTTTTGATTTCTGTGCATTTTTAGTTCTCCTCCTGGTCCTGTCTCTTCTCTCACCCCCCTTCCACAGCCCCATCCCCTCAGACCCATCTACCCCTCAACCCCATCCGACTGCCAATTGAAAAGGCCTGAAAATAATGTGAAATAATATAGTTTATCACCCGGAGGCTGCTGACAGGCAGCGCGGCCACCTCTGAAAACAGGCAGGGAGGCTGGGAGGGCGAGGAAATTATAGGCTGCACAAAGGAGAAAAAGTTAAAGTGAGAGCTCCATAAAAGAAAGTGGAACTATTATGCTGCAAAATGCCAACTCATTACAAAGCGGCCAAATAAGAGAGAAATACGGCGCTGCCTGTAATAGCAGTTTACAAGGGAACATTGTACAGCAACAGAAGAGACGCCTGCTATAATTTGCTCTAACAACTCCAATTATCCCTTTTATTGATTTGGCAACACATTTAATAGGAGTAGCCACACCTCTTCTGTTACAAATCATTAAAGGTGTTGAACGGTGTAATTTTAAAATTGTCCTCCTACGGTTGTCAGTATGACAGCATAATTCCCCCTGATTTCGGCTATGTAAACACCGAGGCGCGGTCATTTCCCCCTTACAAGGCCAGAGATGTTGTCAGCCTGGGGTTTTTGTGCAGAAACATCCATTTAATACATATCTTTTCCCCCCAGCCGGCTCTCCTAATTGCAGAGAGGTTTGGTTTAGTTTTTTTGTTTCTCCCCCCCACGCTTCTCTCTCATGCTTTCCCTCTTCTCTTCCAAGTAGGAGATGTGTGTGTGTGATGGGGATAGTGGAGGGAGGGAAATAAACAGGCTGTTTGGCCTTCCCTTTCTTCCTAGGCAGCCTTAATCGCTACTTAAGTCTGGGCCCCGCACTTAACATCCTAGGGGCAGGCCCTGCGCACCGAGCACCTCGGGAGGCCACGGCGCGCGCCCCCGTCCGCGCGCCCCCGGGAGCGGACGGCGCGCACGCGCTCTGGGCAGGACCGGCGCGCACCCGCCAGCCGAGCGGAGCCGACGGAGGTGTGGAAGGAGGCCCAGCGGAGGCCAGCGCTACGCTTCGGTGTTGGCGTCTGGGTGGGGGACGGGGTCAGCGTCGGGGTCAGGTGGGCTAGAGGCCCAAAGGTGCGCTGGGAATCGCAGCGTCGGAAGGGCTGGGGTGAGGGATGGCTAGGCAGGTTGGTGGCTGGTAGGAGAGGGCAGCGCGGAGGGAGGGGTGGGGAGAGGTGGCTGGAGAGGCCCCAACGTGGGGGGAGGGGGAGGGTGTGCCCGTCGCCGGCCTCTTTCTCCCGTGGTGACCTGTTGGAGCCCTGTGTGGGTCATTTACCCTGGGTCGGCCTCCCTCACCCGCCTACCAGCTCCTTGGGGGAGTTTCGTGGTTTTCTGGTCACCAGTGCATCCCAGTGCTTAGCTGGGTAAGGAGGCCCTCAACAGACATTTGTTGAGCGGACAGGGCAACTCGGTGCCCAGGAGGAGTCTGAGTGAAGGTGGGGAGCCAGGCTCAGGTGGCTGGAGGGGACGAGCAGGTGGCAGGGTGGCATGTTGGGTGTCTGACCCTGGCCCGTGAAGTGGCGTTATGTGGGGTAGCTGGGGCAGGCTCATGCCCTCCTTCTCTCCTCTAAGACCGCACCCAAAGCAGTTCAGTCCCCTGTGTGTGGGCTGTGTCCACGCCTGCCAGACACCACCTGCTCCTACTAGGAACCATTGGCCAGGTACTGGGGGGAGGGGGAAGGGTGTGCTGTGTCCAGTCAGGACCACTTTCCAAATCCATCTCTGAGAAATCTTTGAGAAAGTTCCCCTACCTTGACTCTTCCTCTGTTTGATAGAGCTGGGCCTGGATCCTCTCTGAGGGGTTGTTACTTCAGGCGACTGCCAGTGGGCTAGGCTTCTAAGCGGGCAATCAGAATGAAGCAGACAGCCCAACACACCTGCTGTGTGGCCTTGAGCTCCTGCACTGTACCATTGCAATTGGACCTAAGTTGCAGGAGGAGAGATTTAAGTTAGACCCAAAGAATGTTGGCTCTAAGGACTCCCAAGTTTCCAGATTAGGTGACTGGGGACTTTCCTAAGGTCAGGAGAGCTCCTTAGTCTGCACTGGGCCAACTGAAGGGCTCTTGATTTGGGGAAGGGGCTGCAGACTCAAGCACGGTCATCACAGAGACTCTGCAGGAGCTGGGCCCTTGGCCTTGGCTCCCAGGGCGGTTGGGGGGCAGGAGGCAGCCCCAGCAGCTGCCATCTCCTCCATCATCTGCCCAGACATCTGCGGACCTTGTTTGGCTTCACCAGGGCCTGGCTCTCCACCCCCCCCACCTGAGCCTGCTGCACCCCAGGAGAAAGCTTAACTCCCCTTAAGCCCAACTCCCACCACCTCACCGGAGAAAGCTGTGGGTCTGCGGTCTGTACTCCTGAAAGGCGAGTGCGATGGCGTGTATGCGCATGTCTGCACGCGCATCTGTGGCCGCCTCTTTCTCGTGCTCTCTGAGCACTTCTGTGTGTCTCTGCTTCTGCCTTCCTCCTCAGCAGCTTTGGGTTTCTCTTTGTGTCTTTTTCTCTCTGGCTGTCTTTTGTGCTTTTCTGGGCTTCTTTTCATCTTTGTGTTTTTTTGCTCACTGTATTGTCTTTGCCATTTTCATGCTCTCTCCTGTCAGACCATGAGTTCTGCGGGGCTTTTATCTCCCTGTGCCTGTACATAGTAGGCGCCTAATACATTTCTGTGGAATAAGTGGACTCTGCCCGAGAATCCTCTTGTGTCTGCTCGCACCCTTCTGTTTCTCCTCGTGTCTCTCCGAAGCTAGTGTTGTGGCTCTGTGTGTAGCGGTACCTGGTTTATTCTCATGCTTATGCGTATTTCTTGGGGGTATTTCCTCTCTCCTTGTCCTTGTCTTCAGGTCTGCTGGTCTGCCTAAATGTCTCTGCCCCACACCTGCTGGTCTCCGACACGGAGCATGAAGGGTGCTGTGTGCAAAACGGGTGTCCTCCCTGGGTGTTCCCGTTGGGGGAACTGGACTTCCAAGTCTGCCCCTCTCTCCACCTGAGTGAGCTTCTCTCAGACCTGAAACTGCTCACCTCCCTCTCAGCCTTGGACGGGGTGAGCTGTGCTCCTCTCTGTCTCCTCTCACCATGACCCCAATCACAGCACCTGCCCTTCTCTAATTGGCCGATGTCAGTGGAAGGGGGGAGGGAAGGCTGATGTCCAAGGAGGAAATCCCATTAGGGGAGCCGGAGCCAAGTTATTAGTGGTTAAGATGTAATTGGAGTTAGTGAATAATCTCATTCGATTCATCCCATATTTCTGGCGCACCCAGCTGTGTGACCTTGGGTGAGGTGCTTCACCTCTCTGATGAAATAAGACCTCAGTGTTTGCCAAGGACCTCCGGATTTCTGGCATTCTGAGTCCCCGAAGCTGGAAGGAATCTCTCTCCACTGACCTCTGGTAACTTGCTGCTGCCCCTCTCCTGGGATGGACTCATACTTTGTCTCTGAATTATTCGTGCGGTTGCCTGAGTTCCCTTCCAAAGCTCTGCACTTTTCCGCACTCCTTATCCCCACAGTTAAGTGCCTTGCACCCAGTGGGTGGTTTATCAGTGTTCCGAGTGGATGACCAGATGCCTGCATGCTAGGCGCTGTGATTAATAACAAAGAAATACAATTCCAAGACCCTGCAGTTACGCAGCGCGCAGTTGGGTGATGGTGAGGGCGGAGGTGACCCTGCCCCGCGCTGGCTTTGTGAACTGAACTGAAGTGAATTCCTCAGCCTCTTTGTGCCTCTATTTCCTCATTAATAATAGACAAGTAATAATGGCTACCACACAAGGGTTTTATGAGGGTTAGATGAGATCGTGTGTATAGTTAACTCCCGATGCAGTGGTTGGTGCTCAGTAGATTCTTACTTAATATATATTTTTGCTCTCCTCCTAAGTGGAGAAGGGGCACTAACTCCTCGGATATCAGCAGGAGAGAAATCGGTGCTGGGTGGGTTTTTGGATGGAGGCTGGGGAGTGGGGAAATCTGTACTAGCAGGTAGATCTTGCTTTCTTGTGCCCTGTGGGTTTTTTGACTTCTTTGTCCTCCTCCCCTCCCCAACACACATAAAGATAGCACGTGCTCAGAAAGTACTTGCTGAATCAATAAATAAAGTGAAACCTATTTCTGTGTGTGGGGGCTAAAGACAGCAGACCCTGAATTAGGCTCCTCAATGGAATCACCCGGGATCTTTAAAAAATCCACTTGCCCACTCCCAGCTTCCAACCACCCCCCCAACAAATTGATTTAGAATCTCTAGGCTTGGGTTCAGAATTCAGTATTCTTTTGCCCCAAATGATTCTGACATGTGGACAGTTTGGGATACCCTGGCCTAGGACATGACCGAGATTATATATATTTAATGTACATTTGAAAATAACTGTCATCTGCTTTTAAGATATAAACACTAAGCATTATTATTTGACCATTGTTTATAAAAACCGACATTTACACCCTGCGCTCCGCTCTTCCACTCCCATGTCTCCTCAGCTACACTGGGAGTCATTTTCAGGGTAACACTGGGGTCAGGGTGAGGAAGGATGAGTATTTAAGTGGGGCTCGGCGTTGGGACTAGAGGGAGAGTTTAGACATGAAGAGGGTGGAGGGAAAGGGAGCAGCCTGGAGGTTCTCTGCTGAGCTGTAGACCTTGCAGCAAGTTACTAGCCCCCACCTCCAGAGCCTCCAAAGAGCTTCTCTTGAGCACCCCCTCACCAGTCTTGGGAGGGGACACAGGAGCTGGAGAAAGCAGCTTTATTCCCCACAACATGGCTGGGCTTAGGTAAAGGGCAAAGGTAGGATGAGTAACTTAAAAAAAAGAACAAGAGTAAGTGAGCTTCTTTGTGGAGATTTGAGATGTTTTCGTGTTTGGGGCATCCTTGTTTATGGTGTGTTCTGCTTGTCATTACAAGGCATTGCTTCTTCAACTCCGAGTGACCAATGCATAATGGGCCCCTACCATGTGCTAACCCAACCCTGTAAGGTACAGATCATTATTGTTTCCATTAAACAGGGACTGAGGCTCAGAGACATTGACCTACTTGAGTTTACACAGCTAACAAGAGGTGGAGCTGAGAGGTGACCCCAGATCTTCTGACCCCAAGGCCCATGCTTTTCCTTCATGCCTTCCTGGAAAGGGCCCAAGCCAAGGGATCAGGGAATTTACTCAGTGTGGCTAAGCTCCAGCAGGGACACAGCTGGCTGAGTCTGGATCACTGCCTTGGTTCCCTTCATTGACTAATGGCTTTGGCTGGTGGAGCCTGGGGAGAGAGGACCAGCTCTTGGGCCAACCCCATTCTTCTTCTCGGCCCTCATACCCCCATCCTTCTCCTGAATGGCCCTTCTTCAAGTGTGTGTCTGGTGCCCACAGAAGCTCTCCTCTCCCCCACCTTCTTCCCCTGCCCTGTCCTATTTGACTTCATTCATTCATTCATCTCTCCACCCACCAAATTGCTCAGCAAACATTCACCCAGCTTGACTAGGCTCTGTGCTGGCATGGGCATCTAGGGGTGGGGAAGACCTGGCCCTGGCTTTGGCCCTTTAGGTGCTCTCAAGCAAGAGAGGGCAGTGGATTCAATGCCAGTACATTGGGATTGGCGCCCTGTCAGAGAGGCAAGGGCAGAGGAAGAGGAACCAGCTTCCAACTTGGCCCTGTGAAAATCGGTCTTTTCGTCTTGCACGGGACAAGGGTCCAGCTGGAATGGCTAGAAGTGGCCACAGTGTGGCACTTGGGGGACACCGGTTGTTTGGATTGCCTTGAGGATGCCATCCAGTCAGTGGCCTGGACACGGGCTGACCTGGGTTGCAGGACATCCCCCCCCCAGTCTATCCCTAGTGCCTTTCAGAAGGCTTCTTTTCAGACCCCTCAAAATGATCTGTCCTATGAGAAGGGCTTCTCCTCCTTCCAGGCTGTGTTCTTCCCTAGAATTCTGTTCTCCCAGTGTGTATGCAGATGTGTGTGTGAGAGAGAGAGAGAGAGAGCGCAGGAGGGAGAGAGAAGGAGCATCTTTTATATTCCATCTCTGTCTCTCTCC
This sequence comes from Ursus americanus, assembly GCF_024610735.1. Taxonomy (NCBI): domain Eukaryota; kingdom Metazoa; phylum Chordata; class Mammalia; order Carnivora; family Ursidae; genus Ursus; species Ursus americanus. Next base: position 34,673,789 of record NC_142149.1, read on the forward strand.
ATCGCTGGTCTTAGGCAGTAGATGGAGACCTGGAGCCCCCTTTCTAGGCAGAGAGCCCCACCTGTGCCCTGGGCAGGAGCACAATGGCTCAGTCGCCACAGAGGATCCTTCCTCCTCGGGAAGCTGGCAGCCCGGTGGGGAAGAGAAGACATGCTCATTTTGCATGACTTGAGAGCTCTCCGCAGAGCCTAGAAGGAGCCAGGGGGAGGAGAGGCAAGAAGTGGAGGAGGAATAAAGAAAGGTCTTGACTGTGGGAAGACCTAGGGAAGACACATTGGGATGAAAGGCAAACGGCCATCACCTCCCTGGAAGACAAGAACCAGGGACTTTAGCAGGAGCAAGACTCCACCCTGCCCCCCACAATGGCTGCCCCTCCAGAGCTGGAGGTGAGCTGAACCAAACCAGGTCTAGGCCGTGTCCCCCGTGGGGGCAGCGTGGCTGTGAGGGGAGTTCTGAGGTCTCAAGGCCAAGGGGTTAAGCCAGCAGCAGAAAAGTTTGTGGTGTCAGCCCTTTCCTATCTGCCTCTCCCTCGTCCCGCACGCCCCCCCACCCCGCCAGCCCCCACCCCAATCCTCCTCCTGTCCTCCTCCTCCTCCCTTTTCCATTTGGAAGAAGGAGGCTTGCTGTCTTTGTATTTTAACTGTAGCAAAAAGATTAAATTGTTTACGAGCCGGGAGCCTCGGCTGGCTGGATGAGCCGGAAGAGACAAAGATAGACATTCTAATTCTCCCCTGTTCTCCGGGCCTCCGTCCCCCTGGCTGCTGCTAATTCTTTTATCTGCCCCCAACACTCCAGGCATTATGTGCATTCATAAAAAAGGGGGGGGGAGTGGAGAGAGCCCTCGCCGAAGCCAGCAAAATTACTGTTCTCTGCGCGGATTCTCCGATAGCAATCTCTTGAATGCTGATTACTTTTTTCCCCCTCTCCCGTGCCCCCTCCCCCCTTCCCCAGCACCCAACACAAGTTGGTCTTTAACCCTTTATCTTTAGCAAGCAGAAAGACACGGAAAACATCTCACTCAGTGGGTGGAAAAAAAAAAAAGCAAGGAAGGGGGGAGGGAGAGAAAAAAAAAAAAAAACTCCAGCACGGAGAAGAATTACTGTTATCTCCCCACCAGAAGAGGAACAGCAGAGATAAGGGAGGCCTGAAGAATTAGAAGAAACGTAGCATTGGGGGCTCTAAATTCACGCGGAAGCTGGTTGTATTTGTCTGTCACGGGGGTTCATAATTTTCCGAGGTTGTTTTGATAGACTTATTGTGCGGACTGCATAGAAAACTCATCAGCATTTGTTGCCTCCGAGCATTATTGTCAGAGGTAACTGCGTGTCTATAGACTGGGGGAGATAATGGCTGAAGTAGAAAGCAGATAAAGCCCGGGCCCTTCTCATTAAGGACTATCTCTGCCTCCACAGACCGGCTGGGATTGAGTGACTGGGGCAGCGGCACGGGGCATACATTATGCCAGCAGAAGCAAAGGCGGCATGGGGAGCGCGGGCAGCCCAGTGTGCGTGGCCCCGAGGGGCTCTGTCATCAGGGCCCCGGCCCGGACCCTCGGGGGGCGCCCTGGGCATGAGGGGGCGGCCCGGGGCTGGCCGAGCCGCAGGGGTATGTGGCACTGCAGTGTGTGTGTTGGGAGGGGGGTGGTGGTGGTGGAGGTAGTTCTTTGGTTCAGATGAGGTCCAGAGAAGGGAACCCGTGTGCTTGAGTCCTCCCCGAGAGGGAGGGCGGAGCGGGTTCTTCTGATTCTGGTGTCTTCCACCTCGGTCCATGCCTCACAGGGGGAGTCTTTGAGAGGCAAGCCTCCCCTAACCCAGACCACTGTCCACGCAGGGGGGTGGGGGGGCTTCTACTCTCTTAGCACCTAGCACTGTGGGCCTCTCCCCCTCCTCTCCTCCCTTCCTCTAGCACATTCTTTTGGAGTGCCCACGAGGACGGGTGCTGTGGAATGCTGCTGGCGTATTTTGTGTGTAAACCCGCTGGCCATCTTCTTCCCTCCGTCTACCGTGGAACCACCCTCCTTCTACCTCCCTCTTTCCCAAAAAGCCAGCAAAGGGGAACAGACACCTCTAGGCAGAGGGGTTCACATATGTCCTCAAGCCAAGTCCTAAAGCCAGGTTGGGATCAAGCCACGTACTGAGAATGGAGGTGGGGGTCAGCAGAAGAGGGCTCTGTGTAGCCTGGGATGGGTGGGGGCCTCTGGCCTTTCTCCCATCTGGGAAATTGTGGGTAATAATGTCACCCGCCTCATGGGGTGGTTGTGAGGACTGACGAAAACATTTATTTAAGCAAGTTTGTTAGCACAATGCCTGGACATACGCAGTGCTCAGTAAACCTGTTCTTATCTTCACGGTTACTGTCCCTCTGTGTCTCTGGGGCCCAGTGCTTCCTCTGGCATCCAGCCAAGCCTCAGGGGGTGCTGGGAGGAGGTGTCTCGGCTGTAAGCGAATGCTTTATCCTTGTCTCCTGCTCCCAAAAAGGTGAGGCCTTGGTGTTTCCTGAGCCCATCCTTCTTAGTTGGCTGATGAGAAACAGGCCCAGAGAAGGAAAGGACAGGCCCAGGGCACACAGCAGGTCCCAGGCAAAGCTGGACAAAGGACAGGGGCTCACAGCTCTTGGGGAGTGGCTTCGGTTTTTGCCTGGGAGGCTGGCCAGGCAGGAGAGAGCACTGGTGCTTGTAGCCACGGGGCACAGAGGGGACCCAAGGCCCTGCCCCTGGCCCCAGGGGCCCTGAGCCCGTACCTGAGGCCGTTTGGGTCTGCAGCTTGTGTGGGATGACCTGGGCCAGGATCAGGAATATGAACACTTTTAGCAGGTGATTGACCTCCTGCATTTGGTTGGCTCAGGCCAACTGAGAAGGGCCAGGGTCAGCAGCATAGGGATTTAGTGATGGGGCAGGGGAGCCACCAGACATGGCTTCTCCTGGTATAATGGAGCCCCAGCATTGCCCCACTTACCCCTCCTGGGCACTTGGCCAGAGTCGGAAACTGGGCAGGGGATAGGTTAAGGGACTCGGCATCCATTGAACACTGCCTGCATGCCACAAGTCATACCCGTCTTCTGTCATCCTTACTAGCTTCAGGCGTCCTTCATGCCCTGTGAGGAGGACATCACCATCCCCAGTTTACAGGGAGAAAACGAAGACCCGGAGAGGCATAGTAACAGGCTTAAGATCACAAAGCTGATAAATCAGAACCGGACTTGAACCCAGGACTCCCTGACTCCAGAGTCAGGATGTATCATCACTCTCTGTCTGTCCCGTATCTTCCTTCTAGGGCCAGCTGGTTCACAGTCCTTTCCTCCCTCCCTCCCTCTCTTCCCTCCTTCTTCCTTCTGTTTGGCAGCACTTACCAAGCTCCCCTCATGCCCTAGCACAGTGCTGGGTGGATAATACGCTGCCTGGCACTCTAGGACTAGCGGGAAGATTGCCAAGGTCAATTTGGAGAGGGAGCCAACACTGCCAGGGTAGGGAAAGGAGGGTCCAGGGGACAACCGAATCAAGCCTTCAAGATCAGAAGGCAGACAAGGTGGTAAGGGCGTTCCAAGCAGGGGGAACAGCCTGTACAAAGACCTGGAGGCAACGAGGAGCGTGGAATGGACGTTGAGTTGGGAGCTGGGCATCAGGGGTGGGCAGGTTGGCCTGGGCCGTCAATGTCAGGGGAAGGAGACAGGGCCTTCTCTGGTGCATCGCTGGGAGCCCCCATGGGTTCCAACTAGCTTGAAACTCTCACCTCCTGGAAAGTCGGGCTCTGCCAATGACCACTACCCTCCTCAACCCTGCCCGCCTCAAGTGTCACTGGCTCAGTGAAAGGTTGATTCCCGATGGCAGAATGTGGTAGGAGCGACAGCATACCAAGTGGAAAGAGCATAGACTTCTCTGGAATGCCTGAATCTCATGGACTGAGATTCAAATATCCACCTCAAGCTGCATGGCCTTGGGAGCCAGGAGTGTAATCGCCCTCGACTCAGTTTTCCAGTCTAGAAAGTGGGGACAACACCTACCTCACAGAAGTACGGCAAGAATTACCTGAGGATGGCAGAATGGGCCTGGCACGTGGCAGCCTTGAAACAAATGACATTTCTCCCTTCCTCTCCCCCACCCCGCAGGCTGCCAGCACTCTGGGTGGGGCCAAGGTACTGTGGCGCCTCTGTCCTTGCCCTGCTCGGGGGAGCTCACCTGCAGGCCTCACCCTCCTGGAGTCCCCAGGAAGCTCTATGGGTTTGGTCACTCTCTGTCTCCCTGTGTCCAGGTACTCCGACCGCCCTTTCTTGTTTTTGCTGACGATGACATCCTGGCATCCATCCCAGCCCTTCCCTCCTTGGCAACACACCTGGCATTTTAAAAATAATTTTATTTTATATAAATTCAATTAACTAACATAGTATATCATTAGTTTCGGAGGTAGAGTTCAGTTACTCATCAGTTGCATATGACACCCAGTGCTCAATACATCACATACACTCCTTTAACACCCTTCACCCAGTTACCCCATCCCCCAGGACACCTGGCATTTGCACCCCGTCCCTGTTCCCCAGCACCTATACCTGTCAGCCCAGCCCTGCTGTGGCCAACATCCCTGGACATAGCTTCACCTGCCTAGACCTATGGACTGTTCCCTAGACCCTCCTGCCTCTCCTGGACAGACCTGTCCCTTGTCCACGTTTCAATTTTGCTCCTGGTGACAGAACTAGCTTCCTTGCAGTTCTGGCCCCTGGGAGCCCTTAGAGTCATCCCGCAGCTTAGGTTGGGTGGAGGGGTAGATTTAGGCCATCCTGGTGGCCAGTGGGCTCTGAATGAGGAAAATGGCAGGGACAGTTCGACCTAGTGGAGGGAATTCTAGCTAAGAATCAGGAGGCTTGAGGGAGCCCTAGCTAACTGGCTGTGGGTCTGTGTTAAATCATGGGCTCTCTCTGGGCCTCAGATTATTCACCTGTAATTGAAGATGATCCATCTCTAAATCCTGATCTGGCTCTAACGGTCTGGGATTCTAGTGGGGAAGAGCCAGAGGCCACAGCAAAGGTCGCAAACCCCTACCTCTGGGGTAGTGCAGGGGGACAGCGGGGGAAGCCACCGCGCCCCTAGCTCAGCCCCACCCCCGCTGGCTCCAAGACCGCTCCCTCCGCAGGATTTACAATGGGCTGAATTCATTTGCATGACAAAATTGGCTCGGGTATCCAAGTGTTGCGGGAAGACAAGTGTAACATTAGGCAGAACAAGCAGCCGGGAGGAAGGTTACCGCTGCCTACAATGAGAGAACAAGCCGCCCCCCACCCGCTGCTTCTGCCAACCTTTCATCCGCTGGCGGAGTGGGGGGCTGCCCCGGGGCGGTGTCAGGGGCGGGGGTGGGGGAGGGAAGGATATGGCACCTGCCCAAGGATCTGGGGTGGGGGGGCTCCTGATCCCAGTGTCTTCCCACGGTTAGGGTGAGGAGGTTTCTTTGCTATTTCTAAATGCCTACACCCTTTAAATGGTTGCCAGGTTAGTGCCCCACTCTCAGGACTTGATAACATAAACATTTTCTGAACCATTATCCATGCCATCATCCATCCATCCACTCACTCATCCATCCATTCACTCACTCATCCACACATCCGTCATCCGTCCATCCACCTACCCAACCACTCATCCACCCATCCACCCAGCCATCCATGCGTCCACCATTGCCACTCATCCACCCATCCTTCCACATGCCCACCTACCCCTACCCACTCACCCTACACTCACCCATCTACCAATCTGTCTGCCCACCCCTATGCACCTATCCACTCATCCTTTTATGTACCTACCCTTTCATCCTGCCATCAATCCATTCATCTATCCATCCACTCATCAATTCACTCATCTACCCATCCACACATCTATCTATCTATCTATCTATCTATCTATCTATCTATCTATCTATTTATCTATCATCTATCTATCTATCCATCCTATCATCCATCCATTTGTCTATCCATCCACTCATCAATTCACTCATCCACCCATCCACCTACCTACCCATTCATCCAGCCAGCCATCAACCCTTCCTCTCATTCATTCATCCTTCCACATGCCCACCCATCCCTACCCATTCAGCCACCGTCAGGGATACACTCATCCCTCTACCAATCCATCTGCCCACCCATCCACCCGTCCATCCACCAATCCATTCATTAACTCACCTATCCTTCCTTCCATGTCTCTAACGAAAACAGATATTGGACACTTTTTATGTGCCAGGGAAAGGTCCAGACATTTCTCTCTGCCTCAGCTTCCTCCCCAATAAAATAGGGATAATAATAGTATCTACCTCACAGGGTTGATCCTGTCCCAGAGTAAGTGCTATATAAGAGTTTTCTACTATTAATCTTATTAGGCACTGGAGGTGTAAAGGTAAATAAAACATAGTTGCTGCCCCACAAAAAATCACAGTCTTTGGTGGTGAAAGGAGGTACAAGAAAATTGGCGTTACAGTCCTATGTGGGATGTGCTCTATTATAGGGAAGTGTAAGGGACTGTGGGAGGTCAGAGCTGTGGCATCCCGTCTCATCTGTGACTCTGCTTGTGAGGTAGGTCAGGCCAGGAAGTATTGTTATCAGTCTCCCTGTGTGACAAATGAAGAAACCGAGGCTTAGGAACGCCAAGGGACCACCCACGACCCCACTCCTGCAGATCCACCAGGACTGAATGCTGTGTCTTCTGATTTGGGGACATCCCAGCCGTGAGGGCCGCGCTCTCCCTGTCCCCTCCAGGCAGCCAGCTGAGGCTGCTCCAGAGCCACCTGACTCCTGCTGCATGAGCAGCCCCTCATGGTCCAGATCCCAGAGGAAGACCATGGCTGAGCGCGAAGGGGCCAGCTGGAGCCCCCACCCATTCTGAGCCCCCTTCACGTAAGGTAAAGAGGAACAGTGCCCAGATGAGATGGGCCAGCTCAGGAGACTGGAATGGGGGAGGGGAGGCGGATCCGATTGGTCTTTGGAATGGATGCCGGAGCAGTGAGTTGCTGGCTATGCTATGGGACGTGATCCCAATGGTAGAGGAGGGTCAAGCCCCGAAAGCTACAGGGCAGCTCGTTTGATCATTTATCGCTGTAACGCTCAGATCGTAACCAGCAGAACTGCCCCTGGCCAGGCGGTTGTTTCCTTCTCCCAAAAAGTGTGAAAGTAGTAGAGAAAGCAGAGTATGGTAGGAGGGCGGCTTTTGGAGTGTTTCAGGCCCAGGTTCAAATCCAGCGTCACCTAACACTATCTGTATGATCTCAGGCAAGTCACTGAACTTCTCTGAGGCTGGTCTGAAAAATGAGACTAAAACACCTCCATCCCAATATTCTGGGACAAGTAAGTTATAATCACCAATACTTATAATGTGCTTACTACATCTTCCACACAACAAACTCGTACGATGGTCTTTTAATATTTTTTTAAATTAAGTTTTTATTTTGGAGTAATTTTAGATTTACAGGAACATTGCAAAGGTAGTACAGGGAGTTCCTGTCAACCCCTCCCCCATTCCAGAAGCACTGGGTTGGTCCTGGGTTCCACACTCTCTCACTGAATGGCCCGGGCAGGCTGGCTCCCAGCCTCTGCATCCATGTCCTGCTTCCCTCAGGGTCGCATCCAGGAGCCAGCGGAGAGGAAGCTCCTGGAGAGTGCCTTACGCAGAGCAGAGACTGATGGAGCGGTCCTGGATGGCGACAGTTCTGTCCAGGCTGGCTGTCTCATCGTGCTTACCAGAGGCACACAATAGGTGCTCTACACGAATTTTGTTAAGTAAACCACAAATGAGTGAATGAAGTACAGGGCATTCTGCTTTGTGTCGAAGATCGAATTCAGGCACTTCTAGGAGCTTTTCCAAATCTAAAACTTGGGAATTCTGAAATGGCCAGTCTCTCCCATGGCCAAGCTCCCTTTTCCCTTGAGAAATGGGAATCGCCTGTCTGTGTCTTGCATACAGTAGGTGCTCAGTGTATGATACCCATGCTGATATCTCTATGCACATTTTCCCTCAGTCTCAGTTTCATCTGCACTTATGTCAATTTTGTTTTAGCTTATTGTGGGTTTCCTGCGAGCCGCCTCAGATCCGTGTGCATGTGTGTGTGTGTGTGTGTGTGTGTGTGTGTGTGATGGTACATTAAGAACCCCATAAGTCAATCATGGACGGTAATGACGGTGGCATGTGTTGAAGGCGAGGTGGGTGGTGGTCCCCCACCTCAAGATTCTCAGGGGCCCTCCCCTTGGACACTCTTTTTTGTCCATTCAGTCACTTAGCCTCCAAATGTGTTAGGCCCCCACTGTGTGCCCGCCCCATCCCGGAGGGGCTCTGCTCTGGGCAGCTCAGCGCCTGGAGGAGTGGTCAGCAGAGGTCACAGCCAGTGACATCAGGTTTGGTAAGAGTCTCTTGGGACCTGACTAGGGAGCTCCAGAGGGGGATCCTCCCTGCATGCACCCCGCCCCCCAATCAAGCATTTGGGGCTCAGTTTGGAATGTCCTACCCACTTCTCTCCTTTGAAGTCCTTCTCATCCTTCAAGGAGAACCCCTCGTCTCCTCCTGACCTTCCCTCATCTCCTCGTTGTCCCCTCAGCAGCCCCAGGCACTCTTGTCCCCACAGTGTCGTGTCAGCCTAAGTCAGGCACCCTCAGGCTTCCCTGTGGGTGATTCTGGCTCCTCCCCCAACAAGACTGTGAGAGTCCCTGAACAGGAATGGGGCTCCCTTTTTGGCTTCTTGCCAGCACCAGCAGAATCCCCAGCCTGTGGGAAGCACACAAATGATGTCCTGCTCTCTCCAGCACTTGCGGCTCGGCTCGGGTACACATCCGGGCTCAGCCCCTGCTGGCCAGCAGCCAGCCCCGGTCTCAGGTTACTGGTTACGGGGTGGGAACTCCAGGTGGCTGGGCCCAGGAGGATAGGCCAGAGCTGAGAGGGTCAGATCGGGGGACACGACTGGTCTCCTCTCTTCCGTGGTGACCCAGAGAGCCCCGACAGTGGGTCGAATCGTGTTACCCCAAAAGGATGTGTCCAAAACCTAACCCCCAGTACCTGTGACTGTGGCCTTCTTTGGACATAGAACCTTTGCAGATGTAACTAATTTAAGGATCTTGAGATGAGGTCACCCATAGGTTTGGCCCCCGAGCCAGTGACTCGTGTCCTTACAAGTAAAAGATGTGAGACACAGAGACACAAGGAGGCAGAGGTTGGAGTGAAGCATCTAGAAACCAAGGGTTGCTGGCCGCCGCCAAAACGTAAGGCGAGAGTCATGGAGTAGACGCTCCTTCCGAGCTTCCAGAAGGAACCACCCTGCTGACACCTGCATTTCTGACTCCTGGATCTCTAAGTCTGAGAGAGCACATGCCCACTGTTTGAGCCACCAAAGCTGCGGGGATTTGTTGGGACAGCCCGAGGACGCTAATACGGCCCCTTCCCCAGTCTCGCTCCGCCTGGCTCCAGCACGATTTTCTGGCAGCCTCTTAGGACAAAGAGAAGACATCACTCATCCTTGCCCCTCAGCCCAGGAACTACAGGGAAATCTCATAAGTAGCACGGCCCACCCAGATGCTGGCCACTCCCAGCATGCACTTCTCTGGGCCTCAGTTTCCCCACCTGATGGGGAGTTGGACAAGTTGTCCTAAGATACTTTCTAGCTTTTAGAGTCCATGAATATAAAAGTCCATCTTTTTTTTTTTAAATGTTTAAACTTTCCTGTTTCCAGAAGTTGGTGGGGGTGGAGGGGTGGTGTGGGGTGGGCGCCGGACCCTTTCCTAGTGGTGGTTCTGTGCTCTGTCTCCTCTCTGCAACCCAGACTGTGACCAGGGATCCTATGAAGCCCTATGGTCCGTTCCAACCCCATGGACAACCTCGTCATGATGCCATTTCTGCAGCCACTTCATCAGGCGAGCGGGAGGCAGGGACACTGCAGAAAGCTGCCTTGGTGTCTGCGGCCGGGGGGGTGAGTGCTGCTTGGCAATGACTCTAACTCAAGGCCCTCGTCTCCGCTGAGCGTCCATGCTTTCCCATCTCCCCTCCCTGCACCACACCTTACCTACTATTTACCTGCCCTCATCATTCCTTCCTGTTTCCCCTTTTCCTGCCTGTGGGCGGGTGAGTGACTGCCATGGGTCCGATTGTGTCTCCAGTGGCCTGTCCCACTATAGTTTTCGCTGGGAGCCTGGACACCTCTGTTCATGCCTGTGGGGCCGGAGCTGGCTGTCGCCATGTTGCTCTGTGTGCAGGGTGGTCTCCCTCCTTGCTGGAATGCTTGCTTCTCTCTTCTGCCAAGTGTGGGGTCCTTGGAGGGCAGGGCTTTATCCGACATCATAGCCAGACCTGGCACAGGGCCTGGCACCCAGTAGGCTTTCAGCACCTGATCCTTGGAGAAGAAATGTGAGTCTGGGACCCAGAGGCCCAAGGCTTCAGGGAAGGGATGGGAGAAGAGTGCTGGGATCTTACAACAACCCTGTGAATTCGGGGGCAGTACCCCGGTTTTACGGGTGAGGAAAGTGGGTGGTTGCTGGGGTCGTCAGGGTCACAGATGCTGCAAAGCAAGGAGGTCCCGCTGCTGTATGGCGTCCAGCTGGGCGGCCGGGCCGGGCTAGCGATATGGTGGTGGTGAGGATGAGAGATTGCTTTACAAGAACTGAAACTCCATCACGTCTCTGTAAGGGATGGGGAAGGAAGGAGGAAAGGAGGACGCGGGGAGATTTATGGCAGGATTCAGGGGCTCTGACTCAGGCTCCCAAGTCCTCAGACCCTCTCCCAGCTAGAGCAGATGCCCTGACTCTCTGCAGGCCCTGACCTGGGTGGGGGGGCCTCCGGAGACACGAGTCTGGGGACGTGACATCGGGCCCATGGTGGGATAGGGGTACCCTCAGTAAGGAGTTGCTTCTCTTGGAAGCTCACTTGTCTCTTCTGCCGAGTGAGGGGGTCTGGCCCTCAGCTTGGGCACGTCAGTGTTCCTCTGTAAGGACAGCGACACCGCTTCCTGGCACTGCATGATGGCCCAGCAGTTAAAGCAGAGCCCGGCTGCCGGGGCTCCAGTCCCACTTTCTAGCTCTAGGGCCTGAATGAGTTTCGCAGTGCTTCCTCCATTTTCCCACGTGTGAAATGGGGATGAGAACTCTGTCTCACCACAGACTTTGTGAGGACTCGCTGAGCTCGTGCATCAAAAAAGAGCTGGGGCCCCAGTAAGTTCTCTCGTCAGGCGGTGTTGGCCTTCATCAGCATCATGGTTTTATTGTCGCTGTGATTACATCTACAATTACAACATCGACGGTACTAGATGCTTTATTATCTCACTTAATCCTCACAGCCTCTGGAGGATGGGAAGCCCGAGTCTGGGAGGTCATGTGACTGCTTACGTCAGGTGGCTCATCAGTGGCAGAGCCCGGAGTCACCTGCCAGGCTGCCCGACTCCCAAACCCAACCTGAACCCAGCACAGCTTTCCAAAGACAGAGCCGCCCAGGTTCAGTGGGAGCGAGAAGGAAGCATTAAGTGAGCACCTACTGTGTTCCTGTGATCAAATTTAACCTTTACAACTGGCGTAGATGGCTGGTCTGATTATTCCTAACATAGAAACGGGGGCGCAGAGAGGGTCATCAGCTTCCCTGTTGCACCTGGTAGAGCAGGACTGCTGCACTGGGGGGATTATACCTGGCAGCAGAACCAGAACATTCCCAGACTGCAGCCACTTTCCCTGTACGTGTGTGGGGGGGGTGGGACCTGGCTGCTCACGCCTGCCCGGTTGTGTGCATCTGTGAGTGTGTGAGTGTGTGGATGAGCGTGGAAGCCAATGTTTGCCTCCTTCTTCCCACTGACCCCAGAACAGCTCTGCTCAGATCTGAGCAGTGCAAGGGGAGCAGCCAGGCTCTGTGTGTGTGTGTGTGTGTGTGTGTGTGTTTGTATTTGGCCAAGGATGGGGGCCTTTGTCTCCTGGGCTCTGTACCCCAGGGCGATTGGTGGGGAGGGGGCATGGGGGGGCGTGGTGGAGCCACCTTGGAAGAGTGGAGAGGAAGGCAGGGTGGCCCATTAATGCTGCCCTCCTGGTGGGGGGGCAGATAAGTGGCCCCAGGGGGCTGTGCTGAGGACCCTCTAACTAGCTTGTTGCCATGGGGACACTGGCTATGAATACAGGCCTAGAAGTCCAGCTCGAGCCTTCCAACCCCTCCCCTCCCTGGCAGGTGGAGACCCCCAACTGGGGTGTGTTTGTCTGGGAAGGGGACTGAAGGGCCATCCCATCTACCCCCTCTGTTATTTAAAGCAAAGGCCTCTGTTCCTTCTGCTGCCCATCCACGAGAGCTCTCCCGGGTCAAGGGAGAAAAGGACTTTCTCTGACTTCCTGGGGGAGCAGTGGGCCTCAGGATTCGGGGTTAGCTTCCTGTTTCCTCAGATCTGGCAGGTGACTCGGGCAGGAAGAGAAACACATGTGGTCACACAGCTACAAGAGCGTTGCAGACAACACAGCCAGCTCCACTGGGAGCCCAGACCTCTGCTGGCCACGGGGACACTGAGGGGCGTAGGACTTGTCCCAGTTTATCTGAGAACCACCAACTCTCCTATCATGGGGTGAGGAATCAGAACCCCGAGGCTGGGGGAGTTGTTAATGTTTTTATTTAGAAAAATTTCAAACATTAAAAACGAGGTAGAAGTTTCGTGAATCCTAAATGCCCATCACTCAGTTACAACAGTTACCAGTTTTGCCCATCTTGTTTCATCTGTCCCTTCTTTCCTTCCTTCCTTCCTTCCTTCCTTCCTTCCTTCCTTCCTTCCTTCCTTCCTTCCTTCCTCCTTTCCTTCCCTTCCTTTCCCTTCCTTTCCTCTTTCTTTCTTTCTTTCTTTCTTTCTTTCTTTCTTTTGCCCTTTCTTTCTTTCTTTCTTTCTTTCTTTCTTTCTTCCTTTCTTTCTTTCTTTCTTTCTTTCTTTGGTGGTTGAAAGCAAAGACCAGAGAGCGGGCTGTTTCATGTGGAAATACTTCAGAATGTACTTCTCACTGCTAACTGACCATGCCATGATCACATCTAACAAAACGAACAGTAACCTCAGTGGTGAAGATTATCTGAATCTCGGTCTAACTGCAGATCCAGCATTAAATATGTGGACCTCTGCTGCACGGATGAATCGAGGCCATGTGGCAGGGGCGGCTCTGTGCTATAGCTTTGGAGCCCCAAGAAAGCAATGGGTGAATGCCTGTGGCTTTGGGGGAGTTATTTTGCTTTATGGGGCCTCAGTTTCCTCCTACGCCAGAGGGACTTACTTACCTCTTCCAAGACTGTTGGGAGGGTCGAATGAGATTATATGTATACAGTACTGGGCGCACAGTGGGGACTCAGTAAATGGCAGTGATCGTGTTGCCTCTAGAGGAAACTGAAGTTCAGAGTGACTTGCCCAAGGTCACACAGCTCAGAGTAGTGAGTCTGGCTTGGAAGCATAGGTCTTCTAAGTATGCTGGGATGTCCATTCAACACAGGCTCCCTCACTTCCCTCTGATCCTGCCCCTGCTCATTACCACCCCGCACTACATATGGAAACGACATAGGGGGTGACTTTAACAGGTCCCTTTTTTCCTTTCTTTTTTTTTTTTAAAGATTAATTAATATATTTATTAGAGACAGCCAGCGAGAGAGGGAACACAAGCAGGGGGAGTGGGAGAGGAAGAAGCAGGCTCCCAGCAGAGGAGACTGATGTGGGGCTCAATCCCGGAATGCCAGGATCACGCCCTGAGCTGAAGGCAGACGCTTAACGACTGCACCACCCAGGCGCCCCAGGTCCCTTTTTTTCTTGAACGAGTGGGTCAGTCATGGTGGCATAAGCTGAGCAGGTGATGGGACGCCAGCAGACCTAGCTCTGAGACACCTAGAACAAGACACTTCCCCTCTCTGGGCCTCAGTTTCACTATCTGTACCAGGAGAGCCCTGACCTCTGCATGGTCTCCAAGAGGTCTTCCAGTTCTACTTTGTCTCCGTGAGGGTTAGTAACCCTGGGAATGTGGGGGATATTTGAGATTGCTAGGGGCATTCACAGCAGTCTGAGACCCCAGGCTATAGGACTTGGGGGGTAGTAAGGGAGAACATTCTGTATTGGGGAGCAGAAAAGGGGTGACCCAGCTTAGTAGAATTGAAGCTCTCCCGTCTTCCTGGGTTGTGGGCTCCCGAAACCGGGTCTGTGACTTGCTGATTGTAAGTACCACTCAGGTGAGATAAAATTCCACTGATGTAATGGACAGAACTAGATGGAAGATCAGCAAGGAAACAGATGATTTGGAAAATACTCAAGACCAACCAGGCCTAACAGACACTATTTTCAAATAGCGATCTACTAGAATATTCCGCCCAGCAACTGCAGAACACACACTCCCAAGTGCTCCTGGAATGTTTTCCAAGAAAGAGCATATCTTAGGCCACGAACCAAGTCTCAAGAAGTTTAAAAAGATTGAAATCATACAAAGTACGTTCTCGGACAACAGTGGAATAGAATTAGAAATCAAGAACTGAAGGAAATTTGGAAAATTCACAAATATGTGGAAAGGAAACAACACACTCCAAAAAACCCGATGGATCAAGGAAGAAATCACAAGGGAAGTGAGAAAATACTTTGAGATGAATGGAAACAAAAATATAACATTCCAAAGTGTATGAGAGGCAGGGAAAGCAGTCCTGAGAGGGAAATGTATAGTTGTAAACACCTACTAAAAGAGAAGATCTCGAATCAGCGGCCTGACTTTCTACCCTACTAGAAGAAGGAGAGCAAACCAAATCCAAAACAAGCAGAAGGATGAAAATCATAATGATTAGAGTGATGGTAAATGAAATAGGGAATAAGAAACAATAGTGAAAATCAACAAAACCAAACGTTGGTTCTCTGAAAAGATCAACAAGATTGATAAACCTTTAGCAAGACTGGCCCAGAAAAAAGGTGAGAAGACCCAAATTATTAAAATCAGGAATGGATGTAGAGACATTACTACTGACCTTACAGAAGTGAAAAAGATTATAAAATGTTACGGACGGAGAGGTTCAGAAGAGGCTCCACACCCTTTCCAGAGATACGAGAAAACAACCAGGAATGGCCACCAGTAGTTGCCTTCAGGGGGTGGGAGGCGGAGGAAGCGCGTTTGCTTTTCATTATAAGACCTCCTGGGCTGTTTTTGGTAAATGTTTTTATTGTAAAATATAACATATGTACAGAAAAGCGAATAAAAAGAGAAGCACTCAGCTCAGAAATTTGTCACCAATGAAACACCCGTGGAACCTACCACCCAGGCAAGACTTAGAACATCGCCACCTGCCCAGATGGCCCCCTCCTCTCCTCACCCAACCCCTCATCCCCCAGATAGAGCCACCCTCCTGACTTTTATGGAGAGTACTTCCTTGCCTTCCCTGATAGTTTTGCCATCTCTAAACACTATAGGTTGTTTCAGTTCATGCTTTGGGCTTTATATAAATCAAACCACACAGCAGATCCTCTTTTGGGTCTGGCTTCTTGCATTTGACATGACCTGTGCGAGGTCCGCCCGCGTTGTTGCATGCGGTGGTGTGTTCATTTTCTTTGCTGTGTTGTATTCCATTTTGAGGAATATACCACAATTTCTGTGTCCATTCAACTACTAATGGAATGGGCTTTTTTTTTTAATTAAAAAAAACATGTACAGGAAGATAAATTGATAAACATATTTTCAATAAAATACAATTAAAAATGGAACTCCACAAACGTGCGTTTAATTTTCATTTCTAAGACTCTCACTTTCTTTTTCTATTCTAATCAGTCATGAAGCCGGTGTGGGAACCAGAGAAAATAGGCCACTTAGGGAGGAGCCCAGGGGGACAAGATCCGAGAGAGATGCCACGTGCCTGCGGGGTCCTCTCAGCAGCTCTCCTCCCCAATTTTCGGCTTCAAAAAAGGGAAGTCACCCAGACGGAGCAAAGATTACCCTGTCCCTCCCGCCCGAGGCCTGCAGCTTCCCAGCAGCGCCGGCGTGCGCGTGCAGGAGTGGGGCAGGAGCACGCACACGCGTGGGCACGCGTGCACATCCTGGAGGGGGCAGCGGCTGCAGGCGCCTGACCAGCGGGCGAGGTCTGTGCACGGAGCAGTTGGTGGGAGAAGGAGGAGGAGGAGGAGGAGGAGGGGGGAAAAATCCCCTCATTTCTGAAGAAATGTCCCAGATTAGATTTGTAAATCAAAAACCAATATATAACATGCAAGAATTGATCTGTTTTATATTCCTCAGTTACATTTTTGTGAAGCACATTTAGAAGATTTAGAACGTATTTGCGCCTGCTGGTTGGGCCATTATATGCTTGAGTTCATACATCTATTTGTGAGGCTATAAAACAGGCATCGACTACCATGTAAATTGTGTTCTCCACAATAAATTATATGCATACTTGCAAAAATACATAACTGCCGTGGCTGGGCCAACGCGGCCGGAATACTAATGAGGGCAAAAGTTGCTTTGTCCCTCTCCTCCGGCCTAATTTAGCCTCTACATCAAAAATTATGTAGGAAAAATCACTTTATCCTCTCACTGAGAAATAAAATAGCACTCACGGGCACCCTCATCTCTTCCCACCCCCCCTTCCTTTTAACCGAACACTACCATTTTCATACTAATCTTAGCTGCTCCAGGTTTACCGGGAAGAAACCTGGCTGAACCGAAGCCGGGGAGTCGCTGGGCTTTCTGCAAGCGCGAGAAGGCTGTTGGAGCTAGCACACGTGTGCGCGCTCACATACACACACACACACACACACACGTGTGCACACACACGTGTGCACATTCCCTCCTCGCGATGTGCATTCACTCGCACCAGGGCACGGGCACAACATGCAGACAGACCCACGTGCACACATGGAGACTTGCCCCGGACATGCCTGCACCGACATGCGTGAGCGTTCGCCCACGTGGCACAGACGCGTTTCCTCTCCCTGGTACAGACTTGCACGCCTTGAGATGCACCAGGAAACCTCAATCAATCCAGTTCAGTTGAATTCAGCTCAATTCAGTTGAGTCCAGCAAATGTTGATTGAGCACCTACTATATGCCGTGGACTGTACTTGGCCCAGGGAATATTGAAATTAAGAGAAGACAAAACCCCAGGTCACAGTTCAGGGGAGTAGGCAGCCTTTCCAGCAAATGCAGCCGGTCAGCGTGCTGAGAGCGCTGGGGAGCCTCGTGTGCACGCGTTCACACACACCCTGGTTAGTAGGCTCGATGGACTCCAATGTTCACATGTACACGTCCACACACCTCTGCTCTCACACAGACGCCACCCACACAGGCTCACGAGTGTGCATACACCACACGCACACAGATGGGCACGTGCAGGCCATCAGCACAGCCAGCTTCCCATTCTTTTTTTTTTTTTAAGGATTTTATTATTTATTTATTTATTTGAGAGACAGAGAGGGAGAGAGCAGGAGCAGGGGGAGGAGCAGAGGGAGAGGGACAAGCAAACTGTGTTGAGCAGAGAGCCTGACATGGGGTTCGATCTCACCACCCTAAGATCATGACCTGAGCTGAAACCAAGCATCGGATGCTTAACCTACTGAGCCACCAGGCGCCCACCACCTTCCCACTCCTACGCTGCATGCTGATGCCTACCTGGCTTCTGTCTTCTCCTTGAGCCTGAGTTAACCCTGTCTGCCTCTCCCAGTTCTTTGGGTTTGGTTGCAATCTATACTGGAAACAGCCACTTTCAACACTAGGCTGGCTAGCGTCGCTCCTACTTCTACTAGGGACCTCATCCAAGGTTCTATCCTGGAGGAATCCCGGAGGGCTCACAAAAGGAGAAGAAGAAGACACAGAGCAGATCTCTCACGCCAGTCCCTGGCTTGTTCTGGGCCTCGGTTTAGCCATTTTTAAAATGTAGCAATTGAGTAGTCTCTGAGGCCATCAACCTCCTGAGGTCCACAGTTTGCCGGTGACCGTTGGGCCTCTGGTCAGCTCAGAGAGTCTGAGACAACTACAGAGACAGCCCCACACTGGAGAAGGCTCAGCCCAGCTCTGAGCTCCCAGCATAGAAGGGACACTAGTTCTGGGGGCAAGGCCAGAGGTGGCAGCCTCGTGAGAGCACGTCCTTGAGAAAAAAGAGGGCAGTATGTGGTGGAGAAATCTTGGTGGGGCCAGGACGCCATGTAACCCAGCTCAGATATTTATAGGTGCCAGACACGGTTCTAGTGGTGTTTTGTTCTGTCCTCAAATACCTGATGGGCGCCCGGGGCAGAGGAAGGGACTTCTGGGTGACCCAGTTGGTAGAACCATCGCAGTGGGAAAGTGGGTAGAAGTTTCAAAGAGAGAGACATACTTCGGTTCGAAAAATGATCAACGTGATTCGTGTGTGTGTGTGTGTGTGTGTGTGTGTCTGTGAGTGTGCTCATAAGTGCTTGCGTGTGTGAATATGTGGGGGTGTGAATTCTCATTGCGTTTGTAGTTTCCCTGTAGTCCTTTATCTTATCTACTCCCCTATATCTCATCCTATTTCTTTTTCATACCATACTATTTCCTCTTTATCTCAGTCTGCTCTTTGAGTAGAAAATACTTTCTTTTTAAAAAGTACATAGTATTTTTATTGTGGAAAAAGTACTACATGCACAGGATGAAAAATTCAAATTGGTCAAAGGTGTATAGTGAAAAGGAGGTCTCTTCCCTTGGCTGACTCCCCAGCTTCATTGAAAGCCATCAGTTTTCCTCTCCAGAAATAATCACTGTGACCAATTTTCATGTTTTCTTCCAGAAATATAATGTGTAGGTAAGCACATCTTTCTATCATTTATATCTATCATCTATCATCTGTCTATCATCTATCTATCATCTCTCTCTCTCTCTCATCCCCTTTATTTTAACACAAGTGAGGGCATACTCTATGATACAAAGCTTCCCTCCCCATCCCACCCCTCAACCTAGCCATGTAGCTTGGAAACTATGGGTAAGAAAAGTTTCCCATCAGGCAGCGTCCAGCAATGGAATGCATTTTGAGTTCCCGGACAGTGGAGATGCGGGAAGCCAGGCCAGGTGACCACGTGGAGAAAGGAACTGAGAGAGCTGAGTCCTTGACTGGGGGAGCCAGGCAGACCTGTGCCCTTTATGGCTCTATCCATCCACGAGTTTCTTGAATGCAAAGAGATCAGCCCTTGACCTCATTCCACTCTTTCTCCCCACCCCTCCCAGTACCCCCCTCCTACCCTGACCCTGCAAGTTGGCCATGGTCACCAGTGCCTAAAGCTGCCCAACCATGGCTTCCAGCCCTCCTGTAATTGACAAGAACCCCCCAGAGATAGCCTCTCTCTGTGCCAGCCACATGCCACTAAACTCCAAATTAAGAGGCCCAGCTGAGATTTCTGTCTTATTCCACCCATACCCCTGGGGCCAATCCTCTCTCATTTCAGGAGGGGAATGGAACTACAAGTTTGGATTTGGGAAGGGGGGCAAAGGGGGCTCACCACCAAAGCTGGTGTCTCTATGCTCCAGAGAGATGTGCGTGTCCTACCATGCAGCTTAAGACTTCTCCAAAACACCGTCCCCCCAAATCCAATAAAATTGCAAATTTCACTGTATTTCACAATATCCTAAATAAACATGAACAGCATGCGTTTCTCTTCCTTGCATCAAATATTAATCTGCCCGTGGCCAGCGCCCGTTCCCCCGCGTGTGTGCGCACGCTGGGTAAACACTGGGGAGATTGTGATGCCAGACCTTCCCTTCTCTTCCCCAAGTCGAGAGCATGACAAATTTTTCTCCTAATTACACCTGCCACTGTTTGCCTTCTAATACTGTAAATCCTCCATCACATAGTTTTTCAGATTCGGGATTAGGTTCTCTTCCTGTCGTACAAATGATTGGAGGGGGCAGGGATGGGGGAGTAGGTGGAGGGCGGTGTGTGCTCTGTGGTATTGCTTTTCGGGATTTCTCCATAGGGGACCCCGAGTTGGGCTTGGGCAGTGTTCCCAGGCTCCTGGCCCTCAGCAGGGTGCGAGGGAGATTTCAAGGGAGAGGGCAGAGCAGAGACAGAGGAAAGACACCTGCTTAGGTGTGCAGAACCTGTTCACCCTCGCTTTATTAGCTCCCTAGTTGCCCCCAAAGCCTGGGCATAATAAAAATCACATGAAGAAGGGAGAGGATGAATGAAAAGTGCCCAGTGCAGTGGCCAGCACATAGTAGGTGATCAATAAACCATAGTCCCCCCTCCCCCCCACCCTTGGCTCTATCTCCCGGCTGAAGCCATCATCATCTCTCTCCTGGACCATGAAACCTGCCTCCTCATAGCTTGCCCATCTGGCCTCAGCCCTCCCCAACCAATGACGCTGTTGTCCCCCAGCTGCCAGAGTGCTCTTTGCAAAGCCCAAGCTCTTGCCGTGGCGGGCCCTGCCTTAAACCCCCCATGACTTCCTACCATGTTTGAATCATGCCCAAGCCTGGCAGGGAAGGCCCTCCGCCGCTGGGCCCACCTTGATTCTCTGGCCTCATTCCCAGCCCTCCCCACGCCCCGTGCGTCTGCCCTAGACCGTGGCCACCTGCTCACCAGCTCACCCTTCCCCATAAGCACGGTGCAAGTTGCCACCTCCATTCCTTTTTTCAGGGTGTTCCCTTAGCCTGCTGAAATTTCAGCTTTCTGGGGCGCCTGGGTGGCACAGCGGTGAAGCATCTGCCTTCAGCTCAGGGTGTGATCCCGGCGTTACAGGATCGAGCCCCACATCAGGCTCCTCTGCTATGAGCCTGCTTCTTCCTCTCCCACTCCCCCTGCTTGTGTTCCCTCTCTCGCTGGCTGTCTCTATCTCTGCCAAATAAATAAATAAAATCTTAAAAAAAAAAAAAAGAAATTTCAGCTTTCTTTCCAGGTGTTCACCCCTGATGACAGTCCCTCCTTGAGTCTTTCCTCATCTCCCAATCATCATAAATCATGGCGTCCTTTGTACTCCCATGGGGCTTTGCAGCTCCCAAGTTTTGGCTCAGACGTTCACCTTGTCTGTCAGTGCTGTAAGAGGGTGTGTGGCCTCCTTTGAGGTAGGCACCAGGTCTTAAGCATCCTCTGTCCCCTCAGTGTCTCTCTTATTTCCAAGTCTTGATGGCGCAGGGGTGATACTTGGTGTGTGGTTGCGGGGAAGGAGCTTCCTATCGGCCAAGTCTCTTGACCAAGTCAACTGCCTGCTCTGTGTACAGGTGAGAATGGGCCCCCCAGGGCCAGCCCCTCCCTGCCTCTAGGAGCAGCCAGCTAGCCTGCTGGAGATAGCATGGGGTCCCCACCAACACAAGAGGTTCACCCCCTCAAGGCCATGGAGGTGGAGGAGGAGCGAGGCTGATGAGCTCCCTCATTTCCCTCCCCGAGCGTGGGCTGCTCTGAGAGAGTGCCCTCGCACTTATCTGCGTGTTTGGAGCACCCAAGCTGTACAAACAACACCCAAACCATTCTCGTGGGGCTTTGCCTTCGCAATATCATTGGCTGCTTGTATTTGGTGGGGCGGTGCAGGCAACAGCTTTGCCCTTCTTATTCGACTTGGTTCCTAGAGGCCCTCCTGCCTCTAGGGATGCCCCAGCCCATCAGCTAAGGAGGGGACCCCACCCTCTGGGACTGGAGGCCTAGAGCTGGGCTAAGGAGGGCAGTCTTGGGCATGCTCAGATCTACCCTGGTCATATCTCCATCCTTCCAAAGCTTCCCTGGGGTTGTTCTTGAAGACTTCTCTCAGAGTCAGCTGGTTCAGCTTGAGTAATAACTGTCCCTGGCCCTGTCCCCTCCCCACACGTTTCACCTTCAAAGGGCTGGGAGAAATTTCCCTAATTAATTAACTCCTCTGCAGCCTGCCCTCCATGTCATCGGGTGATTAATTGTCACTGTGCCTTTAAATCCAGAGGCGGAGGGAAGGTGGGTTGAGTTGGCAGTGGTGGGTGCCAGAAGCAGCCAGGCTGGGGTGAGGGTGGCCTGAGGGCATTTCCTGGGGTTGGAGGACCCCTACCTCCACCCCCATTCCTGTCCTTGCCCAGGGCCTGACTGAGAGGCCCCAGAGCCAGACCACAAATGCATCCGTCAATAATCAATCAATGAGTCTCAAATATGAGACTGTGGGAACTGGGGCATTCCGGGAGAGGCAGGGTGGCTGGCGCCTATCCCAAAGGCTGCAAAGCAGTGTAGCAGTTCCAGGCATGGCCTTGGGAGCCAGGAAGAGCTGAGTTATAATCCTGACTCTGCCTCTTCCAGCCATGTGATCATGGGCAGATCACTTGGCCTTCCTGAGCCTCAGTGATCTCACCTACGAAATGGGGGCTGGTAATAGGACCTACCTCCCAGGGTAGCTGGGAGGGTGAAGCCAGATTCACGTGTGCGAAGCTCTTAGCGTGGCACAGGGTATATAGCAAAGGCTCAATAGGGTGGCAGCAATCGTCATTATGGAGTGGCTGTTAGGCCACACTGGTCATCCCCGATGCCCAGCGAGGACCTTCCCTCCCCCGACTCTGTTCTTAGAAGCACCCCCAGGCTCCCACCCCCACCCCACACCTGCATGTGGAGTCACCTGGCCTCATCTCAGCTATAGCACTCGCCTGCGGCATGACCCCGGCAAGGTTCTTACTTTCCTACCTCTTCATTTCCTGATCTAGAAAATGGGGATAAAGTGACTCCATCCTGTTGCGTGCAAGGTACTGGGACATAAAGAGGGGTCAGGTCTCATCCTTCCTCCAAGAAGTTCCACAGCAGGAAAGACAGTCGGGGTTGTCTCGTCAAGAAATCATTGCAAATACGGTGTAAGCTATGACAGAGGGGCATGGCCATTCAGAGCAGCCAGGCAATGGCTTCAAGGGCCCAGAGTGCGAAAGGAGGTGGCTGGGCATAGAAAATCCGT
Source organism: Ursus americanus (assembly GCF_024610735.1). NCBI lineage: Eukaryota > Metazoa > Chordata > Mammalia > Carnivora > Ursidae > Ursus > Ursus americanus. The sequence continues at coordinate 34,696,579 of NC_142149.1, forward strand.
CCCACGAAACTCCGTTAGGGGTTTCCAGGCTTCCGCTTCCTCTCGTGGCCTTACTTTTCAGACTCAGCTGCTTTTCACCCTAAAGCCCCAATTTCTGTCCTTTCCGCTGAGCCTGCAAGGTGTGGAAAGAGGGGCAGAAGGTGGATCCACTCGGGGAGCCCCTCCCCTGCTCAGCTTCATCCCCGCACACTCTTCCCATTACCAACGTTAGCTAACATTTATTGTTTCCTGTTGCCAGGCTCTGGGCAGGTGTTTGCAACAGCCCCATTCATCAGTGTCAGTCGAGGAGACAGAACCAGAACCTAAAAGAGACAGATTGGCGGATAAACCCACGTGGGTTTAGTCTGGAGCTGCGGAAACCAAAAACTGGAAAAGTGGGTGTGGCCAAAGAAGGTCGGTCCAATCAGAAGAGGTAAGTGACCAGCCCACAGTCTCCAGGCAAAACCCGGCTGAGGCTGGTGGCTTACAGGTGTGTTCACTTCATCCACTCATTTAACGTAGCTTCTTTGACCTTGATCTCTGTTGCAGGACGAATCTGGCAAGCCCAGCCCCTACCTCTTCTCACAGCTCCGCCCCCCGGAGCTCAGCAAGCCCCGCCCCTGTGGACCGCAGTCGTGCGCAGGGACTGTGGTGGGAGCCTTGGAGTGGCCTGTGTTCCTTCTCCCTGGAGAGGGCAGCTACCTGGGGCTCAAAGCAGGCCTGGAGGGATCTTTGAGCTCTTCTAATGCAGCCCCTGCACTTAGCAATGAGAAAGTAAGTGTGTACCGAGCGGGTGTGGAGGGAGCGGGAACTTGCTCGAGGTCTCGTGAGTTCTTGGTAATAGAACCCGGATGCCTGGACCATTTCACAACAGAATTCCCAGTGGGAATGGGTCGGGGGAGGGAGGAGTGTGATTGTTGGCTTATGTGGGGAAGGGAGGAGGGAACCGACCGAAACAGCATTTCAGAGAAGAGGGGACAAAGGTATTCCGGAAGTGAGGATGCCAGAAGTTACCCAGCACAGGGTGGATCTAACAGGTTTGGGAGCTGACATAAGTTACTTTTTCCCTTTTTCCCTTTTTCCAAGGTGTGTGACTCTGGGCAAGTTACTTCACCTCTCTGAGCCTCAGTTTCTGAAGTGGGCAGAGCACCAGCTCACAGAAAGGCTCAGACAAATGTCAGATTTTCTTTCTTTCTTTTTTGTTTTTGTTTTGTTTTTTCCCTTTTTCTCTCTCTACTTGCCTCTTCCCTGGGAGCTTCATCCTCATTCCTGGTTCCTGGTAGATTCATTTATTTGTTTGACTGACTAGGTAGGAGGAACTGTTCTAAGTACTGAGGATAAGAAGCAAACAAACAAAAATGGCTGCCCTCAGGGAGCTTACATTCTATCAGAGGGAGAAAGACAGGAAGCAGCATCAGGTGGTGATAAGTGCTACAGAGAAAAAGAAAGAGGAAAGAGGGCACAGAAGGTATTGTGGAAGTGGGCTCATTTTAAAATAGGGTAGTCAAGGAGGGCTTCACGGAGGAGGTAACATCTAAGCAAAGACCTGATCACAGTGAGCCACACGCTTCTGAGGGAAGGGACTTCTGGGCAGAGGGCACAGCTGTGCAAAAGCCCTGAGGCCAATCTGGGAGCGTTCAAGGAGAGGCAAGGAGGCCAGTGAAGCCAGTGGAATAAGAGAGCGCGAACATGGTGGGACGTGAGGTCTGAGAGGGGAGGGCAAGGGAGCAGATAAAGTAGTCCTGGTGGGTCATTGCAAGGACTCTGACTCTGAGGGAAGTCAGGAGCCACAGCAGGGTTTGAGCACGAGGAGGATTATTTAATACTGTAGCTCTCTTCTCTGACTTAGTATCTTTACTTAGCACTTTGTCACCATTTTTTATATATTTTACTTATTTTGTGGCGTGTCTGTCTCTTTCCATTAGAGTCTAAGCTCCGTGAGGGCTGGAACTTTTTTTTTTTTAATTTTTAAAAATTTTTTAAATTTTTAAAATTTTTAATTTTAATTTTTTTACAGTAGTAAAATATACATAATATTTATCATTTTAATCATTTGTAAGTTCGTGATTCAGTAGCGTGAGGTACATCTGCAGTGTTTTGTAACCATCACCACTGTTTATATCCTACACTTTTTTTTGAAATGCCAGTGTAAATAACGTACCGTGTTATGTCAGGGTCAGGTGGATACTAGAACGTCTCGGCAATTCTCTGCATCACTCAGTGCTCGTCACCATAAGTACTCTTCATCCCCTTCCATGTTCTATACTTTTTCACTCCAACATAAACTCCATACCTGTTAAACAGTAACACCTCCTCTCCTCCTCCCCCAGCTCCTGGTAACCCCTATTCTACATCCTCGTCTGGGGACCTCCTGTCAGTAGAGCCATGCAATATTTGTCCGTGTGCGGCTGGCTGATTTCACTTAACAGAATGCTTTTAAGGTCCGTGTACGTCATAGGGTGTATCAGAGTCTCATTCCTTCTTGTGGCCGAATAATATTCCATCGTATGGAGACGCCACGTTTTGGTTACGGTGAATGCTCGAGCCTGGCATGGTGCCTGACTTGTAGTCCGTGCTCGCTAAGTATTTGTTGAATGAGTGAATGATTGAATGAATGGGTGGGAGGAGTGGTGAATCTTTATGGTTTTGCTTTTGTTTTAGAACCAGTGCATTTGAGATCCTAGAGGAACATTCAAATAGAGATGACGGTGGGTGTCCCTGGGTGTTGAGGATGAAGGGGGCCAAGCAGTAGATGGGCTACTGGGAAGATGAGTCAGGGTGCAAAGTGGGGCCCAGCTGCTCTCCCGCTGAAGGGATACCTTCCTGCTCTGGGCAAAGCACCTCCACCTTGCTTCCCCGCTCCAGAGGAGACTAGGTGAGGGTAGGGGGAGATGGTCTTTTCTTCTCCCTTTGGGGTGCTGTGGGGTGTTCTCTGCCTATGGAGGGGGGCCAGGTCTGGCACGCTGGAGATCGTGTCTCTGCCGGGCAACTATCCTCAGTCTGAGTGTGCTGAGGGTCTGAACACACCCGTGAGAGGGTCCAGATGTCCAGCCTCATCCCTGCTAATTAGTGCAATTAATTAACAAATGGCTTTGTCTGATGGGAGTCCTGGACCCCTTTGGCGTGCTGGATCCAGGGGCAGCACTAAAAACAGGTGGTGGGGGCCTATGAGGGGTGGCAAAGGAGACGGGACTCCAGGCTCACCCTGCCCTGGGCAGGGAGCACCCCCTCCCTGAGTGATTGCAGTGGTCTCTCTCTCTCTCTCTCTCTCTCTCTTTCTCTTTCTCCCTCCCTCCCTCCCTCCCTCCCCTGTCCTGCTAGGCCCAGGAGAGCTACAGTTGGGGAAAGGTGGGATCCAGGATGCCTAGATGGAAGGGAGTTCAGCCAAGCCTCACTGGAGGAGGCCCAAGCAGCGCGATGAAGCTGTAGCAGGGACAGGAAGCATGGCGGTGCCTGTTGCAGGCTGGTGGAGGAGAGTGAGGGCTGTCAGGGAGGTGCTGCCTCTCCTGTGGGAGATGGACCCTGTCTTGGGAGATGGACCCTGTCCTGGGAGATGTCTCCAGTCTGATGGTGGAGTCATAGCTGTTGCCCTGGGGGGAGCTCCTAGTCTGATGGGGGAGACACAGCCCCTGGTCTAGCGGGGGAATGAAATAGAGCCCTTTGGGAGGTTCAGGGGTAAGTGCCTATGGAGGGTGTTCAGAGAAGGGAGGGCAGGCCAGGTCTTGGGCAGATTCCCTGCTGCCCTAGAAGGAGTAGAGAGGGGTTGAGGACACTCGAGGGCGTTCTCAGCCAGGATGCCGCCAGCACCTCCCAGGGATGGTGACCTGCCACAGTTGGGGTATGGGCAGGCTGGCGTACTTCAGAGGACTCCCATGGAGGAGGACATGGCCACTGCTGGGCCGAGTCCTGGCACACAGCGGTCTTGGGGCTTCAGGCTAGAGATGGTGGGGGACCCACAGGAATGGGGATGACGGGGTGCTGGGCTGGCTCGAACGGTGGAACGAGAAGGAACAGAGGATGTTCCTGGGGAATGTCCTTGTGACCAGCTGGCCTTACGCAGGAGAGAGAGGATGGCCAGGGAGAATGAGTCTGGAAGGAGGTGTCCAGTGGACCATTTGTTCTAACTTTTAGAACTACTGAGTTTGAGGTCTGGGAGGAGCATTCAAATAGAGATGATGAGTCATTTGGAGGGTTGGCCGATGAGGGGGGTCAGACAGAGGTCAGGATGCAAGGCCGCCTCAACACCTGTGCCTGGTACGGACTCAGTGTTAATAAGTAAGCCCCTGTCCTCAAAGTGTGGGCCACGGACCGGGGCAGCAGCTCCCGCAGCTGGTCAGCACCGCAGGCTCTCCAGCCCTGCCCTGGACGATTAATCAGGATTTGCATGTAAACAGGGTCCTCCAGTGATCCGTGTGCACACTGGAGTTCCAGCAGCCGTGCTCCAGGTGCAGTGACTCTTCCCCTAATTCTGAGGTTGAGACAGGCTCGCGGGCGGGAGAAGGTGGTGAGGCGCTGGCTGGCGTGGGGAGGCCAGGTGCTGAACGTACCGGGCTTAGGGCGCTCACGAGGCCCCAGGTTTCCAGTGGGAGCAGGGAATGTGCACTGTGTGCTGGTGAGTGGTTCACAGTTGGCTCTTGGGGAAGAAAAGTCCCGACTTGCAGCATTCGCCACTTTCCGTGGGGTACGTGTTCCCACTGTCATGGGGTTCAGGCTATCCAGGTGAGGTCCCTGACCATGGACTTGGGAAGAGATGAGCGTGATTGGCCCTTGTGGGGTAGGAGCTGACGCCAACGTGTGCGCATTTCTTTTCTTGGCCTGAGAAGACTATCAGATGAAGCAGGACCAACCCGTCTGCCGCCAACCATAACCTCTGCCCACTCCTTCCACGCTTCTAAGTGTGGACAGGTGGCCAGACACCGACGGACAGAAGGTGCTGTGCTGCGTGTTATTGGCTGTAGGTGTTGTACGTACACATGTCCCCTCCTTGGGGACAGCTTCCATGACGTGGTGGCCTCTGCCCCCGATCCTAGCTGAATGTCACCCCTGCCCCCCTCCAGCCTGCCTTCCAGCAGGTTCCTTCCAGGCCATGAGCACTGGGAGCATGGGGCTAGGGCAGCACTCAGTTGCCAGGTCTGCCTAGTTTCCTCTTTTCACATGAAAACCCTGATCTCTGCTGAGACTCAGATCTCCTCGTGCGAGCAGCCTGAGCAAGCAGCCCGGCACCCACGGGAGCCTGTCTGTCCCATGCCTCCTGGAGCCCGTGGTCTGGGCTGCCACCCCCTCTCCCGAAAAGCCGCGAGTAACGGAGAGCCCAGGCAGAGCGTCCAAAGCTCTGGGTTCTAGTCTCACCGTGGCTGCTGCTCACGGTGCCCGTGGGATCCCTTCTGTGCCATTTCCACACTTGTGTGGGGTGCTTTTGCGTTCACAGAGCACTTGGACCTACATGGTCTCCTCTTGTTCTCCTAACAGTCCTGTGGACACGTGCTGGGTAGTCGAGGGCACAGGGGTTCCGTGGCATGGAGAGAAGTGTCCGAGGTCAGCCAGTTGGCGAGGACAGAGCTGCTCGCTGCAGGGCTTCGGGCCCCGCTCTTCATCGGCTTCCCTTCTCTGCCAGGCCGCGGTCTGCCCCCGTGCAAGTGGGTCAGTGACTCCATTCTCTCTGAAGTCCCTTCCAGCTCTAACATCCTGGACATTGGAAACGTCAGAGGGAAAAAAAAATGCCAGGGATGCTTTAATTATTTATTTTTTGTAGACAGACCTGGAAACTCTGCAGAGTGAACCAGGTAAACATGAGTGTGTGGATGGGTAGAGGTGAGTGTGTGCGTGTACTGAGGGTACGCGGGTGTAGACGTGTCTGGGTGTGTGAAGTGCACGATTGTACCACTGGGTGTCAGGTGCTGTGAGCCCGTGGACGCATGGCATGGGAGTGAGTGTGCAGGTGTCACAGAGGGTGTGGATAGTGTGTGTATGTGAGTGAGTGTATATTGGGGGAGAGAAGGATAGCGGGACGGTTGATGTCTGTCTGTCCACCTCTCCTAGGACTTCTACCCCTTCCTTCCCACACCGTGGTGCCTGTGGCCACTCCACAAAGGATTTGTGGGGGTTGTAGAGCTGAACCAGACCTTAGCTGCCCCCTCACTGAGGGTGAGCACCCCCTCCCAGCCCTTTCCGGTAGGCTGGTGCCCACAACGGGTGCTGGATTAGCGGATGAGTGAGACAATGGGCACATATGGTCCCGAGTGCCGGGTGCGGCCCAGGGCCCCTTACTCAGCGCCACTAGGATTAGACCTAATGAATTGGAAGGAGTTAACAATGCTTCGGGGCCCAGCGGAGGCCCAGGAGGCCTGCTCGGGCCCTGCGCTGTGGCCGCCTTTCACCACTGAGGTGTAATCCGCTTTGAAATCAAAGGTGGTACAAAGTATGAATTTAAATTTGACATTTACAGCTCCGGTGAGATGACGTATTCTGGAAAGGTCTCTTCTTCTTTAAGGGGGCTGGGGTGGGGAGAGAGGAGGAAGGGAGTGGAGAACAGTGAAGCCATCTGCTCTCAGAGGAAGCCCAGGTTGGCCCAGTGCAGGCCAACTTTGCCCTATGCCTTGGGCCGGGGGAAGGGGTGGGGGTACTTGGGGGCAGCTGGAAAGAACTGTGGGGGGAGTACAATTCATTCTCCCACCCTCAGCTCAGAGCGTCCACCCAGTGCAGTGCTCCCTTGGTCTTAGAGCCAGTCCCAAGAAGATAGCTAAAGCAGAATTCTTGCCACAGAGTTACTTGACCTGATTTGTTTTCCAATTGGATTTTTTTTTAAGTTTTTAAAAAAATTGTGGTAAAATATACAACATAAAATGTGCCATTGTAACCATTTGTGAAGTGCCCAAGTCAGTGGCATCAATTCACAATGTTGTACGATCATCTCTACTCTCTCTCCTTGTACCTCCCCCCAAGCAGCCCCTAGAGACCTCTGCTCTACCCTGTCTCTACGCACTTGCCTGTCCTCGATGTTTCAGAGAAGTGGAATTGGACAATAGCTATCCTTTTGGTGTCTGGTCGCTTTCACTTAGCGTCATGTCTTCAAGATTCAGCCATGTTGTAACATGAATCCTAACTTCATTCCTTTCCATGGCAGAATCATATTCCCTTGTATGTCCACACCACACCGTGTTTATCCAGTCATCTGTTGGTGGACTCTTGAATTGTTTCCATCTTTTTGGCTAGCGTGAATAATGCTGCAGTGAACATTGGCATTTAACTGTTTAAGTCCCTGTTTGTAACCCTTTGGGGTATATACCTAGGAGTGGCATTTCCAATCATCCTTGCCAACATTTATTTTGGGGTTTTGTTTTGTTTTTCAAAAATTATAGCACTCTTACCTAGGGTGAAATGGTATCTCCATTTCTCTAATGACTAATGTTGTTGAATAATGTTATTTGCCATTTGTATATCTTCTTTGGATCTGGCCCCATTCTGTATTTAAAGATTTTATTTATTTGTCAGAGAGAGAATAAGAGAGAACAAGCGGGGGGGGGGGGAGGGTAGAGGGAGAAGCAGGGTCCCCGCTGAGCAAGAAGCCTGATGCGTGGCTCGATCCCAGGACCCCGGGATAATGACCTGAGCTGAAGGCAGATGCTTAACCGACTGAGCCACCCAGGCGTCCCTGACCCCATTTTATAGATGAGGAAGCTGAGGCTCTAAAATCCCTAGTGTGGCATGGCGTTCTAGCCCCTTCAGGCTCTCTCTCCTCACACCCCGGCAGCCACAGGAGACCCCCGCAGTCCCCAGACACCTCTGGAACTCTGCTGAGCCCTGGGCCAGATGGAAGAAGAAAGGGGAGGTGTCTGCTGTGTGCCAGCATGGATGGGACTCCCCCTCTGGCCGAAGTCCCTTTCCCTCCATGCCCCACCATGATGACTTCCTCCTCATTCTTCCAATCCAGGTCAGACAGCGTCTCCTCTGGTCAGAGCCATCCTCCTCCTCCGGGTTTCCAGGGAACCTCGCCCATGTCGCAACGGTGAGCTCCTCACAGCAGAACGTACGTGCTGGGTTAGATCCATTTTCAGGGATCTTCCCTAAGAACAAGGTCCATGCCCTTCCCGCGGAGCCCGCCGCATGGAGCCCTGGGTCAGGTAGGAGTTCCGCCTGCTTTTTCTCCTGCTGCACCGCGTCTCAGCCCGCACTGGTCTGGGAGAGGAAGAGGGAGTAGGAGAACACCAGTGCTCTCTAACGTTTATTGAGCGTGTCTGCCAGTATGCCCAACGAGAAGCCAGACCACACTAAACCCTTATATAGTTTGCCTCAACTTCACAACAACCCCATAAAGTGGGTACTTTAATCTGTCCTTACAGAAAGATTCAACTCCTCACAGGAGGGCGTAAGGGGGCCTGTTTCCTATTGTCCTTACATCTTCGAGGGCCAGCCTCTGCCCCTGCTGCCAGCCTTCCCTCCTCAGGCCCGGGCCTTCCGGCTCCTCGTCCCATTTCATCCCATGCCCTAGATTTGGATGGGGCGATCACCAGGCTTGGGATGGCAAAATACTGTCTGTGCCCTCATCTGAGTGTAGGCCTTAGGGCTTTCTAGGCTCACCCGTAGGGATTAGCTCTTTTTGGCAAGTAAGGTGGGGGTTATTCTCCCTTTGTTACAGATGAGGAAACCGAGGCACAGAGAAATTAAGTCACTTGTCTGGTATTGCCAAGATAGTGGGGATGGAGCCCAGCCTCCATTTCAGATCTTTTGTTCTCTGGTTTCATCAAACTGTAACGGACGTTTTAAAACATAGGCCCAACCTTTGGTCAGCTTTCCTCCAGCCCTCAGTTTTCCCATCCCTAAAATGGACACAATAAAACCTACCTCTCACAGCTGTTGGAAGAGACTATGAGGAGTGAAGAGCATCTAGCATGGTGCCTGGCCTGTAGTAGGCGCTCCGTGATGATTTCCCTTCGCTCTTTGGGCACATAGCACCCTTTTCTTGCGGGGTATGCTGCGGTGGGAAATGAGAATTTCTGGGTTGGAGGGTAGTCGACTGCGTTTGAAGTGACAGTGACAGATGGGTGCGGTGGCTCTCCCAGGCGCCCGGCCAGCCCTGCGGTGCGTGTCCGCCAGTCCCCGGACATTTCCTCCCTCCTCCTGGCCACGATGAGGTGTCATTTGCCGCCTGTCCCTTCTCGTCATCGATTTCCAAGTCGTTAATTAACGGGGCTTGTCAGCTGGGAAGATGAATTCTGTCCTCGGCTCTCGGGGCCTTTTGTTTTGGGATTGTAAATGTTATAGATCTCCCATGATGGAAGGCCATGGGGTCAGGGGGCGCTGGGCTGCCCAGTGGGGGTGGCAGGCAGGGAGAGGAACCTGTGGGCCTGGCTGGGCTCTGCTGGCCTGGGACAGGCCCCCCAGTGGTCCCTCACAGTGACCTCTCTGGCTTGTCTCCCTGGGGTTAGGGTGGGAGGTCTACGGGAGTTTTTCCGTCATCCAAAACTTGATTCTGGGAGAAGCTGCCCTATGCCAAATGGTGTGGATTTGGCTGTGCCCAGGATGGGGACTGGCTGGAGGGAGATACAGACCCTACTCAGTCTGATGGGGGAGACAGTGTTATCCTCCGGGAGTAGCTAGTCTGATGGGGGAGACTTATTGTTGTCTTTGGGAAATAACCAGTCTGATGAGGGAGCTGTGGCTTCGGAAGACCCTCAGTCTGATGGGAGGGAGACACAGTTCCTATCCTGGGTGCACCTCCGTAGCTCTACCTTGGGAATCCCAAGTCTGATGGAAGAAACGCAGACCCTGCCTTGGGGAAGTTTAAGGCTTGAAAAAAAAAATATTTGCAGACAAAGAGCTATCAGAGCTTGACTCAACTGGGTTTGGATCTGTTTTCCAGTATCCTGAGGCAAACCACTCCTTGTGCAGGCAGGCCCCCTGCCTTCCCTGTGACGTCTCAGGGCAAGCCAACAGTTTCATCAGCAGCTGAACTGAATTCCAAGTGGGCAAAAATGATGCCTAAGAATACAGGCTGATACAAAAATAAAAGTTACACATTTGGTTTTTGATGAGAAGAGCCATGGGGTCTGTGTTTTAGGAAGAGCTTATAAACCACTGACCAACAGCCACGGAGCAGCACATACATTGAGGAGACCCGGCTTCTCCTACAAGGGGAGGCGGAGCATGGGGAGTGCAATGGGGGGGCTGCTCTGCCCTGGGGCTCAGCAGGACTGACTGACTATGGACTGGAGCTCAGGCTTGGCCCTGGGAAGACGCAGTCTGAGCCACAAGATTGCTTCTGTCTTTCTGTGTGGCCTTGGGGGATTTTCTCCTGTCTCTGGGCCTCTGCTTTTCCCGCAAGAGGAAGCACGTGAAGCTGTTACGCCCTCCGATGCTCAGGATGGTAGGTGGAACTGGGGCTTCTAGCCAGACCACTGGGGTTTGAATCTGGCCCTGGTCTTATTTTGGCCGAGCAGTCAACCCTTTTGAACTTCATTTCCTTATCTGTAAATTGGGGGTAACAGCACACACTTCTTCTGTTGGCTGTGATGGCTATACCAGGGGTTACGGGTAAAGTGATTAGGACAGTGCTTGGTGCAGTGAGTTAGCTGTCGTTGTTATTTGCCCAGGAGCTGCCGCTTTCAGCCCCCTGAGCTTGTGTGCGAACCGAGGTTGTTGCCCCTCCTTCTGCTCCCTGGGGCCCTGACGGAGGGGACTTCCCCAGTATCCACCTGGTGCTGGGCATGGGCAGAGGGGTCTCACCAACCTGGACCTTTTGGAAGCTCCCGGCTCCCAGGTTCCTGCTAGAGCTGGAGGAAATGCAGCCTGGTTGGGGTAGCCCTGCCTGGGGGGGGGGGCACAAGAAATCCCACATGGTGACTTCAGCCTCTGGGTGACCTTGAGAGGAAGCCAGAAGGAGGAGAAGTCCTACTGTCCTACTGGTGGGGGCTTCCAAATGCCCTTAGGCTGAGATGAGAGGGGCCCTTTGCCTTGGTGACAGCCCAGGGGTGAGGGGGACACAGAAGCAGCAGCTGCCTACCCCCTCGGTCTTACAGATAGGTCCAGGACAGCAGCCCTACCCTGAGCTTCCCCCCAGAACCGGGGAGTAGGAAGGGGCAGCATGACGTGACTTGGGGGTGGAGCTGTTGCCTGGGGAGCCAGCTCAGTGAACGCTACCCCAGAACGTGAGGTAGACCTGGCAGTGAGGGGTGCCCCTCAGGCTCCCCACCCCCACAGACCCGGTTCCCCCATTTTACAGATGGAGGAACTCATATCCACAAAGGGCCATTTACCCAAAGGACCATGAGAGCTATTGGCACATCAGGGACTGGAATCCAGACCTCTAGACTCCTAATCTGGTGCTCTTTCCCCATCACCACCCAGTGAGGTGAGGCCCAGGCCCATTCTGTCCAGATTCTCCACAGCTTCCTCTCTGTGCAGTCTGGGCCTTGACTTTGAGGGAGTGAGTGAATGAAAAAGAAATCACAAATGCTGTGGTTTTCTTTCGCTCCAGCGGGGCCCTGGCTGGAGCCTTCCCCATGTCACAGTGATCCCCCAATAGTCCCATTGGACAGATGGAAAGCTAGAGGTCAGGAGCAGTGGCTGTGGAATGAGCCTGTGTGGGATGTGATGCTTCCTGGCTTCCCAGGGAGCCTGGTGGGTGGGCAAGGGGACGGGGACCCCAACTGAGCAGCCCCATGCCCGTGGAGGGTGTTGGCGGAGGGCCGGGGTCCCTGCCGCGGGCCTAGGGTGAGGGCAGCCCTCTGTCTGGGCTGCACGTGCTCACTTCCATCCTGCAAGGCGGTTCCTGAGGCTCCTGCATCTTTCCCCCTGTAAATCATGAGCTAAGGGGCTGGAATCTGGGAGGAGGAGCCGGGCGGGGCGCTGTTGGGGAAATTTACAGCAGTGATTTTCTCCTCCGCGTTGGGAGCTGAGGGGGCTGCCGAGTCACTGCTATGGCTCCTTGTAAATATCACCAGCGTCCCCTAGCCTGATGCTCCAGGTACCGCACAGGGGCAGGGGTGAGGCTAGTACAGGGAGGATGGAGGATAGACTTTAGCCAGAACTTCCCAGACACTGGGAGGGTTGGAGTACACCGAAATGGGTGAGTGATGCAGGCTGCGGTGTGCAGAGGCTGGGGGATGGATGGGATGGCCCATGAGGTACCATTCATCCATTTGACAAATATTTGGTGGGTATGTGCCTAGTAGGTGCCTGGCTATGTGGTCCAGGTACTGTGGAGCGTGACAGACGTGAGCTGAAGGTGCTGGAGCCCAGGGGTGAGATGGAGTAACCCAGCAAACACGTCCTCCCTGGGGGAAGGGGCCTGCCTGCTGATTCCTTACGGCCAGAGGGGATCTGAGGGAGTCCCTGCCCTCCAGGGTCTGGGGATCTGAGGGAGTCCCTGCCCTCCAGGGTCTGGGCCAGGCTTGAGGCCCTGGGAGCCGCCTTCTCTGCCCCTGCCGACCTCCAATCAAGGTCTTAATTACAGCTGCCCGCCCTGCTCTGGCCTCCAGTGGGGACATCTTCATACGGCCCTGGGACCGTCAAGTTTGCTCTTCCTGCCTCCCAGTCCCTTCCCAACAAGGCTCAGGGACCCCAGGCTTCTGTGGGAGTCAAGCCTGCCTTCTGTGGGATAAGCCTGCCTTCTCCCTCACACCCCTACTTTCTAAAATGCCCGGAGTTGCAGGATAAGGACTCAGAAAAAAGACAGTTCTTGAGCAGAGGAGGCGAGAGCAGGAGGGGAAGGGCCAGGGTCAACTCCAAGGCCTTCAGAGAATGACTTAAGGTGCTTAGGAAAGATGCCAGACCTAGAGGCAGGCTGGTGAGGAAGAAGAGCTCCAGAGATGCTGGGAGGCCCAATTCTTGGCTTGGTGACCTTTCTGCTCTGTAACCTCGAGGAGGTCACTCGGCCTCAGTTCCTCATTTGTAAAATGAGGTTAAACACACCCAACATTGTGTGAGAATTAAATAGGAAAGTTGAATTTGTAAATTGAAAGGTGTATGTAGGCAGGCAACATAAGGGGACAAGATGAATAAGAACAGACTTGAGTGAGTCCCTGCGCTGAGCCAGACGTTGCTTTACTCAATTCTCACTGGAACCCAGTGGGGCAGACGTCATTATTTTAACATTTTGTAGGCAAAGAAGCCTCGGTTCAGAGAAGTTCAGCAATTTGCCAGTCTCACAAGGACTGGCAGAGGGGGGTCGGGGGCTCACCCATTGGCTTCCAACGCCTCAAATCTCCATCAGGCAGCGGGTGGGTGGGCCGGTGGGCCCTGATCTCTCCTGAGCCATGTTAGCCAAGGAGCATAAGAACGAGAATTGTCTTTTTCCAGAGTATTCTATCTACATTGACTAGCTAAAGCACATGCAAAGTACAAAATTCAAAAGTGCGAGTGGGCGAGAATAGGGAGTAAATCTTCCTCCTACCAGTGCACCTGACCCCCCTGCCCCCGGTTCCCCTCCTTGGAGGAGACCATTACTGCTTGTTTTACCATATTCCTTTCCAGGGAGAACTTGTCTATGTGTATTAGGCACCTATGTGTTTATGGGCAGATTTGTATATATTTATATAATTTAATTTTTTTGTATAAAGAGACATATGCTGGATGACTCTGTTGCTAGGAAGCACTTCCTAACGGTCAGAGGTGAGCTCCCTGCTACCAGGGGTGTTTGGATAGAAGCTGGTTAACTGCCTGGGATGTTGCAGGAGGCAGCCCAGCATCAGATGGGGCTGGTCTGTGCTTCTCTCCTGAATTTTCTCTGTCCCAACGTTCTGCAGAGGTGGACATGAGGTGCGGGGAGGTGAAGGACCTGGTCTGTCTCTCAGTGAGGCTGTAGACAAGCTAGTGAAGACCAGGTGGATGAAAATGATGCTGGGGCCAAGCCCAGGGGGTGATGCCCAGTGGTGCTTGGGTCTAAGATGGGGGCAGGCTGGGGAGCTCCAGCACACCTTGGAGGTGATCAGGGAGGGATGGCGGCGTGTGTGTCCCCCCGCCCCTGGCCCTACAGCCCTCATGTTTGTTTGGAAAGGCTCAGGCAGGAATCTGCCCTCATGATCCTGAGGCCTCGGGTTGCAAGGCTCAGAGCTGGCCCTGGGGACAGAGTGGGGGCAACTGGTGTCTGACCCCCTAAAACCAGTGTCTCCACTGATCGCCGGGCCAGATAGGGGCAGGTCACCCGCTGACCTTAGGCCTCGGGGGTCTTGGTGGGGAGGGAGTGATAGTGCTACGGCTAGAGGATCCTGCCCTCGGAACAGGAAGCCCTCAGAAGCGCTTCTTGACCATCCTTTCTTGAACTGTGGTCATTTGCATTCCGCTTTTGTAGTGTTGGCCATTTCTGAGTTTCCTCTGTATTTGTAAACTTAAAATGCATGCATCTGAAGTGCACACCTTGATCGGTTTTCACGTGTGTATTTGCCGTGCCCCCACGTGGAACATTCCCAGCACCCAGGAGGCTCCTTCTTACCCCGTCCCAGTCGGTACCTCCCAGAAAGAACCATAGACCAGTTTTGTCTGTTGCTGAACTCCATGTGCATGGACTTGTCCCCAGGTCCTCTTCATCTTGCTTCCTTCACTTAGCATCTTACTCGTGAGCTCTATTTGTGTCGTTGGGTGAAGCGATAGTCTGCCTTTTTTACATGCTGTGTATATTCGAATGTATTAATATGCCACAATGTATTCATCTGGTCTCCTGTTGATCGATGTTTGAGGTTTTTTCTGATTTGGGGCTATTAAATAGAGTGCTGTTGTGAACAGTCCTGTACATGTCTTTTGGTGGACACGTGAACATATTTCTGTTGGGTGTACCCCTGGGGAGAAGGTGCTAGACTGTGGGGTTTCACCCTCCATTACTGTTTACATACAGTATTGTTAATGGACCCGCTGTTTTGTTTTGTTTAGATTTATTTATTTATTTGAGAGAGAGAGAGAGAGCTAGTGAGTAGGGGGAAGAGCAGAGGGAGAGGGAGAAGCAGACTCCCTGCTGAGCGGTGAGCCTGACACCAGTCTTGATCCCAGGACCCTGAGATCATGACCTAAGCTGAAATCAAGAGTCAGTTGCTTAACGGACTGAGCCACCCAGGCACCCGTAGACCCACTTTTATGTGAAATTTTATAGTCTACCTGCAGAAAAGCATGCAACTTATAAGTGAATATCTCAGATGAACTTTTCACAAAGTGAACACACCTGTGTGACCTGTACCCAGAATGAGAAACAAAACATTATCAGAACCCCAGAAGTCCCTGTGGACCCCTTTATAGTCAGTCTCAAACCCCCTCCATGGGGAACTGGTCTCCTGACTCCTAACACAGATCAGTTTTGTAAAACTTTTTAAAATGGAGTCACATGGGATAGACTCTTTGGTATTGGCTTCTTGCTTTCAAAATGGTGTTTGTGAGATACGATCAGGTTGTATATAACAGTAGTTTGCCCTTTTTCATTGCTGGATAGTACTCCATTGTGTGGCTATGTCACAATGACTTTATCCCCTCTTCTGTTGGTGAACATTCAGCTATTACCAACAGCGATGCTCTGAAGAGTCATGGATAGGTCCGGAGTATACACATGACTCTATTTCTAGAAGTGGGATCGCTAGTGGACAAATTTCTTAAGCTTAAAAACTTGAAATTTATGTAGTTTCCATTTCATAGACTTTATTTTTTAGAGAACTTTTTAAGTTTATAGAAAAAGTTGACCAGAAAGTACAGAGAGTCCCAAATGCACCCTCTCCTTCTGGCCAGGGTTTCCCCTAGTATTAACATCTTGCATGGCTGTGGCACATCTATTTACAATTGATCAGCCAGTACTGATGCACTGTTATTAACTGAAGCCCGCAGTTCATATTAGGGTTCAATGTTGGTACTGTATAGTTCTGTGGGTTTTGACAAGCGCGTAATCTCATCTGTTCACCTTTTACAATATTACATGGAATAGTTTTACTGCCCTAAAAATTCTCTGTCCTTCATCTGTTTATCCCTCCCTCGCCCCAACCCCTGGCAACCACTGATATTTTCACTGTGTGTATAGCTTTATCTTTTTCAAAATGTTGTATCGTTTATATCATGCAGCGTTTAGACTGGCTTCTTTCACTTAGCAACATGCATAAGTTGGCTCTGTGTCTTTTCATGGCTTGATAGCTCATTTCTTTTTAGCATTGAATAATATTCCATTGTCTGGATGGACCACAGTTTGTTTACCCAGTCATCCTTTGAAAGACATCTGGTTGCTTCCAAGTTTTGTCAATTATGAATAAAGCTGCTGTATACATTCATGTGCAGGGTTTTGTGTGGACAGAAGTTTCCAGCTCACTTGGGTTAATTCCAAAGAGTATGATTGCTGGATGATATGGTAAGAACATGTTCAGCTTTGTAAGAAACTGCCAAAGTGGCTGTACCATTTTGCGTTCCCACCAGCAGTGTATGAGAGTTTCTGTTGCTCTATGCGTAATGTGGCTAATGTTTTGGATTTTAGCCATTCTAATAGGTCATTAATGGCATCTCATTGTTATTTTAACTTGCAGCCCCCTAAAGACATATGTGGAGCATCTTTTCATATGCTTATTTGCCATCTGTATATCTTCTCGGATAAGATGACTGTTCAAATCTTTTGCCACTTTTTGAGTTGTTTTCTTGTTGTTGAGTTTTAGACTTCTTTGTATATTTTGGATACAATTCCTTTGTCACATATATGTTTTGCAAATATTTTCTCCCATTCTGTGCTTGTATTTTCATTCTCTTAAAATATATTTATTTTAAAATAAAACTTTATATCCCAGCAGTAATGGGGAAACCAGAATCATTTGCCATGAAAGAAGGGAACCATAAAAATAAATAAAATAGAAAACCCCATGTTGTTCCATTCTAGCAAGTCCTGGCACCTGCTCCAGAGCTCTGAGCCTGAGACCTAATCTTCCTGTTAAAAAAGGGAGCTAATAGTGGTAGAGAGGTGCATGCTGTTCTAGCACCAAACTGAGACTCTCTCCTGGTCAAAATCAGACAGTTTGAAAACTAATTGAAGGAATAACTTTTTTCCTCTAAGAAATGTTATTTAATGCTAATCAGTGTATTTCCTAAAATAATCTTTGGGAATCACTGATACAGTCTACCCCTTTGCCCCTGTGTCTACCTATCCGGTGCTAAAATCCTTTGATCTTTCATCCTGTGTATGCACACCTCCTCCCTTCCCAGGCAGCCTGTCTCTCTAGAGCCAGCTCTAGTAGGAAGCCCTTTATTGCACCAAGCCAAAATCTCCCTGTAACTTCCCCCACTGGTCCGACCTCTCCATCTTAGGGATCCCAGGATCAAAGCTAATCCGTTTGCCCTAGAGAGCCATTAACCTATCAGAGCCTCAGTTCTAAAACTGGGGGGGGGGGGGAATAATATTTTCCAGGGAGTTTTTAATGATCAAATGAGATACAGCATGTAAAGTGCTCAGCCCTATGCCAGGTCCCCAAGGAGGTGGGAAGAAAGAAGTCCTTCTGTTGATTCTACTGTGAATTGATTCATAGGAGAAGCTGGGGAGGGGTGGGTATGGTTTGGTCTAGGAATGTCTTAGCATCATTGAGGGGCGTCAGGATCTGAAAGTCTGGGGAGGCCCTGCCAGTAGGAGACTGGGTCTGTATCCTAATAAAATCTTAGGGGTAATCTGACCCAATCTCTTCATTCCCCATAGTTTAAGAATCTGGAGATTACGGAGGCTGAGATATTTGTCCAAAGTCACATGATGAGAGGCAGAGCAGAAGCCTCTGGGTATAGGCAGGGGGTTCCCTGTGCTGTGTAGGAGCACTGGATTTGGAGTCTTGAGTCCTAGCTATAGGCTGTTTAGCTTTGTGGATATTTTATTATGTCACCTGGGACAAGTGTTTTTCCTTCTATGGCCTTAGTTTCCTCACTTATAGAATGAGACATTGACCTAAATGATTTTTGAGGTTCCTTCTGGCTCTAAAATTCTGTGATCAAGGAAGTGGTTTTTGAACTTGAAGGAAGGGTGGGATCAATTTATCTGAGAGACAAGCACATCCAAATGGGGAAAACAGTACAAGCAAAGATTAGGGAATTAACTGGTTGGGACATTTGAGGAGATGAGACCCCAAGGCATTTTAAGTGTACAGGAAAGCACTTAGCATGGTGTCTGACTCAATAAATCCCTTTCCCTTCTCTGAGCAAAACTTCCTATTTCTACAGCTCTATCTCGTCCATTAAATAGAGGATAATATTTTTAAACCAAAGCCCATTCTCCCTTTTCTTCCAAAGCCATAATGTTGTAGCTTGGCACATGGTTACCCAGCTAGGGACCAAATTCCCTAGCCCCTTTGTAGCTTGGTGTGGCGACATGACAAAATCCCTACTAATGGAATGGGAGCTCAAGGGGTATGTTGCTACTTCTGCTCCTGTCCCTTAAAATACTATTCATGTGCTCCTCCCACTTTTATTCCTTCCTGAGGATATTATGTGGATATGCCTGTGACCCAGCATGACCATGCAGACAGGGAAATCACCTTAAAGATTTTATTCATTTATTTGACAGAGAGAGAGAGAGAGAGAGCACACATAAGGAGAGGAGCGGCAGGCAGAGGAAGAAGGGAGAAGCAGGCTCTCTGCTGAGCAAGGAGCCCTATGCGGAACCCGATCCCAGGACTCTGGGATCATGACCTGAGCCAAAGGCAGATGCTTAACCGACTGAGCCACCCAGAGGCTCCAATCTTTCTGTCTTTTATGGAAGCTCAGCCTTTTATCAGAATTAACTCAATGTCTCTAGGTGACTAAGGGCAGAGGGGAGACCAGGTGACTTCTGAGAGTTGTGTTTGAGAGTTTCTGAGGGCCAGCTTGCTGCTTTCATGAGGAGCTCTGTCCTTTGGCCCTTCTAGGGCCCTGGGGGATGGCTATAAGCCTATTAAGATGAATGGAAGGTCCCTAGTTAAAAAAAAAAAAAAAAGGAAAGAAGGAAGGAGGGGAGTCAGGAAAATAGAAGGGAAGTCAAATAGGAAGCCAAGAATTCTAGGGTCACAGAGGCCTTAGAGATAGTCTTGTTCACCTGCAGTCCTCCCAGCTGCCTCCTCCTCTCCCTTTTACAGGGGTGGGCATCAAGTCTCCAGAAGGTATGGTTCTAGCATAACTCAAATGTTTGAGAGCTGGGGGGGGGGGGTTCAAGCAGGTGAGGGCGCTTGTGGTGCTGTCCCTGGTCCTGAAACCTCTCCTCCTCGAAGTCCTGACTATTTCTCCCACTCTGGAACTTTGATTCCTGTTAGTTTTCTTCTAGGAATTCTGAATCAAGGAAGAGAAAGGGGTATGTTTTGGGGGAGGGTGTGTGTCCTGGGCCAGAAGGGAGGTCACTGAAAGAGAAGGGCATAGGGACAGAGGCTATAGAGGGGCATAGCTGTGACAGACTGTCAGGGAGAAGAGGAAAGAGTTTTGTTTTGACATTGTTTTCAAACAACTACAGTTACCTGGAAAGAAACCAGCCATTACCAACTATGGCCTAAATATAAAGTGACTGAAGAAGAATAAGAAATGTGTGTCTCAAGTGATGCAAAACTGTGCATGTGTCAACATGAGCAAACTAATTCATGTGGGCACGCAGAACACAAAGGGGAGGGGGAGTGAGGTTGAATGTAGTTATTCTTTGTTTTTCTTTTCTTGCCTGATGAAAACTTTGCAATTTTTACACTGCCACAGAGCAATCAAAGCTGTGATTATGTTTCACAATTTTGACAGCTAGTTTCATGTACTTTAAGTAGCTCTATTGTGTTTTGGACAATTTGAACAATTTGCTCTTCTCTGGAAAGTTAAGGGAGGGCTGCACGTGCCTCCACTTCCTACTAAACCTGTGTGGAGAGCAAGCCATATAGCTGGCATTTGTTGAGCAATGCAGTAAGTGTGTCATGCATAAGAATTCATTTATTCCTCATAAGGACTTGGGGAGGTAGGTACCATTATGGCAGATGACGAGGCAGAGTGTCAAAGTGGTAGGTACCTGGTCTGAGGTCACTAGCTGGTACACAGCAGGCTGGAATTTGAACCAGGTGGTCTGGCTTCATATCCTGCATTTTCAGCCCTTGTCTAGTCCAACCCCTGGCATCGTACTTGGCAATAGCAGAACCATACCAGACTTCCTGATTTCTAGAGTAAACCTTTCCTCCCCACCATCTCCATATAGGTCCATCGTAGAACCAGGGCTTATTTGCTGAAGGGAGATGCAATGGTAAGGATTTTTGCAGATCTGCTCTGTGATCGAGGCACAGGGCTGTTCTTAGTGGGAGACCTGGAGAGGAGAAAGTAGGCTCTTGCTGAGACCTGGGCTCCAGCCCCTTCCCCCACCTTTATGCCCCTAGGGAGCTCTGGCCAGGGAGGAAGATCCAATTTCCAGACATGGTTGAAACCGGAGCTGGGTTGTCCCCTCCTGCTGGCCTCCTCTGTCCCTCCCCCATGTGTGCTGGTGCGGAATAGGCTGAGGGCACAAGGGGAAGTATTGTTCCTGCCCCCACTTTGTGTGACCTAGCTCCCAGCGGAGCGTGGAGGAGTTTGTGTAACTTTCCTGGGGGTTAAGAGCAGGTCAGCACAGGCCTGCAGCCCATGCTACTCTCCCAGCAAAGGGAGCCTTGGGCTAAGCCGGGCAGCCCCGTGGGAACAGCACTGCATACCTGCTGCCCATGCCCTGAAACGGGAGGGCAACTCAAGCTGCTGGGCGTGAAGGTGCAGACCCCAAAACCCCAGTTTCTCTCCTCCCAGCCTGGGCTTTGGGCACAGAGGCAGATCACAGAAGCCAGAACTGACAGGGAGCCTAGAGACAGGCGGCCCAGGGCCCACATTTGACAGGTAGGCAGACTGAGGCTTAGAGAGGGAAAAAAGCAAACGTGAATCCTACACCTTACTGAGTGCCATTCATTCCCTCCTTCATTTATTCAACAATCACCTGTGGACTGTTAAGTGTGGACACTATCCTGGAAGATTTACTATATTTCTCATTCAGATGGCATTCAGGGGAGGAAATAGAGGCTCAGAGAAGACCTGAGATCTTTCAAATATCACACGGCTGGTTGGGGACAGGTGTGCTGAGCGCCAGCCCTAGACTCTCACCCGTGCCCCAGACATGTGAACGTGTGTATGTGGTGCAGAGAAAGTCAGATGGAGGAGGGGCCGTAAGAACCTATCTGATTCATTTTCCTCTCTCCTAGCTAATATGACAGAGTCAATTCCACTCAACAATTTATTTGGTGTCTTCTCTGGGCAAAGTACTTAATTGATTCTCTTCTTCTGGGAAGATTTCCAGGAAGCAACCAGCCTCCTGCATTGGGAAGTTAGTCCTGATAAAATCTTTCCTTCTTTAATTTAAGCCATTTTCCCATTTGTCATACACAGGATGTGAACACAGCTTGTGTTTCAAGCAAAGTTCTTCTCCATCACAGGGTGAGTGAAGGCTGGAATAGGATCATGAATGGGGAATTGCAGAGGCATGGGCACTCCCCAGCCCCCGGTCGAGTCAGAACTCAACAGAGGTTGGTGGGATGGATGAAAATGTACACAGAATTCCACATTTAAGCAGAATTTCAAAAGTTTACAGAGGAGGTTCATGTATATTCCTCCTCTCTTTCAGTCCACAAAGCAATCCTGGAAGGCAGGCATTTTATCTTCATTTCACAGATGAAAAGGTGAGGCTCAGAGGGTATAAGCTCTGAGAGCCGCAGAGCTCATGAACAGCAGAGTTGGACCTGTACCCAGGCCCCTTGACTCCTAGTCCAGTGCTGTTTCTGGGACACCGTGTGATTTAGGTACACGTGTACGGTCCTAGTGGGCAGCGTAGTGTAATGATGGTGGCAGGTGTGTGTCTCTGGCATTCTTGCAGAGAACAAAAGGCTCAGTTGGGTTGGAAGCCCAGTTTTTTCCTCCCCTGGAGGGGGAGTAGGGGTGGAGGAGGGGCCTCTGTCCGGCCAGATGTGTTGGAAGGGACAGTGAGTTCATGACTTAGGTTAATGATCCCTGCAGCCCATATCACTGGGATGTGGGAACAGGTGGCCAAAGCCAGGCTGACCATTCAGGGAATGGGTTGGCTGAGTTAGGAGGCACCGGTTGTGGTCCATTCCCCTCAACCCCAGGGGGTCGTATATGGGGTATCTCATCCCACCGTCCCGACCTCAGTTTAGCCCCTCACTGGCGTGCATCCGGACCATTACAGCTGTCTCCCAACTGGTCCCCCGTCTCCAGCCCCATCCAGTCTCAGGCTTCCTCCTTGCTACTGGCAAAGTAGCGTTTATACAGCATAGATCTGTTCATGTTACTTCTCTCCAGAGAATTCTTCAACCCCTTCTCCCCGACAGGTGCAGAGCCCTAAGCAGGCTCTATCATGTAGCCCTAACCCTTCTAAATTTGATCACAAAACTCCCCTTTTTGCACCTGGTGCCTTCACAGAGGCTTCCTACCCCCACACCTTTGTCTTCACTGTTCCCTTTCCCTGGAATGCCCTCCTGTTCAGTCTCGGGCATTGATCTTTCTCTCTTTTCAACTCACGACTTAGTTTTTCTTTTGTGACACTTACCACCTTCTTACTTGTGCTTCTGTGCATATTCTCTCCTGCCTGGACCACGAGCTCCTCAAGAGGTATCTCATTGAGTCCCTCTGGCCCCCGGCGTGGCACTTACTCATAGTAGGGGCTTAGTAGCCTACAGCAGGCGTGGGCTGGAGGGTGGAGTAGAGGGGAGAGCTCACAGTGCTCACAGAGCCAGCTTTGCCTGGATTCAAATCCTGGCTCTGCTAATTGTTACCCGTATGACTTTGGGCCAGTTGTTTAACATCTGTGCCTCAGGTTCTTTACCTGTCAAACAGGGAAACAGTATCTTCCTCATGGGATTCTTTGAGGATTAAATGAGGTAACGGAAAACATTCTGAGCAATGTCCGGCACATAGTAGTCAATAAGTGTTGGAAATTATTTGTAATTTAGTTACATCAATGGACTAGATGAGATTTTACTGTCAAATGAGAATTTAAAATGGAGAGTGAGAACCAACATTTATTAAGCACCTGTTGTGTGCCAGGCAGAGTGCTAGGCATTTCCATATGCTTTTCCTCATTCAGTCCTCACAGGGATGCTGGCAGGGAGGAAGTATTCCCATTTCTTGTATGAAGACTCTGAGGGTCAGAGATTAAGTGATGGGCCGGTGGGCACCCAGATAGGAAACAGTAGAGCCAAAGTGGAACCCAGAACTCCATGCTCTGACTTTTCTTTCTTCTTATTTTTTTTAAAAGATTTTATTTATTTATTTGAGAGAGAGAGAGAGACAGAGACAGAGATAGTGAGAGAGAGCAGGAGCAGGGAGGAGAGGGAGAAACAGGTTCCCCACTGAGCATGGAGCCTGACCTGATGCAGGGCTCAATCCCAAGACCTTGGGATCATGACCTGAGCCGAAAGCAGATGCTTAACCGACGAGTCACCCAGGCACCCCTGACTTTTCTTTCTGTCTAACCTATTGACTTGGGAATCCAGAGGAAGATCCCTGTGAAGTGATTCCTGGAAAGAGGCATACCTCCTCTAAGCACCCTTCCCAGTCCCTCTCCAAGGCCCACCTCTCCAGGGAGCAGGGAGTTGGTGCTGAGGTCAAGGTGGGGTACCAGGGGATAGGGAACTTTCCTGAGTCTCTGTGGACATTCCCTCCCTCTCTTCTTGTCTCCTCCAGCAGCGAGGCCAGGACTGCCTTCTGGGCTCAGCCTGGTTGGCTCCATGCTAATTCCAGATGTCACACATCAGGCCTGGGCTCCCAGGAGGCTGCAGGGTATGCAGGGGCCATCACAGAGTGCCACTGTAGCACTTACCCAGGCCCCAGATGGGTGATGGAGAACAGGAGCTCTTTGGAACCTGACCCACCTGTGCCGGAATCCTGCCTCTGGCAGCCCGCAGCTGGTGTTGGGCAGTCTACTTGGGACAAAGGGACTTGGTTTCCCCTTATTCAAAATGGGGAGAACAATTCATATTCCCCAGGTTGCTGGGAGCATTAGTTCAGATGGTAGACTTAGAGCACTAGTACCTGGCAAAGAGTAGGCGCTTAGTAAATATTAGTTTCCTCCCTCTGGAACCCCTCCAGGACCCTCCTCTGAGGACCTTGTCTAGTATGTTTCAGAAGGAGGTCTGTCTGAAAGGGCCCCCTCCCCCATTGTACCCAGGGAGACTGTACTGAGCTGAGCACCTTCTGTCTGAGAACATGGTTGCTTTAACCTTTCCCTCCAGGTGTGGGTTGGGGAGAGGATTCAGCCTGGCCCTGCCTGGACCACTGTCCTATCCCCATGGGGTGCCAGTTAACTCCCCCAGCCAGGTATCCTGGCTGGCTGGGGGAGGGGCTGCGTTGGGCCCCAATCTACCTTGTCCTTTGACCAAATTCCTGGCATTCTCACTGAATCCTGGGAACTGACCTTATCCTTGCTTCTGTGAAGACTAGGCATCTGCACCCTTCCCCCACTCATGCACCATTTGGACCCCAGTCAGCCGGTTGTTTTATCAGCTCTATGCTCTAGGGCCCCTGTAGAGATGACATACTTATTCACAGATGGAGAACTTGAAGCTTGGAGAAATTAAACAACTGGCCGCCCTACTGGGAAGTGTCAGGACTAGAGCCCAGGTTTCTCTAGCTCCAAAGTCCCTGGTCTTTCCCCCACATCCCATTGCCTCCCTGGATGCCAGCCCTGAGAGGAAACACTGTAACCTCACCACCTACTTAATGTGGCCTTTGAAGGACTTTGCTTCTCCTTGCCTAGAATGGACTCCCTTTGATCCATCCCAGAGACGGGGAAAGAAGAGGTGATGAATTCCCTGGAGGGAGGTAGAGAGACTCTGAAAACCACAGTGGAAAGAAACGGCCACTAATGCTGAATGATAACAGTGCTGGCCTTGCCCTGGACTGGCCTCGTTGGCCAAAATGCCCTGGTGAACATGGCAGATCCTGGAAGGGATCAGGCTGCCTATCATAGAAGTGAAGGAAGACAGATTAGGGGATATTCTTCTGGCTTTAACTAGTGTGGGCTTGCTGGATTCCTTTAGTTCCCTGGGTTAACCCTTCATCACACACCATACACGTCTGTTAGGACTCTTGGTTGCCAGCGACAGAAAACCCTCCTCAGGCTGGCTTCAGAAAATGGGGGGAATTATTGGCTCTCATAATGGAATAGTGTTCAGGCACAGGTGTGGCTTCAGGTGCAATTTGATCCAGGGCCCAAGGGACACCACCAGAATCCATCTCAGTCCATTGGCCCATGGTTATCTCCATTCTTTAGCTCCCTATGGTGGCAGAAATAGCTATTCCGTACTAGCACAGACACCAGCCCACTACAGTGGAAAGGAAGGAACTTCCCTCTTCCAGAAGCCCCAGCATTTCATTGGCTCTGATTGGTTTGTATGCTCACCTTTGAATCAGTCACTGTGCTGGAGGTAAAGGTGGTGAGTCAAAGAGTGAATTAATCCAGAGGCCTGAAGCTATGGGTGGTACAGTCCCATGGAACCACCCAAGGGTGGGGAAGGGTTAGTGTCCCAGAGGGAATTTGGGCTTTGGTTTGAGAAGGGGCAGTGAGTTGGGCAGCCACCAGCAATAGCCCTCATACCATCTCCCTCAGCAGAGACTCATTCCCCTCCTCAGTCACTCATTGGTTGTGGGCTGCCCTACGCATGTGTCATCTCTCAGGGGAGGCAGCTCTCATTCGCCAAGGGTGATGCTGCAGAGCTGGGGGCAGCTAAGAGTCATTAGCAGCTAACCCTCATGGCAGCAAAGAGGATTTGGGCAGAGCATCCCCTACACACTCCTTGCCTTACCCTTCAGACTGGACAGTTAGTCCTGTTTTCTTGGCAATGATCTGACTCCCTCAGTGACACTCTAGCCTGAATCACCTTCATACTCCTCTGGTTGCTTATTAATGCCTCTCCAAGTTTGGCAGACTCTAAGGGCTTCCTAACTTTGACATTGCTCCTAAGGTGGCCCATTCTCCCACCTGGTCTCTGGAACAAGAACCAACCAGAGAAAGCTGCCCTGTGTTGGGATCACCCCTGCTGCAGGAGCAGCGTTCATACGGGGCTGCCATGGAGGAGGGCACCGTCTGTGGCCTCCGGGTTTCCTCTGCCTCTCTCCTTTCTAATCTGACCTTCATCTGCTTCTTCAGCATGGGCTTCCTGGGTTATCTCCTACCCTCTTCTAGTAGATGCAGTTGAACCTGCATCCAAGATGGTCAATTCAGTTGGCCCTTCTAGTTCCCCAGCCCTGGATTCTTCGTTAGGCAGTTGATCCCCTCTGACAAGGGAAGTTAAAGTTAACTCTCTTGCCAGGTGTCAGCAGCTTCTGAAGGGCTTATCCTCTGCCTTGTTTGGGGACTTTGCCTATCTTAGTTTTAAGGATGGCCACCCTATATAAACTTAAAGGACAGACAACAGGTGTTTGTAGACATATGACAAAGGGTTAACACTGTAATATACAAAAAGGTTTTATAGGTCAGTAACAAAATATATGAATGGGGCAATTAAAAAATTGGTCAAAGGGCTTGAATGGCAATATTACAAAAGAAGAAGTAGAAATAGTCAATATGCATATGAGAAGGTGCTTGACCTCTCTGGAAATCAAAGAAATTCAAATTAAAGTAGTGATGAGGGATCATTTTTTCACTTTTCTAATTGGCAAATATCCCAATAAAGGTGTAGAGAAATGGCCACCCTTTTGCCCTGTTGATGGGACAATGGGAGGAGATCCTGTTGGCTGGAAGGCAACCAATTTCTGGAAGGCAATTTAGATGCCCTTGGCAAGCCTTAAAAATGTTCATAACCTTAGAACTCACAATTAGACTTCTTGGAATTTATCCTAAGGAAACACTGGAGGATATGCCCAAGGATATATGTGCAGTGATGTTTATCTCATGCTATTCATAATAGTAAAAAAAAAAAAAAAAGGAAATGACTTAATGACCCATCAGGAGAGAACTAGTTCAATCAATGATGGTTCATTCATATAATGGAATCTTATGCAGCCATTAAAAATGATGGTGGACATCTGTGTCCACTGACATCAAAAGAGCCCCATTATCCATTACATTAAAAAAAGTTACAAAATGTCATGTAGAATATGCTTTATGCTGAATTTTATACCTACACACGTACATAGGCTCAAGAAGATGTCTGGAAAAGTTACTGGGTAGTAGGAATAGTGGGTTCTGTGGTTTGTGCCTTTGGGTAACCAGTGCCACATGACCCTCTGGGCTTGCCACTCACCCCTTTTCTCTTTCTGGTGGAGTTGACTCACCCTAAGTTCTGGATGACTAGCCGTGCTCCTTGTCTAGGCTCAAGGGGTTTGACCATGGGGACGCAAACCAATGTGGATTATTCTGGAGCTCCTGAGAAACACCGTTACATAATAAAACTTACTGGTATAAATCAACAATTTTGTAGCAGATTCCGTTGTTAGGAATTTGGAGAGTGCACAACCGGAATGGTGTATCTGTGCTCCCACAAAGTATGGGCCCTCAGCCAGGTGACTTGCACGACTGGCATCATCTGGAGAGTTCTTCACGTACAGATCTGACACCTGTGATGACTTGAAGGCGGGACTTAGCTGCAGCTGTTGACTGGAGCACCTGCCCATGGGCTGCATGTGGCTTGGGCTCGGTTTCTCGCAGCTTGGCGGCCAGGTTCCCAGGGGGAATGTCTTCAAAAGGAGAGAATCTAGAGAGTATTTCAAGAGATGAAGGCGAAGGCTACAAAGCTGCTTCTGACTTAGCCTCAGAAACCATATTGGCATCATTTCTGCCACATTCTATTGGTCATAAGTGAGTCATTAGAGCCAGCTCAGAACCATAGAAGAGGGACATTAGACTCCACCCCTTGATGGGAAAGTGCAAGGTCACATTGCAGAAGAGCATGGGAGAGGGGAGATATTGTGGCCTCCTATGGAAAAGACAATCTGCCATAGACAGTCTTTCTTCTCCACTGGGTTCAAAGTTCAGAAACGTGAGATTTGGAATAGCTACAGCCACCTTGGAACCATAAAGAGGAAGCCTGTGCCTAGAGGCAGCTTGGAGGAGAGCCAAGGGAGCCAAGAACAAGAATGGGGAGGGGTGGGGGGCGGAGAGAGAGGGAAGGTCCAGAGGGCATCACTTGAAGCCAGCCTCACCCCTGACTCCTTAGTCCCGGGAGCCAATAATCCCCTTATGCTTAAGCCAGTTTGAGCTGGGTTTTCTATCTCTTGTAGAAGAAATGGTCCTAATCAATACAAGGGGATTTTACTAGAATCTTCCTCCCTGTTTTATACTTTTCCACATTGCTTGAATTTTCTATGGTGAGTCTGTCATATTTTCAGTGTTTGAAAATTTTTAAACTAAGCAGCCATCTGTGAGTCACCAGTGGCAATAACCATGACTTTAGTAACCCCACATTTTGATGGATCTGAAGGCTAAAGTCCTTTGCCTGCCATTATCTTTTGTTTGTCAGAATGCAGTATCCACACTCCCACCCCAGCACTAATTCCTAAGTTTTCTTTAAGCTTCAAGCACCTTCCAGTTATTCCATTCAATACACAGTCAGCTGGTGGGAAGGATTCTGGCACAGCATCCTTCCTGACCCGCAGAGGTCCTTGGTCTAGGCAAGACACAGATCATGCTGATCAAGGGCCGTAGGTGTTAGAGTGGACGTATCTTATGCTGTGGAAGATATGGAGAAAGACAGGAAAATTCTCACTAAACTGGAGATGAAGTGGGCATTCCAGGCAGAGGGACCAGCTTGAGCAAAGGCCTGGTAGTGAGACCACACAGGATGTATGGTTAGCATAATACAAAACAAGTGATTGCAAAATAGGGAGATAATAGGTTGGAGCCCAAGCTGAGGAGGGCCTTGAATGCAAGGGTAAGGAATGTGGGCTTCAACCTGAAGATCATGGGGCGCCACTGGAAGGATGCAAACAGAGAAGTGTCTTGATCAGATTTTGAGTTTGGAAGGTATCTCTGACGATGGCGTGAATCATGGATGGAAGAGTCATGAGACCACGTAAGCAGCTACTGCAATAGTCCAAGCCATCAGTAGTGAAGGCCTAAGTTGCCTTGCATTCGTGTAGCTACTCTGTCCAAGCCCTACCCAACAGCAGGCTTTCCTTGCTGTTTAGGTCCAGGGCCCGTGCTTGGGGGGAGAGGTCATTCTGGTGTTCTCCAGAGCCATGCCCTCACCTTGGTCAGAGACCTTGTCCTGCCAGAGCCCCTTCCCTTGGTTTCCCCCACTATACCCAGATCCTGGCTCTAGTTAGGGTATGTGGGAGGCAGGGGGTGTCTATATCTGCCCTCATTCAATCCACTTGACTCTGGAATACCCAGATTGGAAGCAAATCTTCAGATAATAACAACTTAAAAAATAGTAAATCAAGACCAGCC
The DNA here is from genome assembly GCF_024610735.1 of Ursus americanus. Taxonomy (NCBI): domain Eukaryota; kingdom Metazoa; phylum Chordata; class Mammalia; order Carnivora; family Ursidae; genus Ursus; species Ursus americanus. The sequence continues at coordinate 34,725,890 of NC_142149.1, forward strand.
GTCACGTACTGCAAGACAGTATAAACACCTGACATGGATTAGCCCATGGAATACTCTCAGAAGCCCTGTGAGGCAGATTCCGTTGCTGTGCCCACCGGACAGATGAGAAAACTGAGTCTCTGAGTCGTTACCACGATAGCCGCTCGCTCCGGAGGCTCCCACACAACGTTGGCCTCCCGTTGGGCTTTGCCTGAAGATTCCACTCCCAGCTGCTAGGAGGTCCTTGGTCGTCACAGCTGGAATGCAGCGGCCTGCCTTCTATGGCTGCTTATCTGTCCAAACGCAGCAAGGAGGTTCCCTGTTCTAGGAAGTCCCCAGGTCCTACTTCACCCCCATCCCCACCCCCAGCCAGAGGCAGGTTTCCTACTCCCTGCTCTCCCTGCCCAGCATTCATCTCACTGCCCTGCCCTGGTCGCTGCGCTGTCCTAGAGGCCAGCTTCCCGGGGGGCAGGCAGGCAGCTCTCACTCACCCCAGGGTCGTGGCGCCAGCGCAGACCAGGCTTGCGATAAGAGGTCAGATGTTGTGCTGAGGGCTGGGAGCCTCCCTGCTTCCCCACCTGGGCTGCGGGACCTCCTGGCTCTCCAGAGGGCTGGACTACCTCCCCGGACTCCCCCTGAAACCTCCCCGGAAACCACATGGAGGTCGGAGGAGTGTCTGCCCCAAGCTGCGTGTCTCCCATCATCCGCCACCACCTCCCCACCGTCTGCCTTCGCTCTTCCAAATAAAGACCCAGTTTAAAGGCTGATCATCTCTGAATGAGGAGAGGCGGGTACTGGCACAGACTCCTAGACCAGGGTGCCCACATGGGAAAGAATGAGGAGAGAGAGGGGGAGGGCTGATATGGTCACTGAGCCAGAGGCAGACGACAAAGCCAGCGAGCCGGCTGCCCACGCTGGAGTCAGGACACTTGGAGATGGGGGAGTCGGGAGCGGCCTCAGCAGACGGAATGGAGCAGTTGTGGTCGGTGGTGCCCGTGGTACTTACGTGCAATAGCTGATCTAATCACTGGTCTCGTTCTCGGGGAAGCTTTTTGCAGCATTTTAGCACAGAAAAGTGCTGCCTTTCTCTCTTTTGTGGCTTGAGCTGCTATTTAAGAAAGAAAAAAAAAATCGATATGCCTTCTCTGCCTTTCAGTATTTTCCCCCCAAAAGGTGTTTCTTTGGGGAAGGGGTTGGGGGGTGGTGAGGAGCGTTTTTGTCATTCATAAGCTGTGGTGACAAATCCTTGACATCATTCGCGGTTCCTATCGATCAGCTCCATCCGCGGCACCAGAGGACAAATAGAAATCATTTGTCTGTCTTGGCTTCCAAACAGCCCGAGACAAAGGGCTCGGCCGGCAATCAGCAGCTGGAGGTATTAGCAGCGGGTCAAGTTCGGAGGTCAGAGGTCAAACAGGTTGTCATCAGTTTCTCACAGCTATCAGAGCAAGGGCAGGGGAGGGGGCGAGTGAAACCCACCACCAACACAGCTGGTTCTTATTAGCCAAATCCTGCCTGCCTGTAAAGAGAGATGGGCCAGCCGGGTCCACACCCACCCCAGGGACACCCTGGGGTGCCGGGTTTCATGGGATGGCGGCGGGGCTGGGGGTGGCAAGGGGCCAGGAAGAAAAGAAGCAAGATCTGAGCTCTGCCTGCCACTATTCATCCTTCCCTTTCCCAGGGGAAACCCTGAGTTATTCTGTCCTGGGCCCTGGAAGAGAATGAGAGAGAGAGAGAGAGAGAGACAGACAGACCTTGGGTTTCATTGGGAGTCTGAGCAAGCAAGTTAATCCTATAAAATTGGAAGTGGCTTAGATGGTCTGGGAAACACGGGATGCAGCCAGGGGACAGTTGAGTCATTTTAAGTCCCTGATTACACACCACCTGTTTTGGTTTCTGCTCCCACCCTTGGAAGGAAGAGACCCAACTCTTTGGGCAATTAATCTAGGGAAAGATATATATGGTAAGAGGAGGGTAGCAGATCCAGCCCCAGGGGAATGACACACATAGGAGGTGACTTGGGAATGCAGAAGCATGACAGATAGGGTGGCAGGTAACCACCCTTTTCACTGAGCACTTAGCACCAAGGCTCTGGGCCCACTGCAGGGGTGATCTTACTTAAGCACCGAGAGAGCCCTGTGAGGGCTTATTGGTCCTGTTGCACAAAGGAGGAGACTGGGGCTCAGTGAGATGAGATCACCAGTATAGTTGATGCCGGAAGGGATCCCAGCACATATCTGAGAAGTGGACCTCTGTGGAACAAAGGAAGGGGCCCTTTGAGGGAGAGAACATTCTTCAAGGAATACAAGTCCGCCTGATGGGAACATGGTGGAAGCTGCGGGTCCCTGATCCTGCCGGCTGCTCCCTTGGCACGCCTCAAACACGCAGGGCCTGTGTCGTCTTCTGAAGCTAGAAGCACCCAGAACTAGAGCATGCAGCTGCAAATAGGACCCCCACTCGGAGAGAAAGGTGCCTCAGGAGCTGTGGAGCTGGTCCAGACTGAACGGCAGGGCTTGAGCACCGCCACTCACCAGGTGGTAAATCCAGCTCTCGGGAGCCAAGCGTCCCTTCCAGTCACGTAACAAGCATGGCGGCCTCTCTTCAGTTGCACAGAGTCACAGAGAGACAGGAGGGGGCAGGTTTTGTGCACGTCTGAAGACACGAGTGACGTGCTGTTCAGCGGTCTCTGTGAACAGGGGCCTCCAAGGGACCTAGGGACATGCGCTCGTGGAATGGAGGAGGGCATTCTCTGATGGACCCGTTACTTCTTCCAGCTCTCTAAGGGACCTTTAACGAGAAAGAAAGGTAAAGGGGTAGTAGGGTTGGGCAGATTGGCAAGTTTGAAAGAAACCTCAGTGATCCATGGGGGAAATGTCCTTCCGAAACAGGAGCTCTTAAAAAGAACTAAGGGCTCCGGGCGCCTGAGGGGCTCAGTCGGTTGAGCGTCTGACTCCTGATTTAGGCTCGGGTCATGATCTGAGGGTAATGAGATCGATCCCTCACTGGGCTCTGTGCTCAGCAGGGAGTCTGCTGGAGATTCTCTCCTTCTGCCCTTCCCCCTGTTCACTCTCTCTCTCTCTCAAATAAATAAATAAATAAATAAATAAATAAATAAATAAATAAATAAAAAAAATCTTAAAAAGGGACTAAGGGCTCTGGCTATAAAACAGTAGCGTGAGGGATCAACAGATCTGCACATGGGAGAAAACTGCACAGAACTACAGACACACGTGCATGTAAAACCGGGGAAATCTGAGTAGGGTCAATGGAGTGTACCAACAACGATTTCCCAGTTGGGTTATTGTGCTATAGATATTGGTAAGATATTCCCATTGGAAGAAACTGAATGAAAGGTACATAAGGCCTCTCAGTTTTATTTCCTACAGTTGCATGTCAGTCTACAATTATCTCAAAAGAAATCGAAAGTGTAAAACGGGAAAAAAATAGTACGGAGCATTCTGTTCCCTTAACAGTTCTATTCTCTGCTGTCGGACAGCCGTAGGGAAGAGCATAGGCAGAACAGAAGCCCTCCCTCCCAAAGCTCTCTCAATGTAGAAGGCAGGTAAGAATGACCCACCTTATATTTAATCGCACGTTATTATCCCATTTTTGAGGGGAAAACTGAGGCTCAGGGCTGTGTGTTCATTGGCCTGCAGCCACAGTGGCTGAGCTGGGGTCCTACTTCCCGTTGGCTGACTCTAAAGTCTGCCTTTTCCACCATACCACCGAGTCGGTGGTGTTCCTATTTCCAGAGCCCCATAAAGTGTGCTCTCCAAAGGTGGACTTAGCCCAGGAAGCAAAATGTGGCAATACCACCAGTAAGCACTTTGCCACCAAGACAATGGGGTTACAAAACAAACAAAAACAGGGGCCCCGTCCTCAGGAATCTGCCTCTGCGGACACCAACACACGTAGGGATGAGCCGGACTTGTTAAGAGTGACACATGGGTCAGAGAAGGGGAGCTGTGTGGGGAGCGGGCAGGGACGGAGGGCCTCTTGGAAAGGGGCAGCTAGGTCTCTTTTCCCCCAGTTTCTTTTTTATTGTGGTAAAATATAACACAAAATTTATCTTAATAATGTTTAAGCATACAGCTCAGTGGTATTAAGGACATTCGTGTGGTTGTGCAACCATCTCTGGAACTCCACCCTCCTCCTGGCCCCTGGCATGCACCGTCTACTTTCTATCTCTAGGACTTTGACGGTTGGAAGTACTTCCTGTAAATGGAATCATAGAGTACTTGTCTTTTGGGGACTCCAGGTTCATGCATGTCGTAGCCCGTGTCTGTATTTACTTCCTTTTTAAGGCTGAAGGATATTCCCTTGTATGGGCGTACCACATTTTGCTTCTCTTTTCATCTGTTGACGGATACTGGGGTTGCTTCCACAGTTTTTAGCGATTGTGAATAATGCTGCTGTGAGTGAGTGTGGGTGTGCAGATATCTCTTTGAGACCCTACTTTCAATTTTTTGATGATATATCCAGAAGTGAAATTGCTGGATCATATGGTAATTCTATTTTTAATTTTTTGAGGAAATGGTGCAGCTATGTCTTAAAGATCATACGGTTTTGGTTTTAAGGGGGGGTGTTTTGCCTTGTTTTTTTAAAAATAAGTAATATATGTACATATGATCTACAACTCAAAAGGTCCGGTGAGGTACACAGTGAAGAGTCTCCTTCCCACCCCCATTGCCTGGTCACCCAGCCCTCCTGCCTGGAGGCAACCAATGTGAGCAGCTTCTTGCTTATTCTTCAAGAGAGACTTCAGGTGTGTCTAGACCAATATGTTTATCTACCAAGAGGGTTTTGATGGGTAGAAAAGAAAGGCACCAGGTAGGATAGAATTGTCATGGGAAAAACTCAACCTTGTACTCTTAAATTTTCTGTTGGTTTTAGGGTTATCTCTTATATAAGCAGCATATAATTTTAGTTTTGACTCAATCTTTAGGTCTTTGTTTTTGATAAGGAAGCTTTACCCATTTACCTGTTTTTTTTTGTTTGTTTTGTTTTGGGAATTGTTTGGTTTGGTTTTTTTTGTTTTGTTTTGGGTTTTTTTTTTTTTTTTTTAACTGATCTGGTCTTCTTGACAGACAGAAGGGAAAGAATTCCTTTGGCAAAAACAAATGTCTCTTGGTTTTTACCTCCTGGTTAGTTTTTATTCTTCTTTTCAAAGATTCTGATCTAATCCCATTGCCCCTTTTACCTTTCTTCCCTAGGGTTTTGGAAGATGTATTTATTCCATCGCTGGTAAAATTTTTGTTCAGAAAATGTTAACTGGCAATCATTTCATATTTTTATTTTGAGATCCTTAAGCAATAAAGAAATATATGAAGATTACTATAACCAACATGCGTGTTCTCTACGTCATTAGCGTGCAGTTATCCACGTATTGCCTCTCAGCTCCAAATCTATCATCGTTTGCCCTGCTTTGTGATCCTGGAGCTGGACCCTGTACGTAGAGAAGTCTCTTACCAGCTGGCACAGTGCTCAGCCTTGTGAGGAGAGGGCATGAAGGATACCGCACAGCATAGTGGGAGAAGGGGCGGGGGGCTCTCTTCCTGGTTCCTGTGTGCAATTCTTGCTCCCAGCTGCCGGCAGCAAATGGGAGACCCCATCGTGCTCACCTCCAGTGAGTTACACCGGCACCCCTGTGGACAGCTGCCTGCCAGCTGTTGTCCAGCTCTGGTGGAAGCACGGCAGTGAACTTCTCCGTGGGGTCCACAGCTGCACCTTTTCTTGGGCCTGTTGGGGGGCCCTTTTCCAAGTGTGTTTCCAAACTCTCTGTTAGCCCTAGACATAGTAGCTGTTCTCCGTGTTTGGTCCTTCAGAGGTCTCATTTACTCCTCTTAGAACTTAACGACTTTTCACTGGTTAATTTTTTTATATTAAATTTTCCCTGTGTAGTTCCTGTCTCCTGATTGGACCTCACTGATACATTTAATACTTTTGTCATATTTGCTTGCTTTTAAGTAAATGACACACTAGAGGTGTAAAGTCCCCTCTAATGGCCGTTTCCGGTTCTATCTATACCCTTTCTCCAAGAAGGAACCATTATTCTGAGTCTGGGGTGACTCCTCCCATTAAAAAAAAATGTTTATATGCATTCATATGTACTCATAAATGCATATAAGTGGTATATTTTCCATATCATTCTGACTCTTATTTCTATCCACCCAATAGTACATTGTTTAAAACTATCCATGTGCATATATGTAGATCAAATTCATTCTTCTTAAACTGTTGTGTAATATCCTATCATAAAACATATGTCCTTAGTTCATTCCCCTATAGATATTTTTCCCCTATAGATATTATACTGTGTCCAATATTTGGCCCCTTGTAAACAGTAATGTAGTCTACATGTTATGTATACATATGCCAGAAATTTTCCAGGGAACATACCTAAAACTTGAATTTTCTGAATAGGTCATCGAGTAGATACAATTTTCAGTGTTATTAGATGCTACTTGTTTGCTCTCTCTTTGGCAATATTTGCACTTCCACCAGCCATGTAAGCAGCATTATTTTCCTTACATCCTCCCCAACACTCTGTATTATTAGAATTCTTAATTTTTCCCTGTGTGATGGGTGAAAAATGGTATCTCATTTTTCTTTTCGTGACTTTAATGGCCATTTGAAGATCTCTTCTGTGAACTGTTTATACTGTTTCTTGCTGTTCTGTTGGGTTCTTTGTCTCTCTCTTACAGATTATAGGAGTTCTTTTTACATTCTGATGGATACATTGTATATTGCAAATATCTCCTAGTAAATTGCCCGCTTTCTTGCTTATGGTAAATTTTGCCCTAGGTAAGATGTAATTTTAATAAAGTTAAGTAAATCTATGTTTTATTTTATAGATTATTCTTTTTGTGTCTTTCTGGTTTGAGAAATCTTTCTCTATCTTGAGTTATGACAATATTTTTCTCTAATTTTTTTCCCATTTGGGTCACTCAAATGTCTACATTTTCGTGTTGTGAATGATGTATCACTGCTCTATTATTAAATAGTCTTTCTTTTCCCTAGTGATTAGTGGTGATATCTCTAACATAGGCCATGTTCCCATATATAGATATGAATATGTTCCCGGACTCTCTCTTGTGTTTTATTGGTTGATTTATCTATCCCTGTGTTAATTAGGATAATAATAATAAAAAAAACCAAGCTGCTTTAACAGGAATTAAAAGACTTCAAGAACAAAGTTTCTATTTTATGCACATAATAGAAGAAGGTGTGAGCTCTTCTCCATGGAACCATTCAGGAACTCATGCTTGTCTATCTTGAGGCTTAGTCATTCCCTGTTGAAATCTGGGCCACTGCCACATTTGGGTTCCAGTCTAGAGGAAGGGCGGAGAAAGAACACGGAGAAAACACTCCTGCTGCTTTAAGAATCCTAGTCAAGAAGGGGACATATCACTTTTGCTCATGTTCCATTGGTGACAACATATTCTCATAGCCTCACCTAACTGCAAAGAGGACTGGAAGATGTTCAGTGCCCAGCTGGGCTGCCATGTGACTAACTACCACTCTATTACCATACAAAAAGGGAAATTGAATTTTGGTGGACAGCTAACCTCTCCAACACAAACCCGGGCCAGTGTCACACTGTTTTAGTTACTATCCTCACTTGTTAGCTAGCTCCCCTCATGTTGGCAAATGGCTATCATGACTCCAAGTGTCCTGTCCTTATACACTGTTCATTAGTTATCTATTGCTGCATTATAAATGACCCCAAAACTTGGTGGCTCAAACAGTAAACTTACAAGTGAAGATAGCAGAACAGAAAGATGACATCAGTGAGCCTTTGAATTAACCAACCCCACCTCGGAGCATCTTGTTGTAGTGATAATAAATGCCCTTCACAGTTTGGGATAATTTGAGCTGGGTTTTCTGTTACTTAATAGCAGAAAGCAAGCTACCTGATACATATTTTTAAATACATGCCATCTCAGGTTGAACTAAATTATGCTTCTGTAATAACCAGCAAAATCCCAGCAGTTGAAAGTAATAAAGGCTTATTTCTCACCCATACTGCTGGTCCATCACGGGATGGCTAGGGTCTCCGGCCTATGCCGTGCCTGCTGTAGGCCACCAGCTAGTGGAGCAGCTGATATGTTTGAAATGTTGACAGTTGCAATAAATAGTAGAGAAAGAGCTCCCTGGATGGTCTTATGCCAGTAATTAAATGTTCCCTCCTGGAAGTGACACAAATCACTTTAGCTCACAGCTCATTGGCCCCATGTAACCAAAAGAGACCAAGAAGCACAGTACATCATGTGCCAAAGCGCTGGAAGTATCTGGTGAACAACACTATGTGACTATGACACATGCATTGAGGTTTATAAATTTCCCTCTAAATACTGCTTTAACTGCTCCTTACAGATTTTACCTAGTACTTTCATTATCATTCTTAAATAAACTTTTCATTTTAGGATAGTTTTAAATTTATGCAAAAATGGTGAAGGTGGTGCCTAGAAAGTTCCCATATACCCCACACCCAAATTCCCCTCTATCATTATCCTACATTAGTATTGTACATTTGTCACAGTCCATGGGCCAATATTGATACATGATTATTAACTGAAGCCCATGCTTTATTCAGATGTCCCTAGTTTTGACCTAATGTCCTTTTTCTGTTCCGGGATCCCATCCAGGACACCACATTACATTAATCATCATGTCTCCTTAGGCTCCATTTGTCTGTGACCGTTTCTCAGGCGCTCCTCATTTTTCATGACCTTGACAGTCTTAAGGAGGATTGGTCAGGTGTTTTGTAAAATGTTACTCAACTGGGATTTGTCTGATATTTTTCTCATGATTAGACTGGGGTATGGGTTTTTGAGAGGGTGACCATTGAGGTCAAAGGCCATTCTCATCACAGCGCACTAAGGGTACCTACTATCAATGTGACTTATCAATGCTGATGTTAACCTTGACCACCTGGCTGGGGTAGATACCCTTTTCTTCTCCCTTTCCGTATTCTTTGGAAGGAAGTCATCATACCCAGCCCACATTTAAGGAATTATGCTCCACCTCCTGGAAGGCAGAGTATCTACATAAGGAGATCTGTCTATTCTCCCTGTTAATTTATTTATTCAGGCATTTATTTGTATTGGTAAGGACTCATGGATATTTGTTTACTTTGGGTTATAATCTGATACTGTGTTATTTATTTTGTTGCTCAAATTATTCCACCTTTAGCCACTAGGAGCTCTCAGTTGGCTCCTGTGTCTCCAGGACATTCCTCCATCAATGTGAGTTGTTTCCTATTTGGTTACTTTCTTATCTCTGGCACTACAAAATGCTCCGGGATCGTCTTCTATATTTCCTGCCTCTATTTTGTCCTAAAATCAACCATTTCTCCAAGGAACCCTGGTTCCTTTTCTTAAAGAATGGTATTAGAAACCAAGATCTGGGTGCCAGGCATGATCATTGCTACTGGGGTCCTTCTTTCTAGGTGCTCTCAGGTGGCAGAGCAAGGAAATATATGTGTGTATACCAACCCAGGTGTGCACACTCATCTGTATAAAACTATGTAGCCATCTGTATTTATAGTAAACTAAATATAAGTTCATTCTGATAGCTCCAACCCTAAACCATTACCACATGGATCCTTCTAACCTTAACCCCTTGCTTATCTGTAACCTCCCACTACAACAGTCAGAAGCCCTGGATCCTGTCCATTTACCCTACTGTTCAATTCCCGCGTACATATATAGTGATTCAGAATCATTAACCCTTTCACTGTCATTTAATGCTAAATATTTAATTAATATTCATTGATTTACTCTTTAACCATGAATTATTTAGAAGTTGGGCTTTTACTTTCAAAACATAGAAGGTCTTGTGAGCTGTCTTTCTGTGGCGGTTGTCTAATTTTCTTGCACTGTGGTCTGAAAACATGTCCTAAATAATGTTGATTCTCTGGAATGTTTCGAGACTTCCTCCGTGATCTAAAATATGTTCAATTTTGGTAACAGTTCCATATGTGATTGGAAAAATGTATAAATTTTGTACATCTACACTATGCCATTAAAAACATCATTATGAAAATGCAGAAAGTATACAAATGTTTGAGATAATGTGAAATGGAAAAAAAAAACCCACTAAACACATGCTATGTTTGCAGCAATGTAAACTATTGAGGCATAAAAACAAAGACTGGAAAAGAATAAGCAAAAATGAAAATAAGTATCGATGTAGAGTGGTGGCAATCTAGATAAATTTTTTTCTCTTCTCCAAGTTGTATTTAATGTCGTTTTGTTTCTATAATTTATAAAACTCTAAAAAATATTTCTCCCAGAAAATATTGGTTTGATAAATTAACAAAAGATGAGAAGTATTTAATTCGACAGTTTTTGAGCCCCTACTGTGTTCAGCACTGTGTTGGGTCCCAGGGATCCAGGAATGAGAGGTCCGATCACACACGCATACGATCTCACTGCTATCTACCTATCTCTGTGCTACTTACCCTGTGAGGCAGACGTTACTATTTTTATACCCATTTTTACAGAGTTGGAAATTGAGATTCCAAGAAGGGGAAGCGACTCGTCCAAGGTCATACAGCTAGTGACAGAGCCAGGACTCAGGTATGAGCTGTCCAGCTCCAGGTAGAGGCTTTTTCATGGAAACCCCTTTTAGGAAAAAACTCCTTTGCAATGCACTTGGTGCCATAAAGATGAGAAAGGATATTATCAAATGTCCTCTGGAGGGGGAGCCACTGTGAAAGCAGAAATGGAGGACCAGAAAGTTAAAGTAGGTTGGCGGCTGGGCTGATGTTTTGTGGAGTTAGACTTTTGTCCTTTGTGGACCAGAGGAAGGGTCTCTGCAACTGCCCCAGGGGCCCCAGACCGTGGGGCTGGGAGCTCAGAGCTACTGTGGCCCATGCTATTTTTAAAAATACAGTGTATAGGGGCGCCTGGGTGGCACAGTCAGTTTGGCATCCGACTCTTGGTTTCGGCTCAGGCTGTGATCTCAGGATCGTGAGATCGAGCACCGAATCGGCTCTCGGCACCGAGTCTGCTTAAGACTCTGTCTTCTCCCTCTGCCTCTTCCCCTCTCAAATAAATCAACGAATCTTTAAAAAAAAAAAAAATACAGTGTATACATTTTGGTCTATTAGTGTATATCAATACTATTAAAAGGATTATTTAAAGGTCAGTAAGACTGGAAAGGTGAAAAAGTTGCCCAGGAGAAGAGCATTCCAAGCTGAGGGAAGAGAATATGTGAAGGCCTTAGGATAGAAAGGAGCTGGGGCTCTGAAGGCACTGAGAGCCCAAAGCTGGCAGTGTGGCCAGAGGGCGAGAGAGGTGGAAGTCAGCAGGCAGTGGTAGAGGGGAGGTAGGAAGGGCCAAGTCATAAGTAAATAAAAGAGGAACGAACCTAAATGAATAATAACTGAGTTGCATTACAAAAGCCAATTATTACCTCCAGGCTGCTCTCCCCCCTCCCTTCCTAAAAAGCCCAGTGCAGCATCGGCTTCATCCCGAGCTGCTTTGGGGTCAGAAAGACAACTTGGGAGGCCAACACACCACATTTCTGGTTCCCAGTGGCCATACTGGATTCCTTGGCCCTGGCCTGGGTCCCGGCTGCCTCACCCAGAGGCTGATAGTGTTAAGGCTCATGGCCCGAAGGCCTGCCTCCTAACAGGTGTGCACACCTGCCAGCACCCCGCCTCGGGCCCTTTTTCTGTGGTTTCCACGACTTGGGGCGCTGGTAAGTCTAGGTCTAGTGAGGTGGTTGCGGGCGCCCCTGGCTGCGGCGTGTCCATGCCTCGGTGGGCATCCCGCCGCTCTGTGAGAGGTCCCGGGGCCAGCGGCGACTCTGGGGGCCTCTGTGTGTGCACCGGTGAAAATGGGGAGGACCCCTCGAGCCACCTGGGGGGGAGGGGCGGTGCCAAGTATGAGAATTACTCGTTTTAACACCTGGCGTTGAGCTTTCTGCCGCACTACCGTTGCTGGATAAACGGTAACCAGGACAGGACAGGGTCGGTAGCCGCTGGTTAGCGGCCTCCGCGGGGGCGTCCCTCCCCCCTCGCCCCGCGTCCCCATCCTTCCGGCCTGGCCAAGGGCAGCGCCAAGGGCGGCCGCCCAGGGAGCAGCTTCCCGGGCGGAGAGCGCCACCCCCACCCCCTGGGTCGCGGATCCTCGGGAGCATCCAACTTCATTTCCACTTCAATTTTATCAGCGGCCGGGGAGTCGGGCAGGAGATAGGAGAGCGCCCCGACACGAATTAGCCCGGAGATCGCCCGATAGGCTCGGCCCCGCTCGGCTCCGGGGCCCGCGCGCTCGCCTCCCTCGCCGTCCTTTGTGTCCGCCTGGCCTCTGCCGGCCTCGCCGCCCTCCGCTCCCGCTGCGCTGCCGGCCGCGAGGTTGTTTGCACTGGGCCGCCTCTTCCAGACCCAGGGGGGCGGGGACGCGGACTCCCACCCCCGCAGGGCCAGGCAAGGTCACCCTGAGGCTGCCGGGGCTGGGGCCGCGCTGCTGCTGTCCCCGCAGCCGCCTCACCCTCCCGGGGAACCTGGCCCTGTGCGGGGCTTCATACACGCCATCCCTTTTAATCTTCCCAAGAGCCCAGAGCAGTGAGGAGTAGAGAAAAGGAAACTGAGGCTCAGAGAGGCAAGGATACTCGCCCAAGGTCACGCTGCGCATCAGTGGCCTGGCCAGGGTTTGGACTCAGATCTGTTCATCCCAAGAGCCTTGGTGAGGGGTGGGTCAGGCATGTTTACACAATGGCTGTTTCCCCCTTTTTTCTACTACACGAGTCCCGGGAATTAATTATTCCCCAAATTTGTTGCAAGAGAGGAGGCCATATGAGATGGGGGGCAATGGAGGACCTCAGTTTCCAACGGGGACAGGGTAATGACTTCCTCTTACTCCTTCTGCCCCTATGCCCCCCCCCCCCACTTTCCCCTGGGGTCCCCACCTTCACTCCACGCTTGACCCAGAGAAAACACTTTCCTGTGTTCTATTCAGCTAGACTAATGGCAGAGGCCCAGGAACTGGCTCTGGGACCCAGGAGGTCTCTCCCCAGCCCCTTCCCAGGGCCAGGGGGAAGGGGAGGCTAGCCCTGCCCTGCTCCCCACCTCCATTTCCGGGGTGCTGCTGGGGAAAATTTATGTCCCTCTCAGGTTTGGGAACTGATCCCACACTAAAAAGAAAGAAGAAAGAGAGAAAGAAATGATTTTAATTTTTTTTAGGTCCAGAAATGAAGCAGAAGTGAGTAAATTTTAATGAAACGGTGCAAAAATGACATCATTTACTCAGAAATCATTAATTTGTCAGCATTAATATTTCAGCTACAACATTGCCTGTCATTTTGTGCCTGCAATGACTGATAAATCTATAAAAGCGTGCTGCTAATTTACTGAATATTTATGTGCAGTGTCATTTGCAGAGTAAGAATGGAATTTATTTCGTGCCGAGTTCTGCGGGAGAACATTCCCCACAAACCTTCACCCTCGTGGGTGGGGGAGGGCAGGGGAGACTCCAAACTTCCTGGAAAACTGGTGCTAGGATGGGGACAAAGGGGGCCCCAGGGCTCAGCCCCCCAGCTCCAGTGCACTTGGGAGGGACCACCTCACCTTTGCTATGGTGCTGCAAAGACTGTTGTAATGCCCTTCCCTCCCCCATCTTGGCAAGTTCAAATTTGACCTCTCCTTCCCTGTCCTCTTCAAATGTTTCTGGATTCCACTGCCCCTACACTGCAGTGGGGTGGGGCTGGCCCTTCTTAGAGGGGATGGCAGGGCCGCCGGTGGGCTCCAGGTCCTGGGTGAGTTATCGCAAGAAGGGACCAGAGAAGAGGTTAAGTGCTGGATGCGGGAGTCGGGCAGCCTGAATTCCAATTCTGACTCTGTGCATGGTCTCAGAAATCTGGGTCTCAGTGTCCTCATCTGGAAAATGGGGATCCTAGCAGTATGCATGTGAAGTTACTAGCCGAGGTGTCAGGAAGCCTCAGCAGCTGCCCTTGTTGAAGGAATCACTGCCACAGTCCCTGCTCTCGAAGAGCCCCTTTCCCCAGATGGGAAGTAGGAGGCCCCAGGACCCCATCCCCGCAGCCCTGAGAGGAGCACAGTCCTGACAGGGCTCCTAGCTTCCCCACATGGGTCTGCCTGCCCAGCCTCAAAGGAGAGCCTATCCCCTCTCCCATGCCCCCCTCATTTCCACATGCTTGAACGACCAGAATTGTGGAGTCTCTGTCCAGAAGCTTCCTGAAGCCCCCAGATGGTGTTTTCCCGCCCCTGGGAGCTCTTTGGGGGGAAAAGAGCTGCCCTTTGAAATGCCTCCATTTTATAGAGAGCAAAATGGAGGCTCTGAGAGGGCCACCAGACTCTGACGACACCTTGCCCCCATGTTCCCATCCCCCATCCCAACAAGAGCACAAATCATGAGACTTCGAGTTTTGCACAATTTTGCTCAATTTCCTGCCTGAATGGCACAGGGCCTGACCCTCTGCAGGTGCTCAGGAAATGTTCGTGGAATCAATAAAGAACAGCTAAATCTCCCATCTTCTGAGAGCTCTTTGTCTCCTCCCTTCCTCCTGCTCCCCACACTCTGTCAGGGGCCAGCTCCTGCATCCTTCTCTCTCGAGCTTCTCAGACTGTTCCTTTTACTTCTTTGCCACCCCCAGCACGCCCGCAGAGTCCCTCGTTAGGGCTTACCTGGACCACTGCAGTAGTCTGCTCACAGAGCTCCCTGCCTCCGTTTCCCCCTCCGATGCTGTCAGCACAGAGCTGCTAGAGCTTTCTACGGAGCAGTCCTGAGAGTGCCACTCCCCACCTCAACGAGCTGCCCTGGCTCCTTGCTGCTGTGGTGGGGGATGGCATCAAGTGCCCCTCCGAGTCTGTCCCTGTCCTGCTCCTCTTCTTAGCTCTCTCACAGACCCACCTCTGTTTTTCACGTATGCATCCCACGCTTTCCAGTCTCCAGTCCTTTATGACGCCTCTGCCGGTGTCCCTGCATTCCTCCCAGCCGAATCCAATGTGTCCTGCAAGGCTTATCCCAGCCACTCGAGAAAGCTTCCTGATTCCCCCTTCGGAAGGAGAACTCCTCATTCCAAACAGGACCACTGCACAGGGGGCCCTACATTCCCTCCCGAGCAGGCCCTGGGGTGGGAGAACCTGTCAGCTGGAGGAGGGAATGGCTGCCCTTTGTCTGAATCCAGGGGAACGGCAGTCAGGGGACCTAGGTTCTCATCCTCACAGCTGGGCACTGTGTGGCCTGGACTCTGCCCTTCTCTGTCTATGAAATGGGTTGGCCCAACTCTCTTCAGTCCAGACTGAGTCCGGCGTGTTCACGGCTACATCCTGGCACCAAGTATAGTTGCCAGGCATACAGTAGTTGCTCAGTAAATACTCACTGAATGACCTTCATGCCAGGGCTCCAAGGTTCTGAGCCTCAGTATTGTCCAGGCAGACCTTTGTGGGCTCACCCAGGGATAGGCAGAGGGGAACGCTATGATACTAATGTTAAAGAGTAACATGCTTTCACATATGTGATGTTATTTAACCCTCATAGCTGCCCTGTGAGCAGACTTTCCTGTGCCCATTTCACAGATAAGGAAGGTGAGGCTAGAAGGCTAAGTCACCTGTTCAGGCCTCACACCCAGGCTCTTGGTTCCAAATCCAGTGCTCTTCCTGCTTTCTTAGAATTACCCCCAAGGTCTCCCTGGCCCCTGTAACCCTCTCCCAGCTCATTCCCTGCTGAGCCGGAGCCACGCTGACCTTCTGGCTGCTTCCTGGACACTCTGAGCTCATTCCTACCTCTGGGCCTTTATACTTGCCGTTCCCTTGGCCTGGAAAGCTCATCCTCATCATCCAGGTCTCAGCATTAATGTCACTTCTCACAGAGGCCTTCCTTGCCCACCCAAACTAGAATAGGCATTTTATTTTCCTCCTACACCGTGTGAAATAGTTTTCTACATCTGTGCGCTCGGTGACGGCGGGGACCTTGCCACCCCACAGGCCCAGCAGCCGGCTAGGGGGTGAGACGGATCTATGCTTTGTTGCGCTGCCTGGATGTGTTAGAAAGTGAAACTGAACTCTCGTCTTCTAGGAGAAGAGGTAGGGGCTCTGGGGCCGGTGGAGAGGTAAGGGTGGTTGGGGGCAGGGGTATGGTAGGGAGGGGACACCAGGAAGAGAAGGTGCAGCCTGCTACCAGAAGTTGGATCCGAGAGAGGCTGAAGCAAGGAGGTGCCCCCCTCCTTGTCCTCACTGTTGTGCCCCCCCAGCCCCCCGCCCGTGCTCACACTCATTTCCTTCCTGGAGTCAGTCTCATTTGCTTTCCCTAAAAGCCGCTGGAGGAGCCAATATGTACGTGATGAATATTTCATCTCCTGAGCGTGGGTTTGCGGGAGAGCTGTGATCACCCAGGGAGGGAGCGCTGCCCAGCCGTGCCTGGGAAGGAGAGGGCCTGGGGCGGGGGGGGCCTGGCAATGGGAAGGGTGTCTCAAAGATGCAGATTCCAGGGCCCACCCACCTGCTCCTGGAGACACCCTTGGCATTGGGAGGCTCAGAGCGGGTGGGGCAGTCCTGAATCTGGGGCATGGATACCTCACACTCCCTGGAGCTCCCAGCTCTTTCTTGGAGTTCACCTCTGGCCGGGGCAGAGTTTGCCAGAAGCTCAGAGGCTCAAGTTGCTCAGCTCGAAGGTTCCACTGGCATGAGCTATGGCTGAAGGTGTAGAGTCCGTCCTGGTCCTCCTGTATGGTAGCTTCTCGGCTAGGATCCTGCAAATGACCTCATCCCGGGGACTGAGGCTGGGAAAGGAAGGAGGGTACAGATAAAACACTGAGCAGCAGGGAAGAACAAGGAACATAGGCAGCCAGTCCCTCCTGTGCCCTGCCTATCCTGAGCCTCTCTGTCCTTAACCGTTCCACCGCGTTCTTCTCGCAGCCTTGACCATGGCATCCCCGTCCCCACAGGGATGGTCAACTGAGCTGCTCCCGTGCTGGAGTCTGATGGTCCTGGATGCCAGTCCTCTGCTCCTTCACCAGTGGAGTGATCTCTGAACCTCTCTGAGCCTCAGTTTCCCCATCTGAGAAATGGTGTTGGTCATGTGACCCAACAGCGTGGTTCTGAGGGGTGAGCAGAGTGCCTGGCATGCACACATGCGTGCACGTGCGCACACACACACACACACATACATGCAACACCACCATTACGGTTCCTCTAGCATCCACCTCCAGCCAGAAAACAAAGGACCATTCGTTCCCTCCTCCTTCACCCAGGGACTCTCTCTTCTCCCTGCCGCCACGCCACTTCACAACCTTGAACCTCTGCTCCCTAAGGAATTGGAGTTGGGGGGGGATGGGGAGGAAGGCACCTTGCCTCCTGGGCCTCAGCCAGCCCTGGGTCCAGATGACCCCTGCCGTGGACCCCGAGACCCCAGCCACAACCCTCTGCAGCCAGCTCCTGTCCCTCCCCCACTGGCCAGGAGCAACCCCATCACTCTCATCCCCACCCACCACATTACCCTCTGAATACTCTCATTATACCATTACTAATTAGGGCTGCTCAGCAAATTGGCGGCTGCATTAGAGGGAGACAGTGTGCGGGAGCATATGGCATAATATCGTATTAATGAACACTCTAAATTCAAACCCGGGTCAGCTGCTCGCTTCTCGCCGATGTCACCCACGCTAAAGAGGGGGGGTGTGGAGAAAAAAGCAGTCAACCTTTCCCTTGCTTTCCTCGCCTCTCTCCAAACACACATTCCCCAGCGTGGGCTGGGCTGGTGGAGGTTTTTATCATATCTGGCAAGTGGGGAGACAAAAGACTCTGGGCCTACATGGGGGCTGCAGAAGGACCCTCTCTCTACAGTCACGTAGAAGTGTATGCTCAGCATGGTTGTGAAAAATAATAATTAATAATAATAATAAACCAGGGCTTGTGGGCCAAGCTTTACACCCAGATTATCTCTGTCTCCCAATATCCTTTGCAGGGGGAGCACAGAGGGCAAACTGAGGGCCACTAGAGGTCCTGGTGCTTTCTCTAGGTTGGAGGGTGGCTGAGCTGGAGAGTCCAGGGGAAAGGGACTAGCCTGAGGAAACTCGAGAAAATCCCAGGACAAGACTCTTCCCACCCATGCCACCCTCTCTCCCATCCCAGTAGCACCCACAGCCCACAAAGCCCCGAGGTCACTGGTTTTCCCCAGGGGGTGGGGGAATCTGGGAGGTCACCCAGTGAATTCAGAGACAGGACTCAGAAGCAGGCTTCCTTATTGTTAGGTTTTAAATAAGCTCAAGGCCCAACACGGGGCTGGAACTCATGACCTGAGATCAAGAGTTGCATGCTCTATTGACTGAGCCAGCCTGGCGTTCCCCCCCACCCCACCAGGCTTCCTTATTTTTAAGCCCCCGGGGATCCATCCCCCCCCCAGGTGAAAATGTGACTTCTAGAGCTCAAGCTGGCAACCCAGGAGTGGGCAAAGGGTCTTCGCCCCTCTCTCTCGTGACTCTGTGCCATGTTGGTTAGAGGAATGCAGAATGACAAATCCAAGGGCTGGTCTGTGAGTCTTGGAGATGCCCTCCTGCCTTCTGGGATCCTGGGAGGACGAGGTGAGGGGAGACACATTTGTGAGTGGGGGCCATGTTGGGGTCAGTCTGAGGAGGCCTCCAAGAAAAAATGAGCTCTGACCATGGCTCCTGAGTGGAATGGAGAGCCCCGGACTAAAGCTGCCTTCTCCCCACCTCCCCTACCTGGGCCGGGGGGTGGGGGGAGGCAGTGTGCACTGATTCAGGGTCCAAGGCACCCTGACTGGCAGTTCTTAGCCGGGCACAAGGTTGAAAGGGCCTCCCCCTGCCATCCATGTCTCTGCCCAATGGGGTGACATCAGTGATCCCCTAGAAGAAACCAGTTTCCTGAGCTCCTGATTCCTCACTTCTGGGAATGAAGGGCTGTTCCATTCCTGATGCCTGCTGAGTCCCCAGACGGGGGGGGGGGGGGGGGGGGCGGCAGGGAGAGGCTGGTCCGCTCAGACACAGGTCGCCTATCTTGGCGGCTGGTTCTTGCCCTGTTCAAAGCATCCCTCAATTTTGCCTCCCCTGGGAAGCTTTCCCTAAGATCACAGAGTCCTTGGCATCTGAAAATATCTTAGAGATTCGTTTTATGTGATGTCCCCAGTTGAGGACCAAGTTTCTCTCTCTCTCTTAGAGAAGGGGAGGGATGGGAGAGCCTGGTCGGATTCCAAACAAAACAAAACAATTCCTCCTCCCTCTGCCCCCCAACCCCCACCTCTGGGAGCCCAGTTTCCTAGGATGAGGCATCATTCGAGTGTCAGGTATGTGTGCGTTCTCTGGGCCAGGAGTCAAGATGGATTTCAACTCCAAATGAGTCACAGCGCGAACCTCTTTTGGCACCTTATCTGGTTTCAGTCTTCGTGAATTCTCTTCCTGACACCCTCCCTGTCTTCCTCACTTCGGGGGATGTGAAGATCAGCAGATGTTCCCTGTCCATGGAAGGGTTTATTAGGACATGTTGTTTGGGGGGACCCTTGTCAGAGCACTGGAACCCCCAGGAGGAGGCTCTCCTCTCCCAAGTCTGAGGGAGACCCGGAGTTCCTGTCCACCTCTGGGGTGGGTACTGTGATATGCGTGTGAGGTAGGGATTAGGGTGCTGACTTCCTTTGAGGGCCCCAGTGGGGAATCAGGGAGAAGTCACTTGAGCTTTACTGCCCCTGCTGTTGCAGAACTCCAGGGAAACTCCAGTAAACTTTCTGTTTACTTTTCCATCTGTGGAATGGGTATATTGACTGTAGCTCAGCCAGGAGTGGGGATGCTTCTGTAGAAGCTTGAGGTTCTGGCGGAGCTGAGTACCATCCCTACCTCCCCATTTGGCTCCGTTGGGAAAAAAAAAAAAGCAATCTGGACAAGCAACTGCCTCTCCCCTGGGCTGTTGGACAGGAGGGAAGCCCGGGGACACCCTTACAGCGCTACCCCCACACTAGCAGTTTGCAAGGTTCCCACGCCAACAGGGGGTGTGAGAGCCCCCCGCCCCCCAGATCTGCAGCCCCCAGGAGAGGCAGCCCACCCCGCAGGGTGGAGTGGAGCACTAGAACCCAACTCAAGGGCAGGGTCAAGGGGTTGGGACCCAGGGGAGGCAGTACCCTCTACACCCCCACTGCCCGCAGCCCTGGCCACCCTGGCCCCATGTCACCCTGAGCTGTCCAGTCCCTGCCCCCCCCCTCACGCTGTGGTCATAGGATCGTTTTCCTTTGTCTCTAGAACCGTGCAGATCAGCCCACTCCTCCCCATAGCTCTCCCGGCAGGGGGCCCGGGAGGAGTAAATAATTGTCGCCCCTCCAGCCTTGACCAGCCAGGCGGAACGTGGCGGGGGGGGGGGTGTCATCAAGCCTGGATGCCAATTACTTTGTCTGTCCCCCTTCCCAAGCCAGAACCACCACCGCCCACTGCAGCCAGAATCCCCCGCCCCCTAGGAGAGAAGTGAACGAGCCCAAGCCCAGGAAGGGTGTTGGCTGGTCTCTGGATTTTAGAAGCAGCTTGTGGAGACTTGCCTAGGCCTGGAGATGCCCCCCACTCCCTCTCTCCCGAGGCAGTACTGTAGCTCTGTGTTCAGACTCCAGCCGTGCTGTGTGTGTGTGTGTGTGTGTGTGTGTGTATACACCAAGATTCCAAGGAGGTTTGGCCTCTTCCCCAGGGACAAGTGGCTGAGCTAGAAAGGGACTAAGAGGTCATCTCCTTGGAAGCCTGAACTTGGGGCCCAGAGAGGTGAGGGGACTTGCCCAGGTGACAAAGGCAGCAGGACAGAGCCCCCGGTCCGGGTAAAGTGTACTTTCCCTAAGTGACCCCCTATCGCTAGAGCTCTGTCCAGAACCCCAAACTTGTACTTTGTACACAGCCTTGTCCCACTGGCTGTAGGTCAACAGCCAAACAGGACCTGGCACATCATTTGGGGTGCCTAGTGCAAATGGAAAATGCAGAGCCCCTTGTTCAGAATTATGAAGACTTCCAAGGTGGCGACCGAAGAACATCAAGCCATTAAAGCTTCTAAGCGCAGGGCCCAGTGCGCACGTCACTGCCTGTGAACCAGGCCCACAAGCCCTGGGCCAGGACCATGTCAGTCTACTTCCTCTGCAGTGGCGGAGGCCTTGGAGAAAGCCCCCACACACATTCTAGAAGCTTCTCTGCCTAGAGTCAGGGTTCTATAGCCACGGTGACCGCACCACAGCCCCTGCTAGGTGCAGTCCGCCCAGCAACTCCAGCACTGGGAAGGGAAACTGGGTCAGCATCCTGGGCCTGTGCTGACCCCCCAGAATCAGGGGAGGCTGGCCTGGGGACTGGATTGGATCTGGCCTTGACAGGGGACAGTGGGCACAGGCTCTGGCATCTGAGGGAGAAGCTGCCCAGAGTCAAGCCCCTGTGGATTTCAGAAGTGGGCGGAGGCCAGGGTTTCCTGGGGGCTGGGCTTCTTCAGTGTTTCCATGTGCCTTATAGACGCTGTGGGCCATGCTGGTGGGACTCAATTCTGTGGGTACGCAGCACTGCGTGTGCAAACAGTGCTGTGCTGGGTGTTCCTTACGTTCATAGGCTGCACGGACACCTGTGCACGTACTCCGAGCCCGAGCGCAGGGTGCTCAGGCTTACCCCCTCCCCCCGGCCAGTGCTGCCCCCATGGGTGCCCTGGCCTCCGTTGTGGAGGGCATGTTCCTATCCTCGGGCATTCCACATTGGAATTCAGGCCCTTGCCAGCCTGTTCCCTGCTTGCTAACTATAAACTATCTGATTTATATTCATTAACCAGTACTAGACAGCGGCGGGCGTAGCAAACTTCAGTGGGGGACATGCCTCGATCGACAGGCGGACTGCACTTCAGTTAATTAAGGGGCTGTAATTGTTGTCCAGGACAAGGGTCCCCAGGGCACAGGCTTTGTAAATAACTACCCTCACTGCCCCTACCTCTCACCCTGCCTCTCCCTCCCTCCTTCCCAGACCTCAGAAGCCAGGTAAAGGGAGCTGGGGCTGGAGATTAGGGGTGACGTCTGGGGTGGGGGGATGCCTCTCCTACATCCCTGCCCCACAAAGGCCGAGGAAGTCTAGGGGCCTCAGGTGGGCTGCGAGGAGTCCAGGGCAGAGCATGGTGAGCATGGGGGCTGAGTCATAGAAACCTGGATTTCTGCTGGACTCACTCAGGGAAGACAGGACCCACCTGCACCCACACATGGACACCCCTCCAGTCCAGTCATTTATGCTGTCTGCCCCTCATCTGTCTACATACCCACCCTGGGAGCTCAACCCTGGAACCTGAGCACGGAGCACGCCTTCTAGAGTCTGTTGGGCATTGGGGGCCTTCAGGGGGGCCCCCAGAGAGCCAAACAAAAAGGAGGGGTCATGTCACTGGCACAAACAAATGAAGGGACCTCTTGGAACATCTAGGGAGGAAGACTTGTCCCCTCTGGGGCTCAGATCAGCCGGAGAACTTCCAGTCTGACAGGGGAGTGAAGTGTAGTTGGGCATTTCCCACTCTGATGGGAGAGAGGGTCCCTCCTCTCAAGAAGATCCTGGTCTGATGTCGAGTGGGGAGCGGGGGGTGGTCTGGGAAGACAGACGGCCAATGAGGGAGGTGTTCATAGCATCCAGTATAAATAGCTATCCTGCCAGTGAGTGGGCATTCCTTGAGAACACAGCAGAGCAGGAAAGGCTTCCTGGAAGAAGAGGGTCTTGGGCAGGGCTTTGGATCAAGGGATGATCCAGCCATGGGAGTCGATGAGCTTTGCCAGAAGAGGTGGATTTCTCAGCACTACGAAGGCCTCTTCTTTATACGGATGTCTCCAAGTGCCCACTGTGTGCCAGGGCTCAAATGGCAAATAAGCGCAGCGGGTTCCCTGCCCTCCCAGAGAACGAAGGGTGGGAGACGGTGCGTGCCCTCGCGTGGACGCAGATCGTGCGTGTGTACATGCATGTGCTGTTTGTGCCTATTTTCTAAATGTCTATTTTTTGTTTGTTTTTTATTTTTTTGAGAGAGAGAGAGCATGAACTGGGAGGGAAGGGCAGAGAGAGAGGAGAGAGAATCTCAAGCAGACTCCACGCTCAGCTCAGGACAGAACGGGACGCAGGGCTCGATCTCACAACTGTGAGATCATGACCTGAGCTGAGACCAAGAGTCGGACGCTCAACCGACTGAGCCACCCAGGCGCCCCTCTGACTATCTATCGAGAGCTTGCCACGTTTCAAACGCAGTATGTGAGGCACGGGAAAACACAGCAGGCATGACCATGTTTCTGTCTTCATGGGGCTTATACGACCCGTGTCTGTGTGTGCGTGCGTGGGCATACGGTGTGCGTCCGTGCTCCAAGGACTCGGGTCTGTGCGCGCGGAGCCCTGAAAGGGAACTTGCTTCCGCACGCTCGGGACCTGAGCCGGGACTCATAACTACCTTGGGGTCATACCGACCGGTGACCATTCCCAGCCAGCTCTCGTGACTATTATCCTCTGACATTTGGAACCTGTGATGACTTCTGCTTGCACCCCCTGCCCCCCCCCCCATGCTGTGGGTCCAGAGAACCCACGTGTGTTTTGTTTCAGTCTAAAAAGTATCAGCTGCCCTTACATCACTGAATCATCACCCTCAGGCAAATTAAAATGGATTTTTATTAACCTCACTGCGGTTTGGGATTCTCTGTACCCTTCCTCTGCCCCATCCCAGGCCTGAACCTCAGGGGTGACCACAACCTTTTAAAGTGACTTTTGACAAGAGGGTCCTGCGACTAGGTATTTCGCTTAGATCTCTCTAGCTAGAGTCAAACACAGAAGAGAAAATAAGTTTCCATGTCCCCCCCCTTGTTCCCCCCATTTCCACCTATCAGCCCTTATCTGAAAGAAAAATTAGGGAGTTATTAGGAGTTTCATTAGAGGTGAGCAGGTTGGTAATGAAATTACATTCCAGCTCCTTCTGAGGCCCTGTAAGTATTAAGTGGTTTGATCAATGGTGTTCACACAATTAATTCTGCCTGATTGCTGAGAGTGACTGTATCGACAGTTGGGTTTCACACCTCGAACTTCGTCTCTTAGCCCAAACGTGCCTTCAGGAAGCTTGGAGGGCGAGGGTGGGGGCCCCTGTCGGTGCAGGCCTTTGTTGAATGCCACGTTCAAGCGCTTAGAGATGATTTTTTCTTTAAGCTTAATGGAAATTTAGGTATCATACCAAAATTAAATTAGCGAATTCTAGACCGGGTGAGACGAGATACCCCACCCTCCTCTCTTGCCTCCAGCGGACCCAGTGGACCAGCATCCCTGGAGAACCGGGGTCCGCCCTCAGCGCCCACTCAGGGCAGACTTCCTTCCCGGGACAGGGCAGCACTGGCTTCCTCCCTCAGCCTCGCCTGTGTGTTATCCCAGGCTGTCAACAGAGCCGTCCTTGTATCCTGCTCAAATCTCTGCTGCTTTAATTTAATCCGCTGACTCTTGTTGGGTCTTCAGGGGATATGGAAGGCTGCTTGGTATGGCCCTTTGCGAAATAGCTCTACCGATGACAAAGGTGGTGTTCTTGAAGCTGGAGAATCTCCAAGTGCTGGGACCCTGTCTCCTGGGACCTATGTCCTTCCTGTCACCCCCCCACCCCATACACACACCGCACTTCCCTATAGCTCCTAGACACACTGCTCCAGCAGGGACGGGGAGGGGGGTGCCTAACACCGGGGCTCCCCATGTATGGTGGCTCTCTACACAATTCCAGCATAAGTCCTGCCTCTTTGTAATGTGTCCCATGGGAGGGCCCAAGTTTAGAAAAAGCACTGGTGACAATGAGACGCTGGGAAGGGGGTGGAGGGAGAGTTTATAGCAGTAGTGGCGGCTACATTCGTTGAACCTCACTAAGGGGCATGTGTTGTTTCACAAGCATGTTTTCATAAAATCATCCCAACTGTCCGAAGAAGCAGGTGCCCTTTTATCCCCCTTTAGCAGATGACAAAACCGAGGCTCCCACAAGTTCTGGTCTTCCCCCAGGTCCCACCACTGGGAAGTAGTGGAACTTGCAGAGAAGGTGGGAAAAAACCGCATCTTCTCACTGAGCTGGGCTCACCCTATTGCCCCAGAGACCACCTCCACCTCCAAGAAACCCTCCTCCAGCAGAAACAGAAACAGAAAGAGGGCCCGCAGCCCCTGGGCACCCCCATCTCTCACCCCTGCACGCACTGTTTTTCTCAGCACCAAGAAGGCCTCCACTTCTTGCTGGCTTGTGTATCTTGAGTGTTTCTGTTGGGTCACTTGTCCAATTCTGACAGCAGTGGGCAAATGATAGCATCTGTCCCCCAGCACAGCAAAGGAACGGTTAGCAAAAGAACCCCATGGAAGAAAAAGATTCGGTGCTCCCTGACTAGCAGGAAGTACTGAGTGAAGAGGCCCCCTGGTCAGAGATTTACGTGAGGGGCTCCTGGGCCAGGGAGTGGCCTTTCACTGGAGGGGAGGGGGCCTGAAAAGAAAGGAAATGAAATGGTTATTAGGCCCTTCTTCTCTAGACCCTCAACTCACCAACCGTAACAACCCACAAGAAATGATTTAGGCCACCAATTTCCAGACATTTGTGTAATGGAATATTATGAGGCTACTAATAACACCTGAGAACACAGGGACATCAGGATGGGACATCCCAGAACATCAAGAGGGGGAAATCAGGATGCAAGCAGTGTAAGTCCGATGCAGGGGAAGTCTGTGCGGGGGACTCTATGTCAGGCCTCAGTGCTGAGCGGTAGCCACACCTCGTCTTGCTTCCTCCTCATAAGCCTGTGGGGGTGATAATACTTCTTTTTCTTACAAATATGGAAACTGAGGCTCAGAGCGGCTAGGTGGCTCAGCCAAGGCTACACAGATAATCACTGGAGAAGGCGGGATCCCATTCCAGATACGGGCTCCAGCCCGTGTGCTCTTAAACGCTGCCCTCTAATGACCGTATGTCACTGGCCAAACTTTTCCACTTCACAAGCTGCTTTAATGTTGATGACCTTTACAAAAATATTCGCAACTACTCTCTGAAGCACCTATTAATGAGCCCATTTTATAGATGAAGAAACCAAGGCACAGAGAAGTTAAAAGGCTTGCCCAAAGTCACAGCACTAATCCACTCTGGCAAAAGAAGGGCTCAAACTCAGGTCTGTGAAGCAGAGACCTGAAAAGGGGGGAGGAAACACATTCGCCTTCTTTTGCCTGTCTCTGTGCATGTGTTCGGGGGAAAAATCATTTTAAGCAGGTGCCTTGCAGCCTTGCATTTAAGAAAAATGCATGGCATTAAGTTCCTAAAAAAGCTAGGAAAGCTGAACCAAACCATCACTGGGGCTTGAAATGAGATTTTATGTTTTCCCCGTTCTGGGCACTGAGCCATCAGTGGCGCCACGCGCCAGGCTGGTGAGGACCACTTGTTCCTTAGGGGCACCAGGGGCTGGTGGCCGTCCGCCCAGCCTGGCCCAGCCTGGCTCTACCCTGGTGAGTGCCAGCTGCTTGCGGGCACGGCCAAGGGCTGGGCTCAGAGAGCAGCCGTGGGGGTGTTCTAGCTTTTTGCTGCTCCGAGTGTGGTCCACAGGCCAGCAGCATCACCTGAGAGTTCGTCAGGAATGCAGTGGCGACCCCAGCTACCCAATCAGAATTTGTATTTTAACAAGAGCCAGTGGTGATGCGTCTGCCCACTGCCGTTTGGGAAACCCTGCTCTAGCTGAAATCTGAGTGGAGGAAGGACAGCCCAGGTCTCAAGGGCCCCTGTCTTCCCCTGCCCTGGACCCCCAAGTCCTGAGCGGCTCATACAGACTCTAGGATTGCTGAAGCCTGACAGTGGGGGTGGGCAGGGGGGCGCCTGGGCAGGGAAGAAGGGAGGAAGGAGGCCCTCCCCTACCTAAACTGCTGGAGGTGCCTGCCAGCCACAGCCAGAGAGGGTGGGGGTGGGGAAGTTTGTCTCAGTCAGCAGATCTTTCTGGAAGGAGAGTCAAGGTGCCCCTAGTTCCCTCCCCTCCCACGCGGGGACCGAATGTAAGAACGCAGTGTGCTGGGACGCCGGGGCAGGTGGCCAAGGCCACTGGGTTCACCTTCCCCAAAGGCACCACTGTTTCCGTGGCCTGTCCCTACTCCTCCTGGTCCTGTACTCCCAGAGCTTGCCCCAGAGGGTCAGACCAAGTTGCTGCTTCTCTCCAGAAAAGCGGGGGCGGGGGGGGGGGCCAGAATCTCAGCCCTCGGCTCCCCGATGCTGGCCTGAAGCAGTTTCCCTTCCTAGCTGCCTGCCTTTGGACATTTGCCTCCCAGGCTCCTGCTGAGGCCCCTGCCCCTCCGTAGCATTCTCCCGG
The DNA here is from genome assembly GCF_024610735.1 of Ursus americanus. Taxonomy (NCBI): domain Eukaryota; kingdom Metazoa; phylum Chordata; class Mammalia; order Carnivora; family Ursidae; genus Ursus; species Ursus americanus. The sequence continues at coordinate 34,753,141 of NC_142149.1, forward strand.
CCACCTGGCCCAAGGGGCTGAGCCCTCTGCTGGCTCCCTAGGCACTGGCTCCTTAAAGAGACAGCTGCTTAGCAAAGAAACCACCCCGAGTGGTCTCCGGGCCTGGGGAACAGGCTGAGTTCTACCCTTAGCCCCCGAGGACTGGCTGTCATCTTGCCCAAGGATCCCAGCCCTGACACACACTTAAATCACGTAGGCCCAGCCCCAGCCAGTTAAATCAGAATTTCTTGGGCTAGGTGAGGGGTGGGGGAGGCGGCATCAGTATTTTAAAATACTGACTGGTAGGCAGCCAGAGTCAAAAGAACCTCTGGGCCAGTGCTTTGGCCTCACTTTACCAATGAGGAAGCATGGCCCAGATAGTGACAGTAGCACAGCTGCATCCCAAAAGAAGGGCTTGTCCAGGGGCCACAGCAGAGCCACGACCTTAACATACCAGGCCACACAGTGGGCTCCGAGCACTAACAGGCCTGCTGACCTCGCAGCTGTGTGACCTGGGGCATGCTGCCCAACCTCTCTGTTGCCTCACCTGTAAGAGGGGGGGGTCCTCGTGCCTACGTTGCAGGTGGTGCTGAGGACGTCTGGCGCAGGTGTTCATCACATGTTGCCGGCTAAATGAATGAATGGGTGCCCAGGCCGTTCCCTGGGCGAGGTGTGGGGCGGTCCACTTAGTAACCTAAGATCTGCAAACCAATCCCAACAGAATCCTGGTTGTCCAAGGTTCCAGAACTTTTGAAAGTTCTCCTGGGAGGGGTGGAGGCAGGGGACCAGGCCGTGGGAGGCTTTCCTTCGAGGGGCAGCGTTGAAGCACATGGTTGAGGCCTCAGGATTTCAGGCCAGGGTGTGGGTAATTTGACAGAAGAATGAGCACCTCATCCATGTGCCAGCCAACTCCCGCCCCAGCTCTGTGCCATTGCAGTGGCTCGGGCTCCATTGTGGGAGGAGGGGCTGGGACGCTCACCTTCCCTTCACCCCTCTCCCCCGCTGGAGCCCAGCCAGGGCACCTGCGGGGTCACCCAGATGCTGGCTACTGGCCCCTGGGGTGGGGAAGCCAAGCAGGGTCCCCCTTCCTGTGCAGACCAGGGCGAGGTCTAGCCAAGGAAGGGAGAGGAGGGGAGGAACCTCTCAGGTCTGGTGACAGGGAAGGGGCCTCCTATGGGGGCTGGAGGAGGGAAGGGGGAGAAGGAAGGGCCCTCTCAGCCTCCCCCACCTGCAGGCCCCAGCAGGCACCTTTCTTCTGGCACTCCCAGCCAATTTCCTGGTTCTCAACCCTCTCCCCATGCTCTGCTTCACTGCGCTGCTCCCCCTCCCATTAAAGCCGCAGTTCCCGGCCTGCCTTCCTCCTCGGTCCCCATCCCTGCCGCTGCTTGTCACCATAACCCCCGGGGTGGCCAGGCCACAGGTGAGCCAGGGCAGGGCCCACCCTAATCAATTCCTTCATCGCTGCTTTGATGAGACAGAATCCTGTGGATGGAGAGGTCACACTGACTGTATTGGGGCGTGAAGGGGGCAGGGAGTATCTCCTGGGATCTGAGCTGCCATCCTGGGGCAGGAGGGGGCACTGGCTTGTTTGCCTTCCTTGAGCAGGTACAAAAGAAGCCACAGGAACACAGCCCTGCCTTTGAAGCACGTCTTTGAAACCTGGACTCTTGGGTCTGAGCCAAGCAGGCCCAGCCGCCTCCGGTGCCCTGCCCCCCCCCCCAGCCCTTGCCCCCCCCCCCCAGCCCTGCCCAGCCCACCAGAGATGCTGCCTCGGCCTCCAGCTGGGAAGATCAAAGGGGCCTGGCTTTCTCTGCCTGCAGTTGGAGCCCTGGGTTGGGAGTGCCCGGCAGGGTGGGATGCACGGGGTGCCCCACAGGAGTTCAAGCTCAGATTTCAGAGAACTCCAAAACCCAGATGCTCTTAAGCACTTATGGGGTATCTATGCAGGCGATGGGCCTCCTCTCTTCCTTACAGTTATCGTGTCCCAGGTCCCATTTCCCCGAGACTTCAAGAAGTTAAATAAACTTATTCACAGAGCCCAAATCCAGGACTGCCTCCCCACTGGAAACTCCTACACCCCATCGCAAAGATGAAGATCACATTCGGTTCCGGTCACCAGCCCCACTGTATGCTTCCGCCCCCAAAGCCAACAGCTCACAAAGGGCTGCCTCCTCCCTGTTTCAAAGTGTGCTCATTTCAGCGGGCCCCTTGCCTTCTCCGGCCACCTGCTTGGGTGGGATGGACAGGCAGCCAGGGCTCCACCAGGGAGCCCAATTTCCCTCCTCCTCCAGGCACATCAGCCCTCACTTTGCCTTTGTATTTGCTGTATGGCAGCAGGGACTGGAGAGCTGGTGGTGGGGCTGAGCAGGGGTGCCCAGTGTCCCCACTGAATGCCCCCTTAGAATAATGGAGGGGTGGGAGGGGCCGGCCCCTAGGCAGGGACTCAGCTCTCTCTTTGATGGAGAGAGGCGGGTGGAAGGACCCCCCTCGCCATTCCATTCCAGCTCATGCTCTCTCTCTCTCTCTCTCTCTCTCTCTCACACACACACACACACACACCCCACTCCAGCTCCGGCAGCTGCCTCTCTCACCTGACCACTCACCTGGCCCTCTGCTTCCTCCTTCCTCCCATCACCCTCCCTCCTGGCCCCTCATCTCACTCCAGACTACCTGATCAAAGGCAAGAATCTGGCAGCCATTAATAATCTCCTCCTCCTCCTCCTTCCTCTGTTTCCCCTCCTCACCCCTACCTCTGCTCTTCCTGCCAGGACACAAATAACTATTTCCTGAGGTGGAACCAGACTGGGTCAGAGAGGGAAGGGCCTTCCCCATCAGCTCTCTCATTTTACAGCTGAGCAGGCTGAGGCTTAGAGAGAGGGGGACTTTCTTAAGGTCACACAGAGAATTAGTGGCTGAGTTGGGACCAGGGCAATATTTAAACCTTCGGAAGGCTAAATAATGGAGAGATTTTGTTTCTCCCCTGGCACGAGTGTTTCAAAATAGAAGCAACATGAAACCGTAAAACATAGAACTAGTGAAAATTAGCACAGCCCAGTAGAACTTTCTGCAGCGATGAAAATGTTCTATGTTTGTGCTGTCCAATATGGCAGCCAGAGGCCACATGTGACTGTTAAGCATTCGAATTGTGGCTAGTGTGACTGAGGAGATGAACTTTGAATTTAATTTAAATGGATCTACATTCACATTGAAATAGCTGTATGTGGCTACTGGCTGTTGAATTGGACACCTTGAAGTTTCTACTGCTTTCTAGATTTTTTTGCTCAGAAAATTCTGGGTAAGTTCATCAAAGCTGAACTTGCGTATTGGGTTTTGTTTTAGGAACACCCTAACCACTCATTCTGTCTGTTGAGTAATCTTGTCCTACCTGGAACACACATTGGGGTCTGTAAAAGGTGACAAATGGTACAAAGGAAATTCTTTGGGTGGTCAGAAGAGGGATAGATTGCATCCAGTATGGGGTAGGAGGACCACGTGAGAGTTTCATAAAGGCGGCATTGAGGTAGACCTCGGAGGCCGTGGGAGCAGCATAAACAAAGGCACAGAGGCAGGAAACGCAGGGTATGGGTCAGTGTATCATGAGCAGTACTCAGTGTCCACGTCCATGTTCAGTCAATGTCTAGTGCACAGGTGGTATATAGGCTTAGCAGGGCACACAGATGTCCCAGTCCTCTGCACAGAAGTCTCTTTCACCTTATTATGTGCTGTCATTATCCAGTTTTCCCAAGGGGCTATGGTGGCCTTGTGTGTCAGAGGAAGGGGCCCATATGAAGTGATGGGAAGGGAAGGGAGAAGCAAGGAGCGAAGCCAAATGGCTATGGGCTCAGCCCCAGGTCTCCCCATCTGCACCCTAACTCTGGCAAAGACACCTGGAGAGTGGAACAGATGCTGAGGCCATTTGGAATCAGAGCTAGAAGCATCCCAAACTCCCCACCTGAGTTCCTGCCCCAGGTCCTCAGCAACAGCCTTCTATTTCAGAAGAGTGAGAGTGCAAAGACATTCCCAGCATGGTCAGGTTGAACATGCAAGGACGGGGAACAGAAAATACAAACAACTACAAGTTAGTATGACAAAGAAAAAGAACTGGACAGCAAGATGGGCAAAAGTTAGGAACAGGTAATTCACAGAAGAGAAAACCCAGATACATAATTGATAAACAGGAAAAATAATCAAATCTTGACATGTTGTACACCTCGAGCTTATACAATGTTATACATCAATTATGTCTCAATAAAGCCTGGGGGGAAATTATAATCAACCGCACTAGTGATCAGGATAATGTAATTAAACAATAGTGCGACATTATTGCACATCCATTAGATTGGCAAAAGTTAAAAGTCTGGCAATAGTTGTGTATTGATGTAGGATGCAGAACAATCCAGAAGCCTTTGGGAGGAAACTATGTCAGAGTTGCGAGGTTGTAAATCGATACTACGTTTGGGCAGCCATTTCGTAATATCGCATAAAATCAATGATACTGTGCCTTATTGTGGTAGACTGTTCTATCGGCAGTCCCCAGTTGAATCCTACCTCCCAATACTCACCCACCCCCACACTGAGCCTCAGCCTGGCCATGTGACTTGCTTTGGCCAATGGGTTATTAGCAGGAGTGAGGCAAGCATCGGCTTAGTAAGCACAATATGGCTTGTCCTTTGGAATCCTGAGACCTCCATGCTGTGGGGAAGCCCAAGCTAGCCACAGAGAGAGGCCATGTGGAAGAAAACTGAGGACCGTATCTGACAGGGCTACACATATGGCCCCCGTTGAACTGTCCCAGACGTTCAAGCTGCCCAGGCTGAGACCCAGACCTTGTAGAAATAGATAAGCTGTTGCCACTGTGCCCTGCGTGAATTCCGAATCCACGGAATTGTGGGCAAATAGAAAGGATGTTGTTTTAAGCTGCTAAGTTTGGGGTGGTGTATGACACAGCAACAGAAAACAGACCTATCACCAGCAATTCCGTTCCTGGTTATGTGCCCTTGAGAAGCCCTTGCACACGGGCGCGTGGAGTTATGTTGTACAAGGTGCTGATTGCAGCCTCTATCAGTAAGTGAAGGATAAATTGAGGCACAGACCTTCCTTCAATGAGTGTGGCACAGAGTTGCATGTAACAAGGGTAAAAACCAACACAGGCTGGACAAAGTCCCCACGGTGCGGAAGTTTATACACAGGATGCGATTTGTATGAAGTTTAGAAGCACGCAAACCCATACGATACAGGCTTATGTATTTGTAATGTGGCCTTAGAAGTCACAGAGAAAGAATAAACCCGAAATCCAGTCGGGTGGATTCCTCTGGGAAGGGAGGGAGAAGAATGAGCCTTGGGACGAACAAACCCAGGGGGTCCATTGTATCTATACTGTTTCGTTTCTTTAAAAAATACAAATCTGGGGGCCGCTGGGTGGCTTGGTTGGTTAGGTGTCTGCCTTCGGGTCAGGTCATGATCCCCGGATCCTGGGATGGAGCCCCCTGTCGTGATCAGTGGGGAGCCTGCTTCTCCCTCTCCCTCTGTGCCTCCTCCTGCTTGTGCTCGTGCATTCTGTCAAAGAATAAATAAAATCTTTTTAAAATAATTAAGCAAACATATAAATCTGAAGCAAATGTGGCAAATTGTTAAGATTTAACGAGTAGAGGATACATGGGTGTTCATTATATTACTTGTAGTTTTCTGCATTAGAAATATTTGATAATAAAAAAGAATAATTTAAAAAACACAAATGAAGTGGGAGGCCCTGAAGGTGAAGGATAATTTAGGAGGACATAGAGAGGGAAAGAAGTTTCTGATGCCTCCTAGGCCTGGTCTCACCGCCCCCTTCCCAGGCCAGCTGTATTTCTGCCCCTGGGCTCCCCAGGTCCTCCTGGACCCTTATTGTAGAGAGCCTCCATTCTATCAGAACAACAAAGAAAGACTTCAAATAGTTGAGTTGCTCTGCCTGTGGGAGAGGGCGCAGGGGAGCAGCCTGTTAAGAGGGCGCCTGACAGGACTTAGGAGGCCTGAGCGTGGGTCCCAGCTCTTTCACGACTGCCTGCGTGACGTTGCACGTTTCCTCATCTCTGCCTGTTTCCTCATCTACAGCACGAGAGTCATGCGCTAGACTGGCCAGCCGGGCAGAGCTATCAGAGTCAGCTCTCACCCCCTCACACCCAGCCAAGGGGACCAGAGTCTCTGGGCCTCAGGGAAGGGAGAGCAGGCATCTGAAGAGGCCCCTGGGGATTGTGGTTTCCACACCTGGCTCTCAGAACCCTCCAGCTCCAGCACTGTAGGGGGCTGTGGTGCGGCAGGCTCTATCTCTAATTCTCTTAGGATTGTCAGCAACACGTATAGGGAACACCTGAGGTGTCCAGTGTACGTGCTTCCTCTCAGGCTAGTCCATCCATCCATCTATTCAAGAAACATTATTGATGAAAAGAAAAAAATTAAAAGAAACAGTGCCAGGCATATGCAAGGTACTGGAAACTCAAAGTGAACAAAATACACGTAATAAAAATCAACACATAGATCTCAGGCCCACTTCTAAGCACTTTACATTTATTTACTTTTTTATCCTCACAACAGTTCTATGAAGGAGGCACTATTATTGTCCCATATTACAGATGGGAAAACCAAGGCACAGAGTGATGAAGTGTCTCCCCAAGACCAACAGAGACAAGATGGGAAGTCTGAGGTCCCATCCGGTTAAGCACTTGGCATCACCCTCTGCACTCTTCTGGCCTCCCTCTCAGTTCTCTCCAGGCTTTCTTCCCACACCTCTCTACACAGAAGAGCACCATTCTCTCATCCCATGTCCCCCACCTTCCACCAGGCCTAAGGCCCTTTCTTGGGGCAGGGAGGAGAGCTGTGAGCAACACAGGGACCAAGCAGACCTGCCCTGTGTTGGGAGGCAAGGAGATTTGTCCGTTGGGTTTGAGGTGAGTGAGCTGCTCAGCTCCTGCACAGAGATGGGGACAGTGGATCCCTGATTTCCTATTGGCAGAGCCCAGAGGATGGGGAGAGCTGTGCTTCACGGAGGGGGGTGGGACGGGGCAACATGGCACCCAGAAGGCATCAGTCATAGTATAACTACCATTTACTGAGTGTCCGGCTGTGATTCATGTGAGTGTTTGACAAGTATTGTTTTATTTTAACTTCACAATCTCCCATAAGTTAATAATTACTACTCCCATTTTATAAGTGAAGCAATGGAGGGGCACCCGGGTGCCTCAGTGGGTTAAGCGTCTGCCTTTGGCTCAGGAGATGATCCCAGGGTCCTGGGATTGAGCCCCAAGTCGGGCTCCCTGTTCAGCAGGGGAGTCTGCTTCTCCCTCTCCCTCTGCCCCTCCCCCTGCTCATGCTCTCTCTCACTCTCTCTCAAATAAATAATATCTTAAAAAAAAAAAACTCTTCAGACACGAGGCCACATTCCAAAACTATGCATCCCACAAGGAAATAAGCAAGCATGAGGGAGAGTCTGCCGAAGCCACGAGCACCAGATTTAGGCCCCTGTAAATTTCATCTCATGGGGTGACCAAACAGAACCATGTGTAAATATGTAAATATGTGTATATTTAACATGTTTAAAGAGCGTGCTTGAGGAAGACTTTTGGATAAGACTGGAATGAGGAGAAGGAGCCGGCCACGCAAAGCTGATGGAGAAGGGCATCCCCGGCAGAGGAAACCGACAGTGCGAAGGCCCCAAGGCAGGACCGAACTTGGCCTGTTGAGCAGCAAAGGACCCGTGTATGCTGGGGTGCGCTTGAGGGAGTGTGATACAGGACCGCGGTGCTGGGCAGGCTCTGCGCGCCCTGGGGAGGAGTAGCTGGAAGGCTTCAGACTTTAAGCAGCAGCTCGACAGGCTCTGATTTGCACTTTTAAAAGATCACTTCGGTCACCATGTAGGGAAAGGATGGTGACAGGGACGTGTTAGAGCCTACGATTCCAACTCTAATCATCTCTGGAAGAAGAACTTCCTTGGCCAAGGAGGGGTCTTGGAGGAGTATATGCGGAGTAAGTGTGTGAGATGAGCTGGGGGGGGGGCATTGATGGGGGCTGTTGAGCAGTGGACTCAGCCACAGAAGCCGAAAGGTCGCTGAGCCTGGATAGCCCAGTCTGACCAAGCCCCATTGCCCGAATTAATGACTTAAATCTATTGATTCATTGATTCAGGAAAATGCTGTTGAGTGGGCCAGGTACTAGGTCACCTCTATGGATGGGGCGCTGAGAGGCCCAGCCTCTGCCCTGAAGGAGTTTGCAGTAAGTAGACAATGATCGCCCTTGGGGGAAGGTTCTGGGCCAGCAAGAGCATCTAGGAGCACAGAGGAAAGGTGAGGGCCTGTTCTCAGGGAGAGATAGTGTCAGGAGTAATTTCTTAGAGGAGGTGACAGGAGCGGTTCCTTCACTCTCTCTCCCGGGACCCACTGTGTTTCCAACTGAGGCTTCTGGCACCTCTCTCTGTAAAAGGCAGAGTGTAGGGTGGTTCTACCTCTCTCACCGGGAGCTCCCAGTTGGAGGGAGAACTTTCCTGTGAGCCCTGAGGAAGGAAGAGAGGAGACAAAGGCTAGTGACACTGACCATGAGCCTTCGATCTGGGCCATCTTCATGTCCATTCCCTTGTCGATGTCAGCAGGGCAGGACTCATTACCCCCATTTCACAGATGAAGAAACTGAGGCTCAGTGAAGCGAAGTGCCTTGTCTAAAGGTCTCACAGGTGAAGTGTAGCTGGGACCACCCGGTACTAGGTGCTCTGTTCCGGTGCTTCTGAGAGGAATGTCCGTGTGTGGCCTTCCTCCGGGCCCACCGCCCTCACTCCCAGTCCTGCCCAAGCCCACCTGCCCTCTGCTCACCTGCGTGGCTTGGCAATGAGACGTAGTGACAAGCCAAGCTCTGGCCAGAAGCAGGGACACCCAGGGCAGCCTCTCCAGTTTCCCACACTGGGCATCCCAACTTCTTGACAAGTTCCTTGGGAAGAGTCCCCCAGAATGGGGTGCAGGGAGCGAACTTTATAAAATTCTCCACAGCCAGCCACGCGGAACCTATTTTCCCTCACAATGCAATTAACGGCACCAACATTTACAAAATATGATTACAAGCGCTTTGGTTAAGTAGAGGAAAGTATATTAGATAGCAGCGAGGGGTTGATCTTAATGTGCATTTTTTCGAGAGACTTGCATTTTCTTTGTGCAAATAAAGAGGCCCTAAATTCTCCGTAGGCACTAAAATCAATGCAGTGGAACCATGATAACAAACACAGGCCCCACTTTTTGCTACATCCCCCAATTAATTAAGCCTTTCACGGGCATGTAATTAGGAACATTAGCAAGTCATAAAATTGCCGTGAGTCTTTAAATTATGTGCTGGCCCTCAGCAATTTGTTTTTAATTCCTTCTGAAGACAATGGCACTGCGGGGCCCGATAGATCTTCCTAGCGGCCTACTGTGCTCTCCTTTATGGCGGGAGGGCCGGCCTGCCCGGGCGCCCCTCCACACAGACAGGGTGCCTGGAGTTTGGCTCCCAGGGCCCAGCTCTTTCCTTTCTCTTCTTTGGTGTTACTTCCCCCTTCTCTCTCCTCCCCCTCCCTGCTAGTTCTTCCTTCTCTTCGCTACTTTCTTTTCTTCCCCTTTTGACCTCTGTCCCGCCCCTTCTTTTTCCTTCTCGCTTTCCTCTTCCTTAACCTTCTCTGCTTTCCTCTCTCTCTTCCGTCACCATCTCCTCCTTTCCCTGATTTCCCCTTCCCCTCCCTCTTCTCTGCTCCCCAGTTGCAGCACCAGGCTCTTCCCGGCCTTTCCCATGATTCCTCGGGAGCAGGGGCGGGCTGGGAGCCCAGGGCTGCTGTCCCTCCCCTGCCCTCGGGCAGGACCCAGCTCTTGTCCCCTCCAATCCCATCCATGCTGTGAAGGGTCTCAGAGGTCACCTCGTCTGACCTGCCACCTCCATGATTTGTGGCATCAGCTACACTCTTTGGAAGCCAAACCCTGGAGCAATCTGAAGGTGTTTGAGGGAAAGAGGGGCAGGGGTTATGACCCCACTCCCTCCCCTCCTCTGAGGAAAGGGGAACTAGGAGGCAAAGCAAAGGGCTGTGGGGTTTGCCCTGCTGGCAGAGTGCCCCTGAGAGGGTCTGCATTGGCCTTTCGCTCATCTGCCAGGGCCCCCTGGGGACCCAAGACAGTTGGAAAACCCCAGTCCCCATTCTTGCACCACCCAGACACGCCCTGCTCCCACACTGTGGCCCCTCCAAGCCCCAGCCGCCAGCTTCAGGACTTCCGGGAATTAGGTCTTGGGTTTCAGGCTTTCTAAATGTACCTCTTCCCTTATCGCTTCCACCCAAGCCTTCCTTTTCTGCCAACCAGAGCTTATTAACTTATGAATCCAGATCTACCGGAAGATCTTGTCGTGGAGCCTGGAGTGGCATCTCCTTGGCTCTACCAGCACAACCCAACCCTCTTCGAAGGTTGGTGGAAATTCTGAGTGGAGAGGACTAACTTGTGGCTGGGCCCCCTTCCCCTTCCTCCATACTGGCAGCATCTCCTCCCCACTCCTGGAGATCACGAGGCTTCTGTGAAATCTCAGAATCCCCGAAGTGTTGAACTGGGAGGAGCATTACAAGAGAGCCACTGAATGCCACGCCAAGGCAGAAGCCAGGAATGGAAAGACCTGCTTGCCCCGCAGCCGATCACTGTGACCGTCTCTGGTTCACGGCTGCCATGGGGTCTGGGGCTCCTGCCCGTCTCCATCTCTTTCTCAGCTTCCCTCTCGCGGAGAACTAGCTCTTGCTCTCTGTGTTCCAAAACGCAATAGACGTTACCAGTGCTCCACAGTATTTTGGATTTGTGCGCCTTGTGGGCACCCAGGAAATCCCCACTCCACTGAAGTTAGGCAAGGCCGTGTGACTTACTTGGGCGGATGAAATGTGAGCAGAAGCGGTGTGGGTCACTTCCATGTTGAAGTGTCTAAGAGCTGATGTACAGTCCTGCATGCCTCCTTCCCTGATCCCCGTGGAATCACTTGCTGGTATGGGGGAGCTGTGGTGGAAACTGCCTGGAATGCTCACCCCCGTGTGGTGGCAGCTGCTCTGGAGAGTTCCCTAGACCCAGCTAGGAATTTGCATGAGCAACAGGTAGATCTTGGTTGTGTTAAGCTACTGAGACTTGGGGATGCTTGTTACTACACCATAGCCTAGCCTGTCCTGACTAACCCACCGAGGAAGAGCCTCTGGCTGGCCCAGTGAATCTTTCTGCCCAGGCCAGGCCATGGATTGAGCCAGTGTGGGATTAGTTGCCTTTGGGTCAACCGCGTCCCCTGCCCAAATCAGGGAAAACAGTTCTTCAATGATAAGTTTTCCATACTTAACAGAATAAATGTTTAACTTGTTTTGGCCTGCAAGGCCCTCTGTGAGCCGACCCTTCCCTACCTCTCGAACCACATTTCCTGCCGCTCCGAATCCTGTTTCATGTCTCAGACCCAGAGACGCAGGGCTTCTCCACACTCCCTCATCACATCAATCTCTGGCACAAGCCATCACTTTATACATGCTCTTCCCTTTGCCTAAAATGCTCTTCCACTCGTATCTCCTCTCCAGGAGATTCTACTGACTTTGAAAGTCCCAGGTCTAATATGACCTACTTTTAAGTCTTCCCTGGTCAATCCTGATCCATGCCCCTCATAGCACTTTGAAGGACGTCTATCATAGACTTACCATGTGAACTCGTACTTATTTACGTATCTGTCTGTACGCTCAGCCTCCCTGGACTGCAAGCTTCTCATGACACAGCCAGCACCTCATTCATCATCTGGCCTCCCCTCTCACTCCAACACATGGCCAACAACACATTGCCTGACAGCTACAATGAGGCCAGCATTTCTTTTTTAAAGATTTGTTTATTTGAGGGAGAGAGAGAGCACAAGCGGGGTGGGGGGCAGAGGCAGAGGGAGAAGCAGACTCCCCGTTGAGCAGGGAGTCCAACGCAGGGCTCAGGCCCAGGACCCCGGGCCCATGACTTGAGCTGAAGGCAGACGCTTAACCGACAGAGCCACCCAGGCGCCCCTGAAGCCAGCATTTTTGGGGGCCTACCACTGCCCAGCACCGGGCCACACACCACACCCAGCTGTGTTCTCTGAGCAATCCTGTGGCTATCTTCATTTTACATTCTAGGCCTCCCCTTATGGTCCTGCGCTTCCTCAGTAATACTCGGTTGAATGAATGAATGTTGCTCGCATGAAGTTAGCGAATGAATAAGTGAATTCTGACATATACACCCAGAAGAGGCCGGAACTTCCCGGAACACACCTGTGAAAGCTCACCTCCTCGCCAGTCATCCGAGCCGCTTTGTAAACTGCCCAGGCAGCTGTGAGCTTGTCTGCAGGGAAGCTGTGGACAGTCGGGGCCCTGGGGTGTCCCCAGGGGGAAGGACACAGGTTCCTCCACCCCAGCCAACAAACACAGGCATTCCTCCTGCCGGGAGACTTCCAGCCCCAACAGGGCCCCTCTGGGGGCTCAGCACCAAGGCAGACAGGGTGCCCCCGGCACGCGGCCTGGGGCTCTGCTGGGCCCATTTTGAGGCAGCTGCATTCCCTCAGGGTGGGGAGCAGTGATTGGGAGCCTGGTGAGCAGAGTCTAACCTTGAGTAAGTGTTTTCCTGTTGTCATCTGCAGATCTAACGCAAACCCTGCCGAGAATACGCGGTGGAGACATATATTATACCCAGAGCTTTTTATCTCGCACATGTGACCCTGCCCATCATGAGCTGTACGTTTTATTCTCGCTGGTGGGACAAAAACCACCTCCCACTGCAGCATATATCAAGGGGAAGAATGTTGAACTTTCTTTGCATTAATATAAATAGCTGTTTAGGCCTCATTCCCCAGCCCAGGACCCTCTGTGCACCTGTCCTTCATCTACTCTATTTGGCATCTGGTTCAAGTTTGGTTTATTTAGAGCCCAGGTTGGCGGGCTTTTACATATTAAAGGTGCATTTTAAAAGAGCATTTTCTATTCTAATTTGGGGGAGCCAAGCTCTTTAGGGCTTTCGGGAGCGGTGTCCACCTGATTTACATTTCCCCCACTGGAGCTGAGCCACAGACACACATTAGAATGTAAATAATAGTGATGGATACATGTATCTTTAAAGATCCATTTTCTCTCCATTTTTTCCCTTTTTGCGGGGAGGGGGCAGGCCAGGGAGGAATGGAAGTACCCAGGCTGTGGGGCCAGAGGAAAGCAGGAGGAGGGAGGATGGATGCAATGGGTTTCTCGGGAAGGCTGGCTCCAAGGGTGGAAAGGTGGTGGTTCAGAGGGCTGGGGTGCCCGCAAGATAGCAGTCAGCAAGCTTGGCAAGGCCAACCCCCTTCTCTGTCTGGGGAGAGGCTGCTGTGTCACAGTGAAGCCAGCGGTCAGATACTGTCTCCAGTGTGACTCTGGAAAACTCACATTCAGCTCTTTGAGCCTTAGTGCACTTATGAGGCTGCGGGGATTGTCATAAGCACCCCCACAGAGGGCTGCCAGGAAGCATAAAGGAGACGACACCAGTAAAAACACGTGGCTCAGTGCCCAGCACACAGTAGGCTCAGTGCCCAGCACACAGTAGGCGAGCACCTTAGTACACATGAGCTGCTGTTGGTGTGATCCTTGGCGATCTCGTCTTCCATCCCAAGCCCCGGGGCGCTGCATGGGGTAGACACTTGATCAGTGTGGGTTAGCGGGACTCTCCACTCCACGGCAAGAAATTCACTGGTTCCTGTTCTGGGCTGTCTACACAGCACAAGGCCCTGGAGAAAGATGATGACTGGGGCATGGTTCCTCATTTCTACCCACCCACCGCTCCCACCAAAGGCTGTCGTACCTACTTCCTCAGGTCCCCATCTGAACCACGCTCGCTCAAGCTTTCAATGCCTTCGGCCCAGGAGCTCTTCTCCCCTCTTCTTCCCCTGAACACATCTTTGAAGTCTTTCCAACCCTCCGTGCTGGGTAAGGTGCCTTCCTTGCAGGGTCCAGAGTGCCCTTCCCTTCCCTCTGCCACATTGCTTACCCTCGCCCATGATAACTCTCTTGTGGGTCTGCATCCCCTACAAGAGTGTAAGCCCCAACAGGAGAGGCATTGTGTCTCTTTGGGCCACTATTATATCCCCAGCCTGGCACACAGTAGGTGCTCAACAAATGTTCGCTAAATAAAATGAGAAATTCATTGCTATCAAGCGATTCACAATCTCAGCAGGGATGGACCTGCGTATATGTTGTTACAGAGCAAAATGAGCTTGGAAGGGGCAGATGGGTGAGTCAGGAAGCCCTCCCAGAGGAAGTGGCAGTTGAGTGGGGCCTTGAAGAATAAGTAGGGGTTGTTCCAGAGAAAGAGGAGGGGAATTTGAAGGGAGCGGAGATTTTGATGGGAGAGAGACACAGAATGGTAACAACAGGAAGTGGAATTCTTTTCCAGATCTCGGACCAAGATGTTCTTAGACACAGGATGGGATGGATCCATCTGGGAGGTGTTTCCCAAATGTGGGGACCGGGTAGATCTCAGTGCGGGGGGGCGAGGGATGGCTGAGGGAAGTGGGGAGAGGAGGTGCCTGGCCTTAGCCATAGCTGGGAAGGGGAGGCAGAAGAGGAAGAGAATGCCCACTCCCTAACCCCAAAAGGACACCTGTCTTAGGTCCCCAGGGCCAAGGAACATACCCAGTTCCCAGGTTTTCAGAGGGGCCAGGACAGCAAAGATGGGGGAGAAGATGGGAGGTGGGGCCCTCCTGGCCCCAGTTTCCCCAGCCAAGAAGCTTTGGTTGATATGATTGCTTCAGAAACCTAGGGGAGAAAGCCTGGGGCCTTAATTCGTGAGCCGCCATGGGGAAATAAGGACCGTGTCAGAAGTAATGACAATGAAGAGGGGAAAAAAAACTGGAGAGGGGAAGAGAAAGAGAGTTGGTTGCTGGAGATTCTCCCCATCCAGAGGACAGAAAAGTATGGGGAGGGAGTGGGTGGTGGGACAACAGGAGCAAGGGGGGTGTGGGACGGGGGTGGGGGGGGGCGCTGGAAGGAGGTTTGATTCTGGCAAGTGCTGGAAGAGGAGAAAGAGCAGGGAGGGAGGAAGGAAGGGAGGGAGAATGGGAGGCGGAGGTGATGAAGATGTTCTTTCATCTTCTTCCTGGAGAGAAGGGGCCAGGCTGTGATAGGGAGAATGACGGAAAGTCTCATTGGAGCTGTTGGTTTGAAAGAATTTGTCTTTGGAACAAGCTTTTTATCAGTCAGCTTTAAAGATCAGGATTCCTCGCAGGCCGCTCCATCTTCCTCTTGTACAGTTTCTCTCTGTCTCCCCCTCCTTTCCCTGTTCCCTCCATCTCCCTTCGCAGCTCACTCCCCTTTTCTGGTGCCCTGTCTGTCTCCGTTCTCTTTTCAGTTCCTGGGAACCCCTCGTCTTTCTGTGCCCTGCTGCCCAGCATGCTGACAACAGGCAGCCCCTCTCAGAACCTCAGGAGGGCAGGGGTGGAGAGAGCAACGGGCAAGGCTACACTGGCGGAGTTATCTGTCCATGTGCTCTCTGTGTCCTCTTCGACCAAATCACGGAAACTCTCTGGACCTCGGTCTCCTCCTCCGTAAATGCCATTTTGAAGACCGAAGAGGCAGGGAGGGCAGGTGTGATAGCAGGTGGTGAGAACCCTGAGGCTGTTTGGGAAGGGGCTGCCTTCCAAGGGGTGGGCCTTTACCCTCCTTTAGCAAAGGAGGGCCCGGGAGGGGGGGTGGCCTGCTGTGCTGGCAGACATCCAAACCCTGCCGGGGAGGAGGCAAGGGTCGTGCACCCCCACTGCCTGTGATGGGGTGGGCCTCAGGGGCCCAGTAAGACTTTTAGCTGCCCCTCCCCAAATGTAATTTTAAAACCCAACAACTCAGTGATCAATAGAGGTAAGGAAGGCCAGCAGATGTCTGAGTCGCCCATATTACTTATATGCTTTCTTGGGAATATTACATATTTTCCAAAACTCTGTTTAAGTGGCCCCACGTTGCTGGTGCTCTCGGCGTGCGCTTGGCCTGCCTAGCACGTCACCCAAAATCCACCAGAACATATCACGCTTAGAGACTGTCAGTGGGTCAAGGGCATACCTACAAAACCCCCTTCCAAGCTGTACCTGAGACAGTGAGGTTGGGGCAAAGGGGGATGGGCCCCTCCTGAGGAACCTAGACTCTGGGCTAGCCCTTAGCCCCAGGGAGGGGAAGGGGTGGAGACAGCCTGCAGGCCGTAGGGCCCCTGCAACCTGCTCCCCCCTACCACCCCCCCCCCCAAGCCAAAGCTGCCTTTCCCTTCATGGCTGACTGTCCAAGTGTGGCTCTCACCTGTCCTGTGTCTGCAGCAAAGGCAGGTTTGAGAAGCAAAACAAAAAGGAACTTGGTCCTGACCCCCCCCCCCCCGCATCCCCCAGCCACCACACCAGCAGGCCTAGGAGTGGGTGGATGGCCAAAGCTGGCCTGGAAGGAGTTAATATGTGTATACACACACACATGTATTTATGACACTTGTTAAAGATAGCAAGGCAGGCTTGATTCAGAACCACCACAACGAATATAGGGACCATTGCTATGGGATTTTGCAGGGATTTGGAGCTCAGCTCCAAATACAGCATCAGCAAGTAGGACTTTATAACGAAGGCGGACAGTGGATGGAAAATGACTAAGAAGAAACCTCAGGGGTGGGGTGGGGGGTTCTGGCTAAGTTAACCTCACAGGATTCTTGCTTGAAGACAGGCCAGGGTGATCAGACGTCACCTGGGGTGGGGGGCACCCCATCAGATATCAGAGGTGGCTCTTGCCAAACTGACTTGGCAGGATTCTTGCTAAAACAGGATTTTACAAGGAAGTGCACAGATGGTCCTAAAAGAAGGTTCAGGAGCCTGACTCAAGTTTGGTCAAGCAAAGAATCTTTGCCAAAGGGAGGGAGGAATGGGAAACGGTTGGGAGCACCAGCATGGATGGAGTGTTTACAGATGACAGGTGCTCTCCCCACAATTAGTGAAGGAGACTTGTCCCCATGTTGCCCAGGGGAAACTGAGGCACTTGCCCCGGGTCACACGGCAGGTGAGTGGCATCCAGGCAGAGCCTCCACAGGAACAGTGGCTGGCTTGTAGGACAAGCAGGAAGCCGAGCCAGAGAAGGTGGGGACTGGGCTGCCTGCCTTTTCCACTCGCCTCTCCTTGAGTATTAACATTTTCTATTCCCCACCACCTTCATCCAAGACAGCCTGGCTCCTATCTGTGCCCTGGCTGATGGCCTAGAGGATGCTCGCCTTCCACCGCGGGGCTCTAATGCTAGAACCTAAACGATTTGTTTCTCTTAGAAGGGCTTGGGCCTGGGGTCCGAGGTTTCCTTGGAGCCACCAGGAACTTCCCCTTCCTCCTTCCAATTTTTTCTTTTTTTTTAAGATTTTATTTATTTATTTGACAGAGAGAGACAGCCAGAGGGAGAGGGAACACAGGCAGGGGGAGTGGGAGAGGAAGAAGTAGGCTCCTAGCAGAAGAGCCTGATGTGGGGCTCCATCCCAGAACGGTGGGATCACACCCTGAGCCCAAGGCAGACGCTTAATGACTGCGCCACCCAGGCGCCCCTCCTCCTTCCAATTTTGATGCAGGGCCCGAGGACACCCAGCCCAGGAGGAGGAGGGATCCCGTGGGGGCCTGGGTGTCAGGCCTGAGCTGCAGCTCTAGGAGCCCCACCCCTTGGCCAGCAGCTCAAAGCCATCTCCGAAGTGCCAGTCTGTACCCCACCCTGCGGCGTTTGGGGGTGACCCTCTGAGGCACCCAGGTCCCCTCCCCATGCCCAATCTTCCTTTTCCCAGCTGCCTGGGCAGGGAGGGGCCTGCGCTGGGAGGGCAGGGAGCCGACCAAGCTGCGTGTACAGAGAGGCCTCAATTTCACAGGGCTTGCTCCTGAGTGAGTTTCGCATAAAAGGATTAAGGCGAGAGGAAGTGCAGAGGAAATGGGATGTTGGACACCTTGTTAAAGGGGCTGTCAGGGCTCCCAGAGCGTGCGTGCTAACTCTATTCCCTGCCTCCACGGGGCCAGGCCATTACCTGAGTGATCAAAGATAGGACGCGGCATGAGTCAGCGCCTGGAGGTCCCAGGCTAGGCTGGATGGGCCAGAGGGGGGAGCCCTGGGTACCCCCCCACCCCCCTGCCCCTCTCTTTCAGGCTTCATTCTGGAGGGCATTCCAAGGGGTCAGCGAGAAGGGGAAATGGAGGCTCAAGAGTCTTCCCACCTGGGGTGGGGGGCCGGAGGACATTGACTTAATGATGTGTGGATTATCATTTCCTCCCTTATCTTAGCACCGAGGGACATTCTTTTTCCTGAGCCCAGGGAATTGACTCAGTTTGTGAATGAGTCTGATCAGATCAGCACTTTTCCTAAAGAGATAAGGGGGTTATCAGGATGGGGGAAGTACTTCGTTGGGGGAGAAGGGCCCCCTAAGGACCTGAGGTGGGGGAGGGGGCGTGCTATGGGAGGGTCCTGCAGCTCACGCATCCATGCCGGGAGTCCCTGCCTTTGTCACTGCCTGGACCACCTCCTGCCAGCTTCACCTGGCAATTCCTACTCCTCCCCTAGAGGGCTGACAGACCGGGCTGAACATTCAGATCACCCGGGAGCCGTCAAACACCGACCCGTGCCCAGGACCCACTTTGGCTAGATGGAGCTGGATTCTCGAGGGCGGGAGAGGCTCAGGTGTTGGCTTGGTTTTCGAATCCCTTTTGGTGATTCTCAAGTGTGGCCGGGGAGAAGCTCTATTTGCCCCAGAAGCTTTCCCTAAGGTTGCCGGCTGGGGGAGGTACCCACCCTCTCTGTCTCCTCTGCTCCCTGGGGCGTATGTCCACGAGTCACCCCTACCCCGCGGTGGTTTTCTGTTTACCTGTCTGTCTAGACTTCCCGCCCAGACTGTGAACACCCTACGTGTAGGGACAAGGGGCACTCGCCTTTGTCGTCTGGGGCTTAATCCTGCACGAGGTGGGTAGTCAGGCTGTAGGAAGCAGGACTTAGTCTCTATCTCTGCGCCCTATCAAGGGGCTGATTAGTGCTTAACTCTGGTCTGAGATGTGTGGATGTGGGAAGAGGTCACAGACGGTCCCTCATCTTGCCTGTCGCTGGGGGGACTTCGGGACACGCCTCCTCTGTTCCCCCAACACCACCAACTGACTTTTAAATGTTTTCCGTTGGGTGAAATGAGAGTTCAGAGCAGGAGCTGGCCAACTTCTTCTATAAAGGGCCAGAGCGTAAATATTTTAAGCTGGGCGAGCCGCACCGTCATAGTGTCATAGCGCAAAAGCCTTGCGGACAAGGAGCTAAGTGAGCCGGTAGGGCTGTGCTCCGATGACCCTGTCCTTAGACACACTGGGCTTCCAACTTCCTATGATTTTCCACATCACAGACGTTCTTCTGTTGACTTTTTCAGCCTTCTAAAAGTCATTCTTTGCTGGGGACCACAGAAAAACGGGGTGGGCCAGCTAGATTTGGCTTAGAGGCTGGCCTTTGCAGATTCCTGATTCAGATGGACTTGGTGCTGGTGGTTTCCCAATTGCTAGCTTGACACTGAACACGGCTCTGCACCCACACACCCCTGAGATCCCTGGGGGCCCCCTGGCCACACTAGATGCCCCCAAGATAAGATAGAGGTATGTGTGTGAAGGGACACAGGCGGGAAGCCCCGATCCCTGCGGGGAAGGGGGCGGGAGCGTGAAGCCTGTGACTCCCAGAGACACGCTGATAAGTAATGTGGCTTCACTTCAGGTCATTTCCTGAAAGTCAGATCCACTTTGCACGTAAGGACAAGAGCGGGAGCTTCAGAATTCACTCTCGGGGCCTCCAAATTAAAAGCCAAATAGGATGTAGCTTTTGCCTGGGCTGCGTCTTCATCTGTCAAGAACAGTTATCTTCATGGTCCTCCCTGGGGGCCTGCTACTGTCAGTCACCCCGCCAGGGGCCTGCGTTGTCACCTCCTCCGAAAGGCACACCGAGCAGGGGCCTGTGTCCACGGCTGGGCCCAGGATCCCACTGTTATTCACACAGGGAGGGAGGTGAGATTGGGAGCCCCAGTGGGTCTTTCAAGGAACCCGCCACTTCTGGTCCGAACTCTCAGCCACGGCCTTGCCACTCGGGGCCTGTGCGAGACCCCTGGAGGCTCTCTCTGGAGAAGAGGTTGGGGATTCTCTTAGAGAATCCCAGCTATTGGGGGGGGGCGCACAGTGTAATGCCCAGAAGCTGCCAGCTCCAGCCCCTGGGACAGGGACAGAAGGGAGGCTGAAATATAGACGATGACACAGAGAGGACCCTGAGAGCAAGGGTGTCCGAATTACCCTCTCGGTTCTAGACCCAGCTCAGACCTTTGCTTGCTATGCTACGTTGGACCAATTATTTTGCCTCTCTGAGTTTCAGCTTCTTCAGTGTGGGCGGTCTTACCAGCCACGCCCCTCTCAGGATTTTGTACACGGGAAGGCTAGCAAGAAACCCCAGAGAGAGTTGTGGGTGCCCCAAAGTGCCATTCCCATTCGGGGCTGTGGATCAGCGTGTCCTGCAGGAGAGCCGGCGGAGGGCGGCGGGTGCCACAGCAGGACCACCAAATTCAAGGGGCCTGGTGTTCTCCCTGCTCTGCCCCGACGGCTGTCCGCGGGAGGAGCCTTCGACGCTGCCGGGGCTGTTCCTTTGTCCCCCTCACGACCCAGAACTCTCAGACCAAGTGGCCTCACAGAAAGACACTTGGTAATTGGAAGACTTGGCTATAAGACTCCTTCTCACTCGTGCGAGCTCTGGCAAATTCCCTTCTCTGAGCCCCAAGATCCCCATCTGTAAAATGGGGATAACATCTCACGGGGCTGCCAGGGACAAGTGTTTAGGAATGTGAAAGGACTTTGTAAACATCATGGGCCACACACGTGATCACGCACGTTTATATAGCCCTCCTCCCTCCAGCCCGGCACAGGGCTTCTCATCCGGTCCTACTGCCATCATCCTCCAGCCCACCCCAGCCCCAGGCCCTTTGTCAATGCCAGAGTCTACCCAAGACTTGCTAGACTTCATTCACTGGACAACAAAGGCTCTTTTCCCACTGATTCAAACCATCCTGGGGTCCCCTCACCCCCTGTGGCTGAGCCAGGCCAGGATGCAGCTTCCAGCCCCGTTCTCCCTGCCCAGCGGCCTTGGCCCATCTCCTCCCCCTCCACCCTGTCATCCAAGGCCTTGAACCTGGCTTCCCTGCCTTGCTGTCTGACAGTCCTATGCCCCCAAGACTGTTGTTGAGTCTGAGAGAGGGAGCAGGCCTCCACCCCACCTTCTCCCAAACCTCTTACAAATAGGCACCACGCTTTCCTGGTAAAAAAAAATTCAGTATTGTTTGAAAACTTACAAGAGCAAAATGTGCTCCTTAGGAAACATTTAAACACAAGAATGTACAGAAAAAGACAGGAAGAAATGCCCTTGGCCTCCTCCCCTTCCCCTCCGCCCCCATCTCTGTGTTGTGCCCCAGACCCACCCGTGCAGGAGCCTCTCCCCCTCGCCGCTCAGCTCCACTCCCAGGTCACGAGCAGCGAGGGGCAGGGACGGAGCCTCCGGTCTTTGCACCTCCCAGCACTGTGCCCTGCACACAGTAGGTGCTCAGAGAGAGGAGGGGGTATCAAGCAGAGTCTTGACGGTTGAGTAGGAGTTTCCCAGAGTTGCCATATGTTAGCCAAAAATTGAGGGCATATTTCCGTGGACTCTGGTGTAACCCTGTTGAGAACAGGAGGGATGTAGTTCCCTGCTCTTGGAGGGCCAACAGGATTCAGATACCATGAGGGGTTCAGAAATTAAGATGTGGGGTGGAATGACTCATGTCAGCAAAATAATGGTCCTTTTAATGAGGTGAAGATGGGGACTCTCAGGCCCTGGTTCTTTTCTGGGTGTCGAAAGTGGTACATTGTCTCTTCTGAATGGAATTTTTTTCATTCATCCTTGCACTTGGCAAATACTCACTAGATTCCCACCGTGTGCCAGCCTCCAGGAGTGGGAAGGGCAGTGAAATGAAGGAAACTATAAAAAAGTCAGGACTGCTGACTAGAGGCTGAGTGGCTGGCTCTTTCCGAGGGTGGGAGAACAGTATAGCCAGGACCCTCAAGCTCCCCCACCCCCGCACTCCCCCTCCACGGGGTCGTGGGGGACAGTGAGTGTGGGTGGGGCCGGGTTTCAAGCTCCCTAACCCTCCCTAACCTCCTTCTGATCTGGAGACGATCTTTGCTCATCTTCTCCACGTGGAAGCCGGCCTAGCTGCTGGAAGACCGCTGGTTGGCTCCTGAAACCCAGTGATGCTGGCTGGGGAGATTGGGAGGGGGGGGGGAGAAGCATCAGTTTGATCTGAGTTAGCCCCTCTGGGCCTGGAAGGAGGAGAGAAGAGGGAATGTAGTTTAGGTTTAAAAACAAATCCCTTTGTGGCTGAGAGTTCTTGGCCAGAACAGCCTCATGGCTGGGCCCCAAACCAGCAGGTGGAGTTACAGGCAGGTCCCAGTATCTGGCAACCCTTCTGTGGAAGGCTTTGAGGTGGTGGGGGAAGCTGCTGCTCCCTCCCCAGGCCGGCCTCCAGAGCTCTACTTTTCTCTCGTCCTCCAGTCTCATGTCTCATAGAGGCTACTAAGTCTGGGGTCTCAGAGAGAAGACCTAGGCCCAGGGACTTCCAGAATGGGAGGGGGTGAGTTCTCACTACACGTGCCCACCTAGGCCTTAATGTCTACTGCCCCCGACCCCTGCCAGGAAGCCCCATGTCAGTTCCATGCCAGCATGAGGCACCACAAATGCAAGGACAATTAAGTAGGTCCTGCCCCTATGGACCTCAGTGGGGCATAGAAACTGCTCCAGACAGTCTGAGCAGTGCCGTGGTGGTCGTGTCTGCAGATACTCTGTAGGCTCAGAGACAGGAGCAGTTCCCTCGCCCTGGAGCTAGAGAGAGGAGGGGGGATATCAAGCAGGGTCTCGATGGTTGAGTAGGAGCTTGCCAGGCAGAGGAGTGGGGGCGGGCATTCTTGGCAGAGACAAGCATAAGCAAAGCATGCAGGGGTGAAAGGAGCTGGGTTTGAGAAGTCATGAGGCCACTGCACAGGAGTGGAGCCAGAGTGCCCATGTTTGAATCCAGCTTCACTTTTTAGCTGTGTGCCTTTGGGTAGTTTGCTTCACCTCTCTGTGCCTCCGTGTCCTCATCTGTTAACGGGTGCTGATAATAGTTGTAGTGATCACTAATGCTACTTGCCAAACATATTTGGCCGTCTCCCCTTCCAGGCACAGGCAGGAGTGCATGTTCCGCTGCTCCTGTGGTTAGGTAGGGTCACATGACTAGTCCAGGCCAATGAGCCATGAGCTCAAGTGTCAATGCCAGGCCTGAATGTTCGTGGGAGAGTCTCCGGAGCTCTTTTTTTTCCCCTAGCATAGTGCAGTGTCCACCAAGATTGTGATGTGACTATCCCCGGGTCTCCCCAGTGAACAGAGACCTTGATGACGCACTCTGGATATAGCTTTAGCGAGACACGAACCTTTGTCGTTGAAGTCGCTGAGGCTTGGGAGCTGTTTGTTACCACAGCAAAGCTTAGCCTGTGCTGGCTGGGGGTTGTGATGGACACATGAGTTAATACAGGGAAAGCGCTTTTCACAGAGTGCTGGTACGTTATACTCGATATATGGTAGCTGCTAATATCATTAGCGTTGCTGGAGAGGTGGAAAGGAATGGCCACAGAAGAGGATGCAAAGGGAAGCAGAAGGCTGCTTGTGAGAGTCTTAACTACCAGGTCCAGAAGCTTGGGATTGTTCCTAAAAGCAGCAGGGGAGCATTAGAGATTTTTTTTTTTTAACGTAGGCTCCACACTAGGCGGGACTTGAACTCACAACCCTGAGATCAAGACCTAAGCTGAGCTCAAGAGTCGGATGCTTAATTGACTGAGCCACCCAGGCACCCCTAGAGATTTTTTAAAATAGAAGAACGACATACTTTACAGACAGTTCACTTCCGGAACCTGGTAAACAGCAGGCATTTAATAAATACTTCTTGAATGAATGAATGAATGAATGAATGAATGAATGAATGAATGAATTTGGAGGAAGAGGAACCAGTGAGGGGGCCATTTCAGCAACCTGGATATCCCCTGGTGAGGACTGAACCCAGGCAGGTGCCAGCAGCCAGGTGGGACCCACAGCCAGGCACCGGGCTTCCATGCCCACCCCCATTTGCCCACCCCCAGCCCAACCCAGGCAGGCAGCTCCGTTGGCACTGCTGCTGGTGTGGGGCGCACAATGGCGTCTCATAACTCACTGTGTTTTTGATGAAGCGGAGTGGTTGTTTGGGAAGACAGCCACTCTGATACCCATCAGCCCCCAGGACCATTTCCTGATGTTTCTCCTCCACCATCCACTGCTCAACGTGCCAGCTCTTTCTCCCACACCCTACTCCCCATACCCGCCCCTGCAATGGCACCGACCCCCCCGCCATGTGCACACACCCCTCCGCCTGCCTCTCCAGCGTTGCAGCCACGAGAAATTTATTGCAGGCCCAGACTGCTATGGGCAAATACTAATAAAATGCTGTTTTGCTGCAATTTGTTTAATTGGCCACAGAAGAGACGTCTTGAGCACGTGCAGGCTCTGCCCGCACCCGCCTGCCCGCCTGGCTCGCAGATGCTCTCTCGTCTCTGGGCCTTGTCTCCCTGGCTGGGACCACTGAGCATGGGACAGTGGGAAGAGGGGAGATGGGAAGGGGGTGCAGAAAGAGGCTGCTGGGCTGGAGAGGGCAGGAATGAGCCTACCTGTTAATTCTTACAACCCGTTCCTGGGCCCTCCATCCACAAACGTCAGGATCCTTGTGATCAACCAGACTGCCTGGGTTCAAACCACCACTTCCTCTTAGCTGTGTGAGCTTAGGCAAGCCACAGAACCTCTCTGTGCCCCCAGTTTCCTCATCTGTAAAATGGGGGTGATCATAATAGCATCGTGAGGATTAAATGAGTTAATCCGTATGAAACACTCAGAACAATGCCTGTCTGTAAGAAGCACAAAAGCAGTGTTAAGAATTTAGACAGCTTGGGTTCCAATCCCAGCTCTGCCCGTTAGCAGCAGCGTGACCTTGGACAAGTTACTTAACCGCTTGGTAGTTTCCCCATCTGTGAAATGGGGACAATAATGGCAGCTGCCTTATAGAGTCGTGTAAAGAGTAAATGAGTTCATTGACGTGAAGGGATTAGAACAGAGCCTGGCACGTGGTAAAGCCACAGAAGCGTGGGCCGTTGTTGCTCCCCAGACTTGGCAGTGCAGAGAGCTGGTCGTCTGGGAAGCTTGGACCCCGTGTTCTTTCATTGGCGTGAGTTCTGACACAGAGTGAGTTTCCAGAGATGGGAATTTCCAGTGCTAAAAAGTTCGGGCTCTGTCGTGGTGTTTTGAGGCCACATGACGTGGCTGGCAGGGTAGTGGAAGACCCTCACGAAGTCTCAGGGGGCAGGAGGGGCAGTGACCCTGCCATAGCTCCCTAGACAGAGCCCCTGGGGCTGGGCTGCTGCTCATGGGGTCCGCCCAGCCTCCCAGCTGCTCCCCCTTTGGCCCCTGGCACCCACACCCCAGGGGTGGGCACCTTGCCACCCACCAGATGGCACCAGCAGAGGCTGGGGCATGGGGACGGGGTGGGGAGGGTTAGCCCAGGCTCCGGGAGCTGGGACCCAGGTCCTGGGACAGATGGGCTTGTGTCTGTTCCTAGCACGGGATGCCTGGCGCAGGTCGGGGGCAGCCCCCTCTGTACGACAGAGCTGGGCTTCACGACTTCCCCACGTGGGGGCCAGGAGAGTCAGGAGTGCCCAGGCGGGTCCCTTCCCTTCTCTGAGTCTGTTCCTCATCTGGAAAAGAAGGGGTTGCTCGATGATTTATCTGATGACTCCCGGAGCACAGGAAGCCCTCAGTGGGTGGGTTATTGTGGTTATTATTTCATAACAGAGAAGAGGTTGAAACTGTGGCCTCAGGGGTCAGACAACCTGAGTTCATATCCTAACTCTACCACTTTTCAGCTGTGTGACCTTGGTCAAGTGACTCTCTGTGCTTTGTTTTCCATCTGTAAGTGGACTAATGATGCAAGGGACATCAGAGGGTGTTGCGAGGATTAAACAAAATAGTATTGGATCCTTAAACTTCGTGCCCTGTCAAGTAGGTGCTATTTTTTTTCTTTTTTTCATTTTTCAAATGAGGTGAAGCCTCTTGCCCAAGGTCTCATGACCATGGAAGTGGCAGTCTGGCAGCATTCTCAGCCACTGTAGTCCAGTGCTCTCTATCTAACCCTGTCTCCCCCTTACCTGGGGCCCCTGGTCCCGGGTCTCTGTTGCCCAAAAGATGCGGGGCATACCCACGGTCATATGTGCCCGCACACCCACACACGTATATGTTCTGTGTGTTTCTGGTAACCTTGGCCCAGCTGGCTCAGGAACATTTGGCCAGAGAAAACTTGCCGCTCCCGAACAAACCTTCCCCCCTGACCTTGAGGTCATAAATGCCAGGGTATGCCCCTGCTTACCGGAAGTATAGCGTTTGCACAGGCTCTTCAAGTCGGATCCACCTGGGATCAGACTCCGGTGGGCCAGTTGCTTAAACCGCTCCAAACTCCGCTTCCCTCGTCTGCAGGATGTGGAGAAGGGATTTGAGGAGACAGCGGCCCTGAGGTGTCTTTCTCTGGATGGCACGGAGGTCGGAGGAATGCCCCGCAGCCAGAGAGCCTCACTTTCCTTATCTATAAAATGCGGGTGATGACCATAGCACCTGCCTTGCCAGGGTGCTGTGAAGGTGAAAACTCAGTTCGTCCCTGTGAAGTGCAAGACGGTGCGAGGTGCACAGGCATTCCCTGTCTCCGGGCCCCTCCGCTGCCCCTTCCCAGCGGTGGGTTCTGTTCCTGTGCTGACCCCGTGCCAGCCAGGCAGGGGGCTTGCCTCTTCCCAGTGCGTCGGAGGCACGTAGTAGATGCTTGTTGGTTTGTCGAGCAGCCAAGGGGCCTGTGCCGGCCCGGCCTGCCCACCTGGAGGCCCCCAGCCCTGCTGGTTTGCTGTGATGGGCCGTTGGCAGGGCCAGAGGCAGCCCACCCCGGCCCTGCCCCGGGGCAGGGTGCTCACACTGCAGCCTGGGTGGGAGCTCTGTGCTTCCCGCCCCTCTCAACTTTTCCCACGGCCTCCTCCCTGCAGCCTCCTGGCCTCTGACTGCTCCCTACCCCATTCAGGCATAATCTCCTCAAGCCGGTCCCCAGTGCCACTGTCCTGGCCCCCCACCCGCCTTTCCCACGACTCCCTGGGGCTGCTCAGCGGAGTGCGGACACCCTCTCTGGGCCTGTCAAGGCCCATGTGGTGAGAGCTTCCCTGAAGCAGCCTATATCTCGTCTGGAAGAGAATACAGAGACTCCAGAAGGGGGATGGGTGCCACCTCTCAGGGTCCCCAGTGAAGACAGCCAGAGGAGCTGGGGCTCAGGAATTCAAGGAAGAAGGGAGGAGGGGATGCCATGGGTCTGGGCCCAGAACCGACCAAAGGGGTCCTGTCCCCAGCCGGGAACCTCTCCCTCTTCCTATCTCAGGAATTAAGTGGAGTGGGGGAGGGGGAGGGCAGAGTCCGATGCAGCCAGCTGTGGCGAGCAACAGCTGGATACACACCCCAGGATGCACGGTCCCACGCCCTCTGCCAGGGCCCAGCAGTTGGAGAGGGCCGGGAGGGCCCAGGCCCAGGCAACTGCCGGGGGTGGCGGGGGGGGGGGGGCAGCGCAGCGGCTCATGAGGCTGGGGACAGGGCATGATGGGAAGGGGAGGCCTGGCAAGCACTCGGCCGGCCCCACAGCCCCAGGCCTTCTCCGGGACGCCCTGCCTGGTGGGTGACTTCAGGGTTTCTATAGAGATAGCCCAGATGGGGGGCAGCCTCATCCCCCTCTTTCCATCTCCAGGGGGTAGGCTGCAGGGTGTGCACAGGAGAGGACAGGCCCTGGGAAGGGGTGGGGAAGATAATCATTAAGAACAAGCCAGTTCGAAAGGGATAAAGAAAGGGGGGTAATCAGAAGGGGGAATGCAGGGGCACCTGAGTGGCTCAGTCGTGGGGCGTCTGCCTTTGGCTCAGGGTGTGGTCCTGGGGTCCTGGGATCAAGCCCCACATCGGGCTCCCTGCTCTGCTGGGAGCCTACTTCTTCCTCTCCCACTCCCCCTGCTTGTGTTCCCTCTCTCACTGGCTCTCTCTCTGTCAAATAAATAAATAAAATCTTAAAAAAAAAAAAAAAGAAGAAGAAGGGGGAATGCAGCATGAGAGACTATGGACTCTGAGAAACAAACTGCGGGCTTCAGAGGGGAGGGGGGTGGGGGAATGGGATAGGCTGGTGATGGGTAGTAAGGAGGGCACGTATTGCATGGTGCACTGGGTGTTATACGCAACTAATGAATCATCGAGCTTTACATCAGAAACCAGGGATGACTGTATGGTGACGAACATAATATAATAAAAAAATATTAAAAAAAAACAAAAAAAAAGAACAAGCCAGGTCGAAATAGCAAAAACCTGGAAACAAGCGAAGAACGAATATCTAAACTGTGAAGTGGCCACACAGTAGTACCAGGAGTGCTGTAAAAAGGGTAGATCAACGTGAGTGACCCTCGGTAGATAATGTTCGGTTTAAAAAAAAAAGAAAGTCACAAAAGAATTCACAAGGCATGATTCCCGTTATACATAGTTCAAAAATATATGAAATCAAATGATATGTTGTTTAGGACTTATCCATATGTGACAAAACGATTACCTCTGGTGAGAAGGGGAGCTCCTATGGGTAGGCACTCACAGAAGCTTCGGAACTTCTGGAAATACATTATTCTTAGATGTAAGTACAGGGTTACTGTATTCGTATTATTTTTTTTTATTTTGAAAGATTTTATTTATTTGTTCGACAGAGATAGAGACAGCCAGTGAGAGAGGGAACACAAGCAGGGGGAGTGGGAGAGGAAGAAGCAGGCTCATAGCGGAGGAGCCTGATGTGGGGCTCGATCCCATAACTCTGGGATCACGCCCTGAGCCGAAGGCAGACGCTCAACCGCTGTGCCACCCAGGCACCCCTGGTATTATTATTATTATTCAAACAGTGTATATTCTTTGCGTTTTTGTACATATATATTTCATTTTTAAAATAAAAGTTAAAGGTTTTAATGTATATCAAAAATATCACAAACATTAAAAGGCAAAGGACCAAGTTTAAAAAAAAAAGAACCAGGATGGGCTCCATGACCTCTGCTCCCTGTCCCCGGCGGCTCTCTGCCCGAGTCCGTCTGAGGAGTTAAAGAATCCAGGAAGAGAGACGATGTTGTCAAGCACTTATTTCCTCACATTCACTGAGAACCAGCATCACAAAACCGGAGCACAGGGGCGTCTGGGGGGCTCAGTCGGGTAGGCGTTTGACTCTTGGTTTCTGCTCAGGTCATGATCTCAGAGTTGTGAGATCGAGCCCCGCTGAGCGTGGAGCCTGCTTGAGATTCTCCCACTCCCCCTGCTCCTCCCCCCACCCCCTCAAATAAATAATCTTAAAAAAAAAAAAAACCAACGGAACACAGGCCTTGCCTTCACGGAGCTTACAGTGTAATGAAAAAGACAGAAGGCAAGTTTCCAGGCAATTCCCAGTCCATGTTGTAAGGGCTATGACAGTTGTGTGCAGAAGCTTGCATGGACAAGTGGGCACCTAACTTGGTAGGGGTAGAGGTCAGGGGAGAGTCCCTGGAGAAAGCAACACCAACCTGAGACCTGGCTCCAGGAAAGGAGCCAGGGCAAGGAAGAATGTTCCTGACAGAGGTTGGCACTGACAAAGGCCTGGGGCACAGCAAGGAGGGGCCTCCTGAGGGGCCCAGAATTCAGGGTGGCCAGAAGTGGCTGGAGGTAAGGCCATCGGAGTGGTGGGAGGTGCTGAATCTCAGGGCAATTAAGACATTGGAACTTCATTTTGAAGACCTTGGAGGGCCTGGAAGGTTTCAGCAGAGGAGGGACAAGCTCAAGTTTGTATTGGAAGAGGACCACTCTGATTGCAGCCAGAGAGCAGACTGGAGGCAGGGAGGCCGGTAGGAGGCTGTTACAGTGGTCTAGGAGGGCAGCCCTGGTGCCCCGATCTAAACAAAATGTGTAAGATGGGCTGCAGAATTTACAGGACTTGGCAATGACTGGTGGGTGGGGTGAGGGGAGTACGATGTGCCGAGAGGGACAGTCAGGTGTCTGCTTGGCCGAGTCCTGGCTGTAGTGCCAGTCACGAAATATGGGCCAGCAGGGCATGAGCCCGGTTGACTGCTGGGCATGGAGTAGACCCTGGGATTAACTCTGGTCATAGAGCATGTGAGGTGCCAACTCCCCCTGCCGTGTCTATCCCCAGCGCTTCTTCCCTGCCCCGGGTTCCAAGCGTCAGGCCCAAGTCTGAGCGTTTGCTAGAGATAGACAGCCACCTGGTTCTTGCCCTCTGGGGCCTCCTGGTACACAGGAGAGGTGGGCCACGTGCACGACAATGGCAGCAAAGAAGGTTGGATCTGTCCAAGTCAGAACTTTATTTTGACCAAGGCTGTTTGCAAGGGCGGTAAAGGGTTAAAAGCCAGGTGGGTGGTGCCCATGCTAATTGTCTCAGTAGGTCAGAGGAGAGGGAACACCTCTTGTTAGGGCCTTGAGAATGTTAGCCCTCAGAGCCAGGGGACTGTGCTTAAAGTCCCAGCTGTGCCCTAACATGGGTGCCGTTGGCCAAGCTCTGTATCTCTCTGGACCTTTGTTTCCTTGTCTGTAAAATGGGAACAAGAATAAGGCTCCAGCTCTCCATTCCCCAAGCCAGGGTGGGATCAACGGGACAAATAGACCCAAACCATCTCTGAGAAGAAGTGTCACTCTTTTGCTAGGGGTTGAGGTCCACTGGACTCTGGTCATAGGATTTGTTCTAGGGGCTCGTGCTTTTGGAATCAGGCAGACCAGAGTTCAACTTCTGATTCTGCCATTTTCTGGCCAGGCACCTTTCGGCAAGTGACATAACCTGCCCAGCCTTCAGTGTCTAGAAAACAGGATGGATACTTCTGCCCATAGGGTGAATGAGGTCACTGGCTATGCCTGACAGGGGCTTCTGAGCTGACATCCATGGCTATTCGGGACCATGGCCCTGAATCACTGGGTCAAGTTCGCCCCAGGCCCCCAAGGGCCCTGGCCATTCTTTACCACAAATCTTCCCAGCCTCGCAAGAGATCCTCATAGCCCCCCGTCCCTTGCCATCCTGCAGCTGCCCTGTGGGAGAGGGGGCCTCAAGTCCCCAGCCGCTCCGGCCCAGATAACACGCACACCAGTGGGGACCCCGGCCCGCAGAAGCTTCCCAGATAAACGCCGCCTGCCCCAGATAACAGAGGCCTATCAGCCTGTCATCTTGTTCTCTAAAACCACGTTGCTGGTGATAAAGGGATTGTGTGGGGCTGCATCTGCCTGGCCAGGTGGGAGCTTCTCGCAAGTTTTTCTATCCCCACCTCGCCACTCTTATTAACGACAAATGTTTGGCCCCTTCAGGGACAAACCAGTCCTCTGGCGGCCAGTCTCAGCCAGTCTCCCTGCTCAGCTTCCCCCGCCCCCTTGCCTCCCTCTGCAAGAGGGCCATTTGTCCCCTTTGTTGGACTTCCACAGGAAGAGAGGAAGGGGGCCGAGACAGGCTGAGGCAGTGGCAGACAGGCAAGCTCTCTTTGGGGGTCCGTGTGGTTCTAAAGGCATGAAGTGGGCGCCCTTGTCAGAGAGACCCCGATACCAACCAGCATTTACCGAGTGCTCATTGTAGATTAGGTATGGCTTACTGGGCCCCAGGGGAAAGGCCTATTGTCTCCTTTGTTTGCATTTCACAAGTAGGGTAACTGAGCCTCAGAAGGACACAACTGGTACATGAAGCTGGAATGGAAGACCAGGTCTGAAGTCTCCAGACCCTGCGCTCTTGCCCTCCCTCCCTAGACTGATCCTGAAGCCCGCCCTTGCGGCTGGCCATTTCTGGAGCTTGGAGAGGAAACAGGTGGCCACTCTCCTAGGCACAAGCAGAAAAGTCTGAGCCACAGCTGGAATCCAGCTTTGGGCCGGGGTTACCTGGGCCTGAAGGAGTCTTTCTACCACCCCATCCCCCGCCCCACCAACCCTAGGGTCTTTCCATCTTGGGGCTGACACGGCCCCGGAGGTCATCCAGAGAAAGGGTCTCACACAACGGATGGGGAGATGGAAGCAAAGGGGACAAGTGTGTTTGTGCCAGGATCGTCCAGCTAGCAAGGGCTCGGATGACTTGGGTGTCATGTGGTCCTAACTCACCAGAGGCCCAGAGGCAGAATGACTTACAAAGGGCTACATAGGTCATTCAAGTAGAGCTGGGAATGGAGTCGATCTGTAGGGAGGGACTGTTTCCATTTTCCCGTGTTAGACACTCGCCACCAGGTCCAGATACACACACACAACATAGCCACAGGCCCTCAGGAACCTAGAGACTCCAAAGCACAAGTCTGGGGCCACCCAGATGGGCACAGGACCCGCACACACGCCCAAGGATACATGCTCACACTGACACCCCGACACGGTGTGGGACCCGCTGTCCACCTCCCCGACCCCCGGCCCCAGGGGAGACACTACTTGTCGTCACTCCCCTCCACCTTGCCCCCCATCCCTGCCCACCCCCCACCTCCAGAATCGCACTAAGCCAGGGAGCGCCACGCCGGGCTTAAAAAGGGCACTGAATTTTTCATTCTTAAATGCTGGGATGCTCTTGTCTTCCAGCTTCGCCCAAACCCCTCGGTGGAGATGGATGGGGGCGCGGAACACAGTTATCAGAAAGATTAAGCCGGGACTTGTCATTTTTTTATATCATGGAGCAGTCAGCCCTACGAGTGATGTCCTCCACTCCGCCAGGATGAGTCCAGAACCTTTAGTGCCAGTAGTAAAAAAGACTATAAAAAACACCATCGGAGAAAGGGTAATGATGAAATTTTACTGCTCCCGATCACACACCTGGGGTCTGCTCGCCGCAGAACCGGAGGGTTCGGCCACATCATCCTTTACTGCCGTGTCCTTGTCTCGGAGTTTAAGGTCCTTCCACTGAACCAGAACGTCATGTCCACTGCTGAGACCCCAGGGCCCGCCCGTCCCACCCCGCCCTGCCTGGCCCAGAGCGCAGAGAGAGGGAGGTAGCAGGGCACACCCCGTCCTGGGAGGCCCCGGGGTCTGTTGGCCTGGCCAGGGAGTCCCTTGGAGCCAGAGCTGTGGGGTCATGCGGGAGTTTCAGCCACAGCTGCCACAGAAAACTCTGTGAGGCTAGACTCTGGCTAGCTCAGATTTTCTTTCCTTCCTTTCCTTTTCTACCCCTCACCCCTCCTCCATCTCACTTTGAGGTGCCAGGAACTGTGTCACATACGGAATGGCTGCCAGGGTCTTCCATCGGCCTTAGGACCTGGCACTCTGCTTACGTCATTTCCAGCATCCAGCCATCCCTCCTTCTGGCCCCACAACCCCATACCACACTGCCCCCCTTTATCTCTCCTGATGCTGTCTTCTAGCATTGAAATCCTTCAAAATAAGCGGCTCTCTCCAGCCTCTGGGCTTCCTCATGTGTTGTTCCCTCTGCCTGGAACACCCCTTGGCTAACTCCTACTCATCAGTATGTCTCAGCCGTTACTTCCTCCAGGAAGCCCTCCCTGCTGTTCTCCAGGTCCATGTTAGGCTTTCTTGCTACGAGCTCCCTTGGCTCCCTGCATTTCCTCTTCAAGATATGTATCCTCATGGTGTATGGTCATTGTTTAATTGTAAGGTCTGTGAGGGCCCTTGTGGAGGGCACTATTCTGGGTCTGGGGATTTAGTGGTGAACAAAACGGACAAGATCCCTGGCCTTCGTGAAGCACATGTTCCAGGGGAGGGGGTACAGCAGGACTGTCTATCCTGTTCAACCTCCGTGGACATTCACTAAAGGCAGGGGTTGAGTTTAAGCCTCCAAAGGCCCTGGGACGTAGATGGTATTCTGATTACAACCAAGAGCCCTCGGGTCCTCCAGTTAGGGGACGCAGGACCACGGCTTAAACCCAGGTCTGACGGGCACCTGAGCTGTGGGATCTCCACAAACTGCTTCCTCCTTGCTCACCTCGCTCAGGCCTCACTGGCCTGGCTCATTCTTAGCCCGCCAGGCATGCCCTCACCTCTGAGCCTTTGTACATGCTGTTCCCTCTGCCTGGAATACTCTTCCTGCCGATGATGTTAGGTTCACCCCCTCATCTCCTTCAAGCCTTTGCTCAGATGTCATTTTTGCACTAAAGTCTTCCCTCATACAACTCTGCGCGCACATGCACGCATGCACACACACTCACACTATGCCCCGTCCCCCATACTCCATATCTTACTTATGGTGTCTACCCTTACTAGACTGTTAGCTCCCTGCGGGCGGGGATTTTGCCAGTTCTGTTCATTGTCATAGCTCCAGTGCCTCTACTAGGTGCTCGATAAATAGTGGCTAGATGGATGGATGGGTAGACGAACTGACGGACACAAGACCCGCAGAGCTGAAATAAGGCTGAGTCCCTGCCCTGAAAAGCTGCAGAAATCAGCCACGGGAGAGGGACTTTGTCATCTGAGGGAGAGGCACGTTCTAACAGAGGCGCATACGGAGGAAAAAGCACCCCCAACACCTGTCCCCTCCCCACTGCAGGACACAGCCCTCTCGCAAAGCTCGCTCTTTCTCTGAACATCCTAGGCTGCCGGTCTGTGGGCAGGGAGGGTGAGCTGGGAGGGGACGGTGTGAGCTGGACCCTGGCACAGTCTCCCACCAGTTCTGGAGCATTTCCGGGGAAGCCAGGGAGAGGGGAGGGCAGTGAAAGCACAACCCCCCCTCCCGCCCCAGTCCTCTGACCGCAGCGGCTCTTGCAAACAGAGCCCGCCAAGGGCCATTCCCCAGGAGCCAGAAGGCACGTGTCCAGCCCAAGACCTCACCCCTGATCCACCCACTAAGGGCCCTTGAGCAAGTCACCTTCCCTCTCTGAGCCCCAGTGTGTCCTCTCCTATAAAATGAGACGATTTGAACACACAAATCACTCCAAGCCTTTTCAAGTATGAGCATCCCTTCCAAAATGTTTTTATTGAAGCATCGTGTCCATACAAAAAGGACATACATCATATTCAATGATTTTTTGAAAAGTAAACATGTTCATATGACCAGCACCTCGATCAAGAAATAAAACATAATCAGCTCCCCAAAAGCACCCCTGGGGCTCTTCTCAGTTCTTGTCTCCCCCAAAGGTAAAGATTCTCCTGATTTTTCACACTGTAGCTTAAGTTTTACCTGTTTTTTTTTTCTGAACCTCAAGGATCCCCTTTCAACCCCTACAAAATGCTCTTTGGATTTCAAAAGTGTCTGTGGTAGCCGGTCTCCACGATTACCCCCAGTGGTGCTTGTTTGCTGGTATTCACGCTCTTGTGTGGTCCCCTCCCACTCCGAATCAGGCTGTTCTTTGTGACCAGTACAGTATAGCAGAGGTGACAGTGTATGGCTTCTGAGGCTAGGTCATAAAGGGCATTGGGGGTTCTGCCTTGCCTCCCTGGATCACTAGCTCAGAGGAAGCTAGCTGCCATGTTGTGAACGATCTTGTGGAGAGCTCCCCATGAAGAGGAACCGAGGCCTACCACCCACAGCCAGCACCAAGTTGCCAGCCACAGGAGTGCGCCATCTTGGAAACAGATCTTCCCACTCCAGTTAAGCCTTCAGATGGCTGCGGGCCAGGCCAACATATGATGGTAGCCTCAGGAGAGACCTAAGCCAGAACTGCTAGCCAAGCCACTCCTGAATTCCTGACCCATAGAAACTGTGAAGGATACTAAAAGTTTGTTATTATTTTAAGCTGCTCATTTTGGGGGGTAATTTGTTCAAAGCAAGAGACAAGTAATGCGGTCTTGCTCTCAAGGAGCAAAGACTGGCAAACATCCACTGAGCCAAACCTCCTAGGCTTTCAGTAACCCTTTACAGGAATCCTCTTAAAAATCATCTCAATGGTACCTACTCACCCTTGAAAAAAGGGCCTTTGTTGTGGTGCATGACAAAGACTTGGTTTAGGCTAAGGACTGCCATGACTTCAAGGTCCCTCCCTGGTCTGAGGACCGTAGGACTGGGCCAGGATGGGGTTCAGGAACCCATCTCCCAGTCCTTGCTGCCTCCATATTGTGGGACAACCGAACGTGATAGTGAGGAACCCAAGCTTGGGGGCTGAGCAGGCCTGTGTCATTCAAATCCTGGCTGCTCTTCCAAAATCCTGTGTGACCTCAAACGAGTAGCTGTACTTCTCTGAATCCCGGGATCCCCCATCAGAAACCTCGGAGACCAGGTGCCTTGCTTGTGGGTTGTTGCATACAGTGGAGACCACACGTGCCTGGTCACTGCGCACAGCCGATGGTCAAACCGCAGCCCCGCCAGCACTCGTGGGGGTTCCGGGGACGAACGCTGCCCTCTCACCCAGGCCGAGGTGTGGCCCTACGGGGCTGCCCCGTGTTCTGTGCACCCTCCTGGCACATGCGAGCCCCGACGGCGAGGTTGAAGGGCCAGGTGAGCATATGGCCTCATGACAGAACGTGGCGAGGGACGGGTCTGCTTGCTCTCCCTCGTTAGTGTCGCCCAGGGGCCTGCGCCCTCCTTAGCAGCGGCCTGGGTAACGAAGGCCACAGCCTATTAATTGCGCTGACAGTGATAAAGGAAGGAGGGAGGCCGCTATTTGTCTTGCCCGGAACCTCTCGCATCATTCCAAGATGAATGAAAACTCATTTTCTGCTTTGATTCGGTCTAATTTCTCTGGGCCCCCTGGGCCTCGTCGGAGGGGGAAGGGACTCACGGCCCCCGCTGAGAAGGAATTGAGGAGTGGAGGAGGAGGGGTCAGAGGTCACGAGGGAGGAGGACAGGCTCCGCTAGGGACCTGAGAGCTTGTGGGGGGCAGCGGTTGGAGTAGTCATTCATTAAGCACGGGCTCGCTGATTGGATTCACAAACTAACCCTGTGGAGGAGGGAATTGCGTGGGTGAGGCTGGTGGCCGCGAGAATGTGGCTTGCACGCGGTCGCACAGCTGGGAGGGCCACAGCGGGGCGGGGCTTCAGGAGGGTCTGTCCAGAACCATCCAGCTCCATCACTCACCGCATTGCCTCCCACCTGGGTGAGTGACTTCATCAGCATAGAAGCTCCTGGGAGGGGAAATGGCCCCCCAGGTGAGGGAACTTCACCCCACCCATGAGTTTCCACCCAAAATCCAGGGAGGGAAAGAGAAGGACGGTGGACCTTTTTCTGCATCAAGGAGCAGAGACTGGCTTAGAGCCTGGTTGGCCTAGCCATTTTTGCTTCTGGCAGCTGGAGCGAGCAGGACCGGCCTCCGGGACGCCGGGCTGGCCGAGGGCGGTGATGAGCACATGTGGGAAGGTGCTTCACACCTCGTACTTCCTGTCTGTCTGTGGAAAGCAGAGGGAGTCAGGCGCCCCAGCAGTTTGAGCTGTGTTATCCCACACTCGTTAACCTGGAGTCCAGGGGTCGCCTGCCTGCGCGTCTCTGCACCTGCCCTGCCTGGTCGCTTCCTGGATCACCAGGGTCCCCTGTGATGATCCAGAGGTTCCGGGAGGCCCAGAGTAGAAGGGGCCTGAGCCCCGTGACCTGTCTGCTAAGGTGGCCTTTCTGCCCCAGAGAGCTGCATGGGCTTTGAAGGAGGTGGGAGGTGCCCACCGGTCTGGTTCACTAAGTAGAAACTCAGCGAAGTGGGTTGAGTGCACTTCATCCAATATCCTCCCAGGGCTTTGGGGAGAAAGGTGGAAGGCTTGCAAGTGGGAGGGAGTTTTAGGCGGTGTGATACATGAGTAAGAATGTGGGCTCTGCAGTCACGAAGTCGGGTGTGGATGCTGTCTCTGCTACTGACTGTTGTGTGACCGTGGGCAGGTTGCTTTGCCTCTCTGGGCCTCGTTCCCCTTATCTATAAAATGTAGTATCTAAATAATCTGTAATAATGGTGTATCCCTCCTATGATTATCTGTTAGCTTATGTAAAGTAGTGTTGGGTACAGGCCAGAGTCTGGGTTGTGCTCCGAGGGGCAGCGGCCAGAGAAGTCTTGTCGGGGGTCAGGATGTATGTGAGAAGTGAGGCAGCTGACTCCACCGTGCCCCAAGAAGCCCTCCCACCTGCCCCAGATCTGAAATGCAGACGGCCTTCCCTTCCCCACCGCCCCAGCTCCACTCAGAACTGAGGACAGAGGAGTCCGGGGAAGCTGCATTCCAGCCTCGGCAGAATGCCTGCCACCTGGCTTTGTCTCGAAGGGTCTGCCGGCGGAGCCCTCACAGGGTCCCTTTGCAGCAGTCTGAGAAAGAGGAAGCAAGGCCCAGTTGGAACCACCTAGCCTGGCATTCAACGCCTTCACAGCTCGGTCCCACTTTCTCTCTCTGCTCCTGTAAGCTACCTCTGCTCCTACCTTTTTCCACCCCCTCCCAGTCTTAGCTACGCCTCCCACTACCCAGCGAGGTGTGGGCTGTCGATCGCCTCTTTCTGCAGACAGAAGGACAGAGACTCAGAGAGGCTCATAGCCGGTGGCACAGCTGGGAGGCACAACCCCGTCTTGCTCACTCCAGAGCCCAGCTCTTACCTATGACCTTGCAAAATATATAGGAGAAATGAAGTCTGAGAGTGAGGAACTGTAATGAAGGTATGGAAGGAGCTTCTGCAGAAGGTCATTCATTCACTGATATTTACCACCCACCTACGAAGTGCTAGGCACTCAGAGATAAGAACGATGATGAGAGTAACCCCCGTGATAATAGCAATGCTAATGACAGTAATAATGTGAAAGCCATTGCCAACATTTCCTGAGTTCCTACTATGTACTTGTCACCGAGCTAGGCGTTTTGTATGCAGAGCTCTAGTCCTTATAGTAGCCCTTATACAGTTACTGTTAGCAGACGCTTGGAGATGCCTAATCCGGGGTCACACCAATTTCACGCACCTGAGCGAGAATTTGAACCCTGGCCTGACTTTGAATAACCATAACGATGATGGTATAGTTGTCTAGTGTGTGCTGAGTACTTTCTATGTACCAAATGGTTTGCTAAGCACTCCAAGTAACATGAGCTTGAGGAGAAGTGACAAGCTGTAGACTCATTAAGCTGATTCATTCACCTGCTTCCAAGCTTACCGGGAGCAGAAGGCCTAGCCTTAGCCTCTTCCTGGATCACCATGGGCTGCCTGCAGGGTTAGGCAGGCCTGGGTTCAAATCCCGGTCCCACCTCTACTGTGGGACCTGGGCATGTTGCCATGTCCTCGTCTGTAGAAGGGCAAACACTACCGAAACCACAGGACTGTTGTGAACATCTGGAACATATGCTATTGGGTGGGATTTTTTTCTGCCACCAAATTGTGGGTGAGGACATAGCAGGGACACGTGGGGTTTCAGGTCAGGGGAGACTCTGAGACTTAGAGGAGAGGAGAGGGGGAGGGGAGGGAAGAGAAGGGAAAGAGAGAAACCAGGAAGGATAGGAAAATGAAATAAGATAGGGAAGAAAAAAGAACAACAGTACCAAAAGATTGAGACACTAAGGGACACAACAGATAGAAAAATGGAGCCAAAACCCAGAAAGAACGAGAAAGAGGGAAAATTATCAGAAGCTGGA
The DNA here is from genome assembly GCF_024610735.1 of Ursus americanus. Classification (NCBI taxonomy): domain Eukaryota; kingdom Metazoa; phylum Chordata; class Mammalia; order Carnivora; family Ursidae; genus Ursus; species Ursus americanus. Next base: position 34,792,748 of record NC_142149.1, read on the forward strand.
AAGAGGCCGCCACAGGGAAAGTGGGTCGGAAGGGAAGGGTCCCCCAAGCAGCTGGGCAAGGACAGAGACAAAGCTCACCCCCCACCCTGGCCCCCAGCTGAGCAAGGCTTTCAGCCCAGCTCTGCTGCTGAGAACGAAAAGCCTCTTCTCCCACATTCGAATGAATTTGATATTCAATCAATGAAGATTAACTCGCCCAAGGTAAGGGGGTTTTTACATCCGTACGGAAGTCAAATACGATTATGCAGATGAGAAAATTATCCTGAGATGAAGAGCGGCTCATATATGATAATTCTGTGCAAGGGGGACTCCCATACTGATTAGCATATCTTCAAGACCAGACTGAGATGGAGGAGGCCGGGACCCCACGATGGGCACTTGGGTTTGGGCTGACCAGGAGTCCCAGGGGGGGAAGCTGGGCCGAGATGTCTGCTCCCTGATGGCCTTTTCTGGAAAAGAGGTTTTGTCAGTAAAGCTTTGGTCAGTGAAGACCTTAATGAGAGCCTTGATGCCACCGTGTCCATTGCAACTCCCTGGACCTCAGCTGGCTCTTCTCTCACACAGGAGATTGCCCCCAGAGCAGGCTTCTCAAACTTCAGGGTGAGTACAGATCACCCGAGATGCTCCGAAGATGGAGTTTCTGACTCAGTGGGTCTGGGGTGAGGTTCTGCCTCCCGGACAAGCTCCCAGGTGATGCGGATCCTGCTGGGCCACAGGCCACACTTTAGAGGGTTCTAGTGATGATTCTAACGTGTAGACAGGGTTGAGAATCTCTGGCCTGAATGATGCCTAGGGTCTTGAGAAGTCCCTGGAGCCATTCCAAGTCTCCAGCGCACCCGAAAGCCACCGACCTGGGCCGGGGGCCAGGGTGGGGGCCGTGGAAGAGGTGCCGAGGGACGGAAGATGGCGTGAGTAACCCAAAGTGGGAACGGGCGGAGGACGCTGCCCCGGGATGGCTGGGGGGCCTTGACAGTAACTGCTGAAAACAGCTCTTCCTGTATCTGAGCGCTGTGCGCAGATTCTCCCCAGCCCTTAGGTGGAGAGATACTATCATTTCTGTCTGCCAGGTAGGAAGTTAGGCTCAGAGAGGCAAATGATTTTCCCAAAGTTGAGTCAAGATTCAAACCCAGCTTGGGCTGAGCCCCAGGTTCTCTACCTGGCCCTTGCCCCCCAGTCCCTGAGTGAGCTCGTCCAAGAAAGTTAATGGCTCGACCCTGGGCCCTAATGCCTGATAAAGGCACAGAGTCCCTCCTTGCCGGCCGTGCCTGAACCCGGCCAACCTCACATGGTGGAGGGCGATGAGCAAGGGCTTGGGAGCCAGGCCGCCCTGGCTTCAGATCCCATTTCATGAACTCTGTGACCCTGGGCAAGTCCTGTTCCTCTCTGAGTGTGAGACAGGCTCCTCTTGGGCCAAACAGGGAGGATAAGACCAGCTCCCAGGGTTGCCAAGACAAGGAGATGAGGTCAGGTAGCGCATGTTTCCGGCCTGGAGTTCAGACAGGGTAAGTTTTCCCCTTGCAAGGGGATGGAGGCTGGCTGAGCCAAGGCTCAAAGATTCTAGAACTTGTGACTCTTTATTCCTACTTTCAGGAGCCCAGAGCCTTGGCGAAGTGACCACAGGCTCCTCCTCCACGTTGTCGATGTGACATCAAAGCCAACATTAACGTAGTACTTCCCAAGTAATGTGTCAGGGCCCGACCCAGACCTGTCTGGGCCAAGTCCGGGCTTGTAACCACAATACAGATGGCTGGACTGGACCTTCTGCCCCAGGATCCCACCGGGGCAGATCTCCTCTGCCCTCCCCTGGTATCCGTCCCGTGGCAGGTGCCCATTACCTGTTGGTGAGCACAGGTGGGGCCCTTGAATTTCCCTCCGGAAGGGGAGGCAGTGGGCCTGAGCCATCTGCAGGGAAACTTCCAGCACCAGGCAGCCTTCCGTCGCTCTCCCAGGAATTTGCCTTGGATTGCACCCTACACGGGGGGCCAGATGGGGCTGAAATCCAGCCCCTGATCTACTCACCAACCAGAAGTGCGGCGGGCGCCCAGTCTTTACCCTATGTTTCCATCTCCATCTTGCTCCCCAAGATCTCCCCCAGCCAGCCAAGGCAGGCAAGGGTGGGTGTGGGGAGAGGCAGAGGGAGAAAGGAAAGGAAGGGGTCTATACTAGTAGAAGCCAGAAGCCACCTGCTGTGTTCACGCTCACGTGTCTCTGTGAAGTGCTGCTCTGCTTATGTGTCTGTCAGTCTGTATGGTCTGTCTGTCTCCTATCCACATGTGTCTGTGTGTCAGTGACTTGTGTGTGTGTTGTAGATGTCTGTGTGTGCCTTGCTCTGTGTGTGCCCACCTGTCTCTGATGTATGCGTCTGGGTACGCGTGTGTGTCAGCGTGTTCCCTGTGTACGCGAGTGTCTGATGGGAGTGTATAGCGTATGGATGTGTGTGTGTGTGTTTGAATGAGTGTGCGTCAGTATGTGTGGGTGTAAGTGTGTGTGTCTGCATGGATCACTTTAGTGCGGCGTGAAGCTCTGAATGTGGGTCCGCGTGGGTGTGTCCTAGCGTGAAGGAACATCATCTGATGGGGGGGAGTCAGCCTGCGTGTGTGTGTGTGTGTGTGTGTGTGTGTATGCATCTGTTTGGGTGTGTATCGGGGGTATGGGTGTAAGTGTTCAGGTGCATGTCATTGTGCATGGTTGTAAGTATCTGTGTGTGTCTGGGTGGGCGTGTATCCGTGGGTGGGAGGGTATGCATCTTTGGATGTGTGTCTGGGTGGAGTTATCGGTTTGGAGGGTACATGCGTGCATATCCCCGAGTGGGTCTGCTTATCAGTTTATGTGGAGTAGGGAATGAGAGCGTGTGTGTGTGTGTGTGTGTGTGTGTGTGTGTGGACGTGTTTGGGTGGGTCGTAGAAGTGTAGATCCTGCGTGAGACTGGGTGAGTGTATCGCAGTGTGTGGGGTGTGTGTGTGTGTGTGTGTGTGTGTCTGTGTCCATGAACCAGTATTGGGGTGTGACTGTATCTGCGTGTTTTGGTGTGTGGGGAGTGTGTATATCTGCGCGTGTGTCACCGTGAGCGTGTCTGCTGATCAGCATCTGGAACGCAGAGCGTGTGTATCTTGGTGTCGGAGCGTGCTGTGTCCACGTGTGTGAGTCTGAGTGTCTGTGTGCGTGTCTCTGAGCGTCCGTGTGCACGTCTGTCTCTCTGTGTGTCTGTGCGGGTGTGCACCTCTCCAGCGTGGCCGGGCCCAGGCACTGTCAGTCCATCAACCCCACATGAGTTTGTCAATTCTGACAGCTAACTTCAACAGGACGACAAATCTGGCCCCAGAGGATATTAAGCAAAGACACATGAGCCTATAATTTTCTGCTTCCACGTGTGAGATGCTATAATAATCAAAAGAAAATGAGTTTCTAACTACCCCAGCTCTTTGTGCTGTTGCCTTCATGCCGGCTGCACTAATTGAATCACCCGGCACCACTGTATCAATGGTAACTTGGGTATTGGGGGGTAATCAGGCGTGTGGGGGGGACCAGCTTGGAGAGGTGCGGGGCTTTTGTGAAGGTCCCATCTGCCTCATGCACCAAAGCCGCCCGCCGCCCGCCCGCATTTGGCTGGACAAGCGAGCGAGCGAAGGGCAGCCCCTCGCCCGGGGGAGGGCCCGGGAGGGGAGGCCGGGGGGAGGGGGCACCTGTACCCAGATGCTGTGGCTCGAGCCCCTTGGTCCCAGGGGGAGAACGGTGCCAAAATAATAAAAGATCCAGACTTTGGAAATGGGCCTACCTGGGTTCAGTCCCGGCTGAAGACCCTTATGTCATTTGACCTCTAGGGCTTGGTTTCCTCATGTGGAAAACGGGACAACCCCGTCTACCTCACAGGGGCGTTGCAAGAAGTGAGAACACACGGATTAAGCGCTCGCAGTTGCCTCAGAGAGAGGAGGCCCTTGGAAGTTCCCATTACCAAATGTTTACAGTGCTTTACCGTGCCTTGGCTGGCTGGCTCGTGACAGCGTGAGCTAGGGCTCCTTATCCCATTCTGTACCTGAAGAAACAGGCTCAGAGTGGGTAAGCAACTTGGCCACCTGTGACACAGCTCTCTCTAAATACAGTCGTGTGGGGTGATTTGAAGCAGGATGTGTGTGTGCATGTGGCGGGGGTGTTTGTGTGCATGTGTGTGTGTATGTGTGTTTCCAAAGAGGGAAGAGGAACAGTTTCTGGTGGCTTCCGGAGGTCCTCTCTCCAACAGTCCTGTGATTCATGTGGCACTTACCAAGGGCATTTACAGTGTATGAACTCATGTAACCCTCACACTGAGTTTATGAGGTTCAAACGCAATTATCTGTTTCACAGATGAGACAAAAGCACAGAGAGGCTGAGTGACTTACCCGAGGTCACATGGCTGGCAGGTGGTGAAAGTGGGGTTCAAGCCTAGGAAGTCTGTCTCCACGGTCTTCATTTTTTGTACACCACTAGTTCTTCAAAGATCCAGCTATACCCCCCCACCCTACCCTCTTTTGCCCCTCAAAGTCTTCTATATTGAATTTTTCATTTGTCTCCAAGAAACATCTTTTCTGCCCACCCAAGGGACCATTCCTCTTAAAGTGAGCCTCTAGAGAGGAATGGAAATTCCCCCATCCCCAAAGCCACTGTGTAGCCCCCAGTCAAGGTGGGAGATCACTCCATGTTGCTCTCTGTTTGTGCCTCACTTCCAATTAGCAAATTTCCACCAAGCGGTGGCTATGTTCAGTGGCCAGGTAACGGGGTGGCAAAGAGGAAATTATGGTAAGTCCATATATGTCTACAGCACTTTACTAGTGTTTGCAAAGCTTAGAACAGTAGAAAGAGCACACGCTTTGGAGCCAGATGGATCTGAGTTCTGATTTTGGCACTGTCGCTGACTTGTTGGGGCTCCTTGGGCTTGTTAGTGAACATCTGTGACTCGATTTTCTCAACTAAAGAGCTGAACAGTGTTCCCCCTAAGATCGGGAATGAGGCAAAGATTTTTACTCTTACCACTCCTATTCCACACTGTACTGGAGATCCTGGCTAGTGCAATAAGACAAGAAGAAATAAAAGACATATAGATTGGAAAGGAAAAAGAAAAACCATCTTTATTCACAGATATGATCATCTTCACAGAAAACCCAAAGGATCAAACCTCCCCCACGAAAAAAAGCTACTAGAGCTAATAAGTTTAGTAAAGTTGATAGACACAAGATCAGCTTACAAAAATAAATTGTATTTCTACATACTAACAATAAACAATTGGAAATTGAAATAAAAATGGGGACATCAGGCACCTGGGTGGCTCAGTCAGTTAAGCGTCTGCCTTCGGCTCAGGTCATGATTCCGGGGTCCTGGGATCAAGCCCCACGTCTGACTCCATGCTCAGCAGGGAGTCTGCTTCTCCCTCTCCCCCCACCTCCCCCCCCCCCCGGCTCATGATCTATCTGTCTTTCTCTCTCGCTCACTCTCTCTCAAATAAATAAATAAAATCTTTTTTAAAAAATGGGAGTCTTCCCGCCTCACAAGATTGCTGAGAGGAATAAAATGAGGCAGTGGTTATCTAGGGGCTTCTAGTTTACCTGTTTCCTGATCGCTTTCTCGAGAGGAGGAGAAAGAAAGAGGCTGGTAGAGAATCACACCCAGTACCCATCCCCTCTTGTCTGTGCCACAACCACTGAGAGGGAGTATTTCTGAGATGTTCTTAGTAATTGTGCCGGTTACAAACCTTAGGGCTTTATTTATGTACAAATTTGGGGAGCAGGGGTCAGGGACGTGGTTCACCAAAATCTGGGGGCTCCCTAGACACATGTTGTCATGAATACATCATTGTCTATCACATGTGCTGTCCAGAGAAAGGACCGAGAGCCACAGCCTGTGTGCACTCTCCCTCCCTCCCTCCATCCCCCTATCCTTCTCAATTTTCGTTCATTCCACACTTGCAGTAAGCCTGGTCCAGAATGTACAATGCAAGCTAAATAAATCAGCCCAGGTCACATCCAAAAGAAACCCTAAGAGCTCCAGAAAGCCCTGATTTGCAAGGAAGCCTTTACTGCACTCTCTTGGACAAGCAGCAAGTGAGGAAGGAAATTACATGGCATAACAGACAGCACAGCTCTCTCAAAATTAGGGCGCCTGGCTGCCCCAGAGGAGCATGCGGCTTTTGATCTCGGGGTTGTGAGTTCAAGCCCCCTGTTGGGTGTAGAGATTACTTAAAATCTTTAAAAAAAAAAAAAACTCTCTTAAAATCATCGTTAGTCTTGTCTTTCCCCAAAGTGTAATAGGTCACTGGTACTCTCACACCCCTTTTCCTTTTCTCCTTTGTCTCTCCTAAAACTCTAGCTCGACCTCCTCTTGCCACCTCCACTTGCCAACTGGATCAATTCTATTCTGATCCAGCTTTCGCCACTGAAGACTTTATGCTCTTTTTGGGTGGGAAGCTTCTTCACCTCCATATCTGTCCCTGTCCCCGTGACCAGCTCAAGGATGAGTGGGCTTTCATTAGGTGGGAGGATGGAGAGAAAGGGGAAAGGAACGCACAGTTATGCTTCCCCTGGCATTTCATCTTCTTTCTTACCCGCCCACCCCCAGTTGTCTTGTGAGGTGGGTGTACTTATGTATATTCCCATTTTATTGATTTGGAGATGAAGGTCCATGAAGAAATTGGTCTTGCCAAGGTCACGCAGAGAATAATCGGCATAGGTAGGATTGGACTCTGGTCTCTATGGGTTCAAAACCTTTATGGTGGGCGGGTGGAGGGAGAGGAGAACTTCAAATAGAAGCTGTGTGGGGGGAGGTAAAGTGGAAAAGGAGACTCTGGCCACTGAGGCGTAGTAAACACGTGCAGGTCGGCAGGTACCATCATTTGTGGAAAAGGAAGGAAAGACTATATGTGTTTGCTTATTTCTGCAGAACAGATACCCAAGAAAACCCAAGCATTTGGGGATATTAGTCACCCTTGGGATGGGAACTGGGAGCTGTGGGAGCCCCTGGGGAATGGGTGCAAGCGTGGAGGGAGCCATTTCACTGTCCTTTTTATGCTTTATGAAATTTGAATCGTGAATATGTTAGCTATTCAAAACATAAATTGTTCTTAAAGGAGAATACACAAATAAGTAAAAAAAAAAAAAAGCATTATGCAGTAACGTTAAGTTTCAAAATAAAACAGTGACCAGACATTGACCGTGCACTTGAGCCTGCAATGCATCGTCTCTGGCCTTGGCCCTGGTGGAGAAGGGATGTGTGAGGGGGTCAGGGAAGAGAGCCCCCTGCGAGTCTGCGGCAGCAGCAAGGCCCTTGCAGCTCCCTCTCCAGTCTGATGGGTGAGGGGCTGGCAGAGGGGGAAGGGGGGCAGAGAGCCGTCAGAGATGGGACGGGACATTTGGGCAGTTGGGGCCGATTTGTCGCCATTTTCACGGGCAGACTTGGGAATTAAGTGGCATGAAATTGAGCACAGACCAGGGTCCCCCCAGAGACCGGGCAGCCCTCGCCCAGGAGGGGAGAATGCTGAGGGGGCGGGAGTGGGAGGGGTGGCCCATGCCACGCTCGGCTGCTTCTGGGTGCAGATGGAGGGAGAATGGAAGGGGGCTGAGCCGGCTCCTCCTCCCCAGCCCCTCCCCGCCCTCCTCTCTCCTCACACAAGCAGAGGGTCTGCCAGACCCCAGTGTCAGGCTGAAGCCTGGGCTGGCTCCCTTGTGCCCAAGGACCCCAGGGTTGGGCGTGGCGGCCAGGCCAGAGCCCCATTCAGGGGACCTCTCGGGCCCTTCTGCTTATCTCAGCTTCTCTGCTGCCATTTTTGCCCAGTGCCCAGGAATGGGGACCAAGGAGAGGCAGAGAATCTACCTCTGCTTCTTCTTTACTTATTTCTGAGTGCGACAAAAGTGTCAGTCGGGGAGCTAACGGGGACCTGGGGTCCAGCTGGAGTTCCAATAGTGTAGCCTTGAGTGAGCCACTTACCCTTTCCTGAGCTTCCATCTCCTTGTCTGTAAAACAACAGTAACGCCCGGCATATAGATGCTGCTGACCATGGGCCTGGCCCCGTTCTAAGGGTCTTGTATTCAGTGAGCCAGTTCATTTGATCTCAGGAATACCTGATCAGTCGTGCTGTGATCAGTTACGCTCTCGTTGTACAGGTGAGAAAACAGATCCCCCAACCGGCGAGGGATGAATGTGGGATATGCTGTTTACTCTGCTGCGCCCTCAGGGAATCAAGGGGAAGATTAAATGAGATAGTGAACGTTTACGGTGCAGCACCTGGTCCACAGGTAACCCGTGTTAGCCGCTGGCATCCCTGTTCCATTTGCCCTTTAGCGGGAAACAGGGCGCTCGGATGCAGAACGTCAGGGCCGGAAGGAATGTTCCGGATCACCTGCACTCGCATGGATTGGACACGTGGAAATCGGAGGCCCAGGGTAGGGAGGTGACTTGCACAAGGTCACACATCTAGAGGAGACTGGGCTTGGACTGACGGGGTCAGTGACCCAAGCCCTCGCTCTTCGGGGTCCTGAGGACAGATAGTCCCCGGGACTTTGGTGGGGGGGACGACTTGCCTTTCTTGTGAGGAGAGGCATCAGCCTGGAAATCTCAATCCTCATGGGCCCTGGGGGTGCCAAGTCTTCCCTCCCCAGGTGGAGTGAGACCCAGCCACAGCCCCAGTGGGAGTGGGAGTGGGGCAGGTGGACGGCCTCCGTCTGCCAACCTGGACACCCCCTCCCGGGCGGAGCTTTGTCCTACAATTAGGAAGGCTGTGTTTGCTTCAGCGCCAGGCCCAAAAAGCCCATGAAAGCCATGAGGAGCCCCGCAGGTGGCCAGGGGGAGGACAGGCCCCATGGTGCTTAATAGGACCTAATCTCTGCCAGTGTTGTTGGAAATGAAAATGAAAAACAGCCGCGATTTTGTGGTTTAAAAATTAGCATGTGTGCCTACATCGTAAGCCCCTGGCCTGCATTACCATACAGATTTATCCCAGGCCCAGCACGCGGCCAAAATATGTAATTACACACAGACTCGGGGTGGAAAAGTTGCTCTCCTCTTCGCTATCTATAGAATATGGATTTTTTTTTTAAATGAGGAAGAGCTCTGGAATTTTGTGAGGGCCCTACTTCATGAAGGATGCTGCCTGTGGTAGATTTGGGGAAAGGGAGGGTCTCAGCCGCATCAGCTGTCTGGGGGGGGTGCACGTGGATGTGTGAACTTAAGAGCCATCTCTCTGGGCTGGGGGTGAGGAGGGGGAGCGGAAAGAAAGCCTTGCTATGAAGTACTGTGGGCTCTATGCTCCACATCCCATTGAGTGCTCCCATCTATACTCTTGCCTTTAATCTGCACAGGAAACCTGAAAAGTAGATATTCTTATCCCCACTTGAAAGATGAGGAAACGGAGGTATTTGGTGATGTCCAGGATTCCAACTAATGACTCCAGAGTCTCTCCTCTTTCCAGCATGCTCTCTAAGGCACCCAACTTCATTAGGCTCTCTTCACCTGACTGATGACCACAGAGCTGAACTGAAGTCATTGTGGGCAGGAGACTGGGATTGGGGATGCAGGAAGGTGGGTCAGTCTTTGACCATGAATCCTGAAGGAGAATTGGGGTCTTCACATGGAGATTGATGGCAGGAAAAGAAAGAAAGACAGAGATCCTTACCATTAGCACAAAAACTGACACGCAGTAGATATAGCAAATGAATGATTGATGGAATGAATGGACCAAAGCCCTAAAGTAAAAATCAGTGTCTTTATTCAGGGTTGGGTGGTGGAGAGTATCCAGATACTGAGAGAGAAGCATCAATCAATGTCCCAATGTGGGATCAATGTCTCAATCCAGAGTTGGATGGGAAAGGAGTCCACATTCCAATGTAGGGATCAATACCTCAGTGAAGATTTGGTTGATCAGTGTAATCTGGTAATCAGGGTCCCCTGCGGGAATCAATGTCCCGTTAGAGTTGGTTGAGAGGAATCAATGTCCTACCATAGGAATGGGTAAGGGAATCAACCTCCCAATGTTGAGATCAATGCCCCAGTTCAGAGTTGGTTAAAGGGAATCAATGTACCAGTATGGGGATCAATGGCAGGCGATGATACACAACAATGGGTGTGACAGTCAGTGTCCTGATTGAGATCAATGATAGCCAAAGTCCCGCTATAGGAATGGATGGGGGTTCATTTCCCAGTGTGCACACCAGCTTGCCAATATGGAAGACAGTAGCGTCCCTATCCAAGCCCCCTAGACTTTCCTAGGTGGCTTTTCCTTCTTTTATTTGATCTGAAGTTAGAGTTCCCAGAACTCCCTCGCCCTTTCACCCTCCTGGCTAAGTCCTCCACTGCAGAAAAATTGGGGATGGGGTCAGTGTTCTGCCTGCAACTTGGCCCAGTCTGGTTACCCACAGCAGTTCTCCTTGGAGGACTCCTGTTCCCTAACCTGTCTCCAGAGCCAACTTGCAAGTACATCCAGAGAATTCCAGCCCAGAAGAGGATTATTTCCCCAGGGCTGAACCCAAACCCATAGTGGGTGAGATGCAGTCACAGCCAGTTGGTTCTGGCCTCACTGGTCTGACGTGTGTTGGAAAACCAGTTATCCGTGTTATTTAACGTTATATCTGTCATTTGAATGATTGCTTCCCCCATTTTACAGATGAGAAAAGTGAGGCTACAGAGAAGTGGCAGAGATAGAACCAGAAGCCTGGTTTCCTGTCTGCCAGCTCAGCCCTTTTCCACCTGCATTAGGGTGATGGGACAGGTCCCCCCATCCCCGGCCAAAACCACCACCCCTGCCATAAGTGAGCTCTGGGAGTTTATCACACAATTTGGGTAAAGGGGTTGAAAGCATCCCCCCTCCAGACCACTTTCCTGCATCTTCCCCATCACCCTCCAATTCCCAAAAGCTGGGGGGGCAGGTTGAAGGCCCCTGTTGCTTTTCCAAGTTGGAGATGGAGCCAGAGGGTGAGATGGGTAAGCCCCCCAGCCTCAGCCGCCGCAGGGGCTTAAGGGGAGGGTGTGATTTTTCTCTCACTCAGACAAAAGCCAGGCCGTGGCATCTGTCGGCCGACTCTTGTGTCTCGCAGCTGCTCAACAGTCAGACCCAAGGAAGGTGCCAGTTTGGGGAGGGAGGGGACACGGACGCAGGCACTCACACCCCACTTCCTCCTCTCCCACACACCCCTGCACATGCAATGCCTCCTGTTGCCCATCCCACCCTAGGAAGCCCACCCTGCACCTCTAAGACCCAGGGCTTTGGGGACAGGACCCCCGTCCCACATGGCCCCCAGCCCTTCCCCCATGTACGTGTCCTGCCAAGCCTGCTGCCAGTGCCCTTGGGCACCTTTGCCCAGCCAAGGAGGAGCTAGGAGGAGGGGGTGTCTGGCAGGAGACGGGACCCTTGTGCCTGATGGGATGTCTCTCACTTAAGCTTCTCTTACTGGGGCCAGAGCCTTCCCGGAGACCTCCTAGGAGGCTGGAGCCTCCAGTTCTTCAGACCCGGGAGGGCGGAGGCCAGATATACAGGCTCACAGGGATGCGCAGACACTGATGGTAGGGGGAGAGAGGGAGAGCGTGGCGTATTGCCGGGCTAAGCAAAAAGAGCAGGGAGTTGTGTGTGTCTGCACGTGTAGGAGTCACCCCTGTGAGAACAGACCCAGACAAACACGCGGGCGTGTTCATGCACACATTTGCACCCACACACACGCGTGTGCGCACACACACAGAGCCATGTGACAAGTTGGAAAAGTGTGTCAGATGCCCGAACACTCAGAACTCTGCGCTCTCCATGTTTGCAAAAACACTGATTTATTTGTGTACTTACTTGTTTCAACTGTGTTACCACACCCCCCCTGGAAAGAAAAATGTTCAGGCAGCGGAGACACCTCCATTTAGGCAACTAATTGTAAAATCTATTTTATTGTCCACATATTTTTTTTTAATTCTCTGGGCAGAGGAGAGTGTAGTAAGGGCAGTGGGAAGGGGGGGGTGAGGGGTTGCCCTATTAAGAAGATGATACAGGAGGAGAAGAATATTTCCGTGAAAGCTGCTTGGAGGGGGAAAACATGTATAAATTTTATACGGAGATGCTTCTGGGCCCCTCCCTGGTGCAGTCCTCTTGACCTCTTCCTCCCCGCTCCCAATCTCCCGGCCGCCTCCCTCTTCTCCTCCCTGCCTGCCCAGGCCTCTCCTTCCTCCCCCCCTTCCCCCCTCCCTCCCATGCAGCCCCCACCCCTCCCCAGGGCCCCCTCCTCAGATGCAATCCCCCTGCTGTAATTTCTGGGGGAATTGCTTCATCTCGGGTGCAGATATATTTGTGTCAAGGTGCAGCTGCACAGATAGCCTTCCTCTATGCATAGTAAGAGGGTTTCAGAGAGAGAGGTTGTGCCCAGAGCAAGGCCTTATCAGAGCAAGCTGCCTGCCATTTATCTGATTCCCCATCAAATAGGAAAACGGGCCTCAGGCTGCTGCTTCCACTTTCCTTGGGAAAGCCATGGGGAGGAATAATAATTTACTCCAATCTTTTTGTTTCCAGCGCTCACCTTCAGCCCGACACAGCCCAGGGTCTCTCTGGCACCCCCTGCACCGAGCAGCACCAGCCTGGGAGCCCGCGGTTGGGCCCCTGCCCCCAAGGGCCTGCCTCGGGACGCCCCCCAGAAATGCCCTTGCTGGTTGAGTGGACCTTCATAATGGATTGGCACAAGCTGGAGAAGATACCCTTTGGCATCGGGGAGTGTAGACGCAAGGGGCAGAGAGGCGGGGACCCGGCGGGGAGTGGGGGAGGCTTGGCCTGGCTGCGGGGCGCCTGGCTCCCTTCCCAGCCCCCACACATATGCAGATCCCCCACGAACACTCACTGCGTGTGTGTGCGTACACATGCAGGTGTCAGACTTGACCCTTCGCGCGTCCCCGTAGGAGGACCTATCGACGCCTTCATCTGTGCGTGTCTGTCCATCTGGCTGTCTGTGTCTGGGGTGGAGAGGCCGGGAAGACCGGGGACAGTTTCTGTTCTATGTCACAGACTCTGACCTCCCACTTCAGTTCACCACTCCAATAGCCAAGAACAAGCCCAAGACAGGATGACAGGGTCTGCCAGCAAGCGGGTGGGCAGTGGGTGAGGGAGGGGTCCGAGCCAGGCCTGGCGACAGTCCTCGCGCCTCACCCTCCCTGGCCGAGCTTCTCCGGGGGCAGCAGGCAGCCCATCTGGTGCAGGAGCTGCGGAGAGGTGGGCGGTGGGCTGGGGGCCTCTCCCCACAGGCCGGCCATAAATCACAGTTATGTGGCCAGGGGGCAGGGGGTGGGTGGGGGCCGGGGGGCAGCCACAGCAGCACACGTGGGACAGGGCAGAGAGGCCAGGGTCAGGTGCAGCTGTAAATTGTCACCTAAATGCTTGCAAGCGAAGGCTAATCAGGGCGCTGTGACAGGACGCACCTGGCCCTACCCAGCCCCAGTGGTTGACAGGCTTCTCTCCGGGCAAGTACGTACACACTCACAGATACGAAAACACACCTGGACACGTTCCACACACAGAGGTGTGCACGCAAAGGTGTCACACCTGTACCTGGAATCGCAAAGGTGCACGCACACACCAAACTTATTGCGGCCATGTGTGTATGTACACACACGAACACACACACATACACACACACAGCCAAGCAGCTCTGCACCCACTCATAGTCATTCAGGCTCAGGGACGCAAAGATCTAGCTGATACGCCTCAAGACAGGCACGCACAGGGCGTGCGCAGCGGCGGGCAGCTCGACAGCACAGAGAACAGGGACAGCTGGGAGGCAAGCCCCCCTCAGGAAAGACATGGGAGAGAAAAGACGGAGACATGCCTCGTGGGGCCGTGCCACCCCAGCCCCCGACCCCGGTGCCTGGATTTTCCTCCCAGCCTTCACCCCTTCTTTGGAAGTTTGGCCCTCATCTGTGAAGAGCTCACGCCCTAGTTTGCGCTGTCCCTGCACGCATCCGGCAGCATTTACTAAGCACCCCCTCCATGTCAGCGGGAGCCCAAGGTGCTGGGCTCTGGTGATAGGATCCCAGCAGAGAAGCGGGATGAATGGAGAGACAGGGACAGTACTTGGGGATTCTTGCTAGAAGAGAGGCCAGCCCTGGGCAGTGGGGGCACGGAGCAGGGGGCATCCAGTGCAGTGTGGAGGGGGAGAAGGAAGGCTTTCTGGAGGAAGCCGTGTCCCAGCTGAGGCCTGATGACAAGGAGGAGCCGGCCAGGGAGAGGGAGGAGCGGAGCGGAAGAAGGGATGTGCCCCACCCCCCGCCAGAGAGTGGCAGTGGCAATGGGTGAGTGCTGGAGGGGACGGAGTGGGCCCTTGACCATGTGGTGGGGCACCCCCGAAGGCACGCTCTCTGGAGCCTTAATGCCAGCAGTGAGACCTACTCTCCTCCGTCACCTGGACCCAGGAGAGAGCTAAAAGCTAGACCCAGCCTCCCCAGCAAGTGCCGCAATCAACGTATGTGCAGGAGGAGGGTGAGGGGGCTCACAAGGAGGACTGAGGGCAATGCCTGCCAAGCCCGAGGACGAGGACACCGAGCTGTGTCTGGCTCTCCTTGCTCGGGCCTCCTGGTTCTACTCAGATTCATTCTCCATTGTGGAGGCTTTTCAGACCTGCTCAGTGTCACTCAGTGGGTTCCATGGAGCCCTTCCTAGGACCGGGGGTGATACAGACAGAGGTCGAAAAGCAGGGCTCTGGAACCTCCCATTCTCAATCTAACCAATTATCTGCTTACCCTATTAGACTCCCAAACAGAACCTCATTTGAACAAAGGACTCCAGGTGTGAAGACAGTTAATCCCTAGGGCAAAGTCCAAAGTCAGCTTGGCGAGACCCTCCCCAGCCTCTCCCTGCCCAGCCTCACTCCTCGGATGCAGCCCCCTGGCCACCCGGCCCCCAGCCCGCCGCGCCACTGTACTCCTCCTTCCTCAACCAGCAATGCCACACATACCAGCTCTGGCCTCTCTCGTCCAGCCACACTTCAACCCACCATTTTTAACTTCAAACCTTCCTTGAGTGCCGGCAACACAGCAATAGACATGTGATCTCGTTTCATCTTGTTTATAAAATTCCGCAAAGTGGAGCCTCATTTTACAAGTGAGGAAACAGAGAGTTTAATTGATCAGCTCAAGGTCACTGTCACCTTGAGAAAGCTAAGGGAAAGGTCATTCTAGGTCCAACTTTGGCCTCCAGGCACAGGATCCATGCCCCTCTCTTCCCACCCACGCCACAACGACAGCAGAGCCGGGGGCCTTCTGCCCTCGGTCTTACACCAAGACCACAGCAGGAAAAAATGGCTTTCCTGGGGTCAGTGGCCAGGAAAGGAAGAGGAAGAAGAGGACCCAGGCATCCCCAGAAGCAGAGAGAAGGGCAGGCAGGGGGTGCTTGTGGGTCACATGCTCGTAAGTGGAGGCTATGGCTGGTGACATCTTCAGGAGTGTCTTGTCTCCCTCCTTGATGGGGTGGCCTCCTGAGGGCATCAGTGCCTTAGGGCAGCAGAACAGGGGAGAAGAGAGCAGAAGCTCTGGGCTCTCGGCTATGCTTCTGAACTTCTTAGAGCCTAAGTTTTCCCCGTCTCCTAAATGGGGACGATAGTGTCTGCCCGAGATTGTAGAGAGAATTAAATGTAACTGCCCCAGGAGCCTGCACAACGTAGATCTTCCCCAAGTGCCGGCAGCTTCCTGCCATCCCAAAATCACGGGGTAGGCTACGTGCTGACTGATGGATGGATGTGGCCGGAGGGGCAGAACCACATCTCAGGGTTGCTGGGACTATAAAGGGCCTCTGGTCTGGGCCTGGCTTGCAAGTGACATGGTGGGGTAAGAGGACAGTAGCTCCTTTTTCCTCTTCCTTCCCCACTGGCTATCCTCTCTTGCTCCAGGAGAGTACCAGGCCCCTTAGGTTGAAGCAGGTAAAGAAGATCAAGAGCATCGGGGCAGCCCTTTCCTGGAGGAGCTCATCTGGTTAGATGTCTGTCCCCCTGTGTCAGGCTGTTCCTCTGCCCGCCCACAGCCATACAGAGGCCTGTGCGCCCCCTCACAGATCACCGGGAGTGGGACCAGTGCTCCCCATCACCAATACAGACAGCAACCTGATCCACGCTGGCAGGCAAAGGAGGGAGCAGTCCATATGGATTAGAAGGAAGGGCCTCCCGTGGCCTGGGGCCTGGGACTTGGGGGCCTAGAGCCCCCACTGATCCGCTTCTCTGCCGAAGAAGCCAGCTCGGCCAGCAGCCGGTGGGCACCCAGGTGGGGGCCACAGCCTCAGTCTATCGCCTCACCCCGCCACAGAGCCCTGAAGGGTTAAGGGCACCGAGTGGGCAGAGGTGTGTAGTGAGGGAAAGGAAGGCAAGGAGGGGTGCGGGGAGGAGCGGGCAGCTCAGCTTCAAGCCCAACGGGCTTCACACGCCCCCAGCCCAGGGAGTTTTCTTGTGGTGAGAAAATGGTCAGCAGCTTGTCACAGTCCACTGACTCCAAACAGCTCTCTGGAAACATTGTTGAATTTAAATCCAAACACAGAGATACCCACATACATGCCTGTCACTCCTCCTGCCCCTTCCTCAAACACAAACACAGTTATCTCATGGCTACATACACACTGTGTGATTCAATTCCATCCCAAAGCATTTATTGAGTGCCTGTATGTGCCAGGCACTGCAACGACAAACAGCTTCAAGCCCTAAAGGAACATTAAGAGGAGGGACAAATGTGGAAAGAGGTCATTATAGGGCAGGGGAACAGGTGCACTTACAGGAATACAAGCCAGGTACAGAGGAAACAGCAATTAACTCCAGGGTCAAAGGAGGGCACTTTCTCGGCAGGGTTTTTAAGGGTGAATAGGAGTTTGCCAATTGGACAGAAGGGCAAAGAGATCGTCATGATTGCCTGCCTCCTGCCATCTCTGGCCACACACTGCACTTCTCGTTGTTTTGCTAACTACGCACTTCCGTTAGGAGTTTCTATTACTCCAGCACTCTCTGTGCTGTTCCAATGGCCTGAAATGTTCTTCCCCTCCTTCCCATGACTGTTCTTTATTCAACCTTTGAGCCTTGCCTGAAAGAACTATCCCTTCCTCTGGGAGAGCTATAGACCCCTTCCAGATGCTGCCATAGTTTCCTATGTCTCCTCTTCCCTAGTTCTCAACACACTGCGTTCACTTGTTCACTCCATGAAGGCAAGGACTTGTGGTCCCTATAGCATCAGAGATGGTGCCTGAAACGTTTCAGGAGCTCATTGGATGGGTGGGTGGATTGATAATATGGATGGATGGATGGATGGATGGATGGATGGATGGATGGATGGATGGACGGACGGACGGATGGATGGACGGACGGACGGACAGACGAATGATTTGTTCCGGGAGCTACAAGTAAACGAGAATGTAGGGCTGCAGAGGTGCGTAGAGTACAAAGGGTGAGGTGATGGTGGGGGAATCACGGGAGGTGGAAGGGAAGAGGCTGGCAGGAGTGGGAATGTGGAAGGCCTTGTGGCCCACGCCTAGTGCACATCAGCACACAGAATTCTAGAACATGATCAGTACAAGACCCCTTTGAGATAATATAGTGCTAACCTTCATTTGACAAAGGAAGGAGCTGAGGTCCAGAGAAGCGGGGCTTACTGCAAACCACCCAGGGGATAAATCAATGGTTCTGCTGGGGTTATACCCCCAGGCGTGATCTCCTGGTCCAGGGCACACTCAGTCTCTTATACCCCTGGAGGGGTCAGGAGGTGACGAGGCCACTCAGGGCCACTGCTGAAGGACAGGTACTGAGTGCACGCACACAGCGCCCGGACCCATCGGAGCAATCGACTGAAACCCACGTGCATCTCACTTAATCCCAAGGGCGGGTGAATGGCCTGTGTCACTGGGAGGGGCCGGTGTGGCTGCCTCGGGGTGCAGCTAGACTCAGGCACTCAAGCAGTCTCACCCAGCCTTTCCCCTCCGCTTATCTCTAGGTGCTGACCACATGCTCACCTCCTCCTGACAGTCTTCCTCCATGTCGGGGCAGGGGACGGGGGTAGGAAGGGGCTGGCATGGGCCTGCAGAGCTGGTAAGGGAGGGAGGGGGGATCCTGGCCTTTCTCTGCGTCTGCATGGAAAACCCCAGCTCAATGTTCTGACAGTTTCTGCTCAGGTCCGATCCCTGGGGTCAGAAGGTGGGGGCAGTATGGTTGAGTAAGTCTGGACCTCACGTCCATATCGGGGAGCATCCAGTGACGTGGAAAGGAGGGGCCCGAACTCCAAAGGCGAGGGGTGCTATTACCAGTAGAACAGGGAAGGGATGCTGAGCAGTCGAAACTGACAGATGGCCACAGCAGTACGGCTGCAGGACTGGAGAGCTGGGGCCTATTAGAAAGAGTACTTAGAAGTAATAGTAACGATGACAAGAGTAATAATAGTTTCGAGTAAGCCATGCGAGTATTCTATGTACATTGTCTCATTTACACCTAGAATCAGAAGACTCAGGTTTGAGTCCCAACTCTGCAATTTACCAGCCCGGGGGCCCATCACTGAACCCTCTGACCCTATTTCTCCGTCTCTAAATGGGGAAGAACCTAGCCCCTCTTCCACGAGCTGTTGGGGGCTTCTCTGTCAACTGGGAACGACAGAGAGGTAGGAGAAGTTCACGGACCTGTTTGTACACTGATTCCAAGTGGAGACAAGGAACAGGGAGATGCTTGGAGCGAACCAGAAGGTGTTCAAGGCCAAGGGAGCCGCAGGCTGGCTTCCAGTCTGACTTGGCAGCAGGAACAGACCCGCCCGGGCACAGGAAGCCCTGGGACCCGCCCCCCTCCCCCCCCCCCCCCGCCTGGCCACTCTCCCCGCCCCCCTCCGGAAAAGGGGGTGAAAAGAGGAGTTAATGGATTACAGGACCAGGCAGGAAGAAGAGAGGATTTTTCATCTTAAAATGTTCTGAAATAATTCATATTTGCTTTGCAGGACGGCGTTGTGTGCTTGTCAGCACTGTAATAACTTCTGGGCCTTTATTTATTGTTTTTCCTTAATGATTTCATGTTGCTCTGGTGTGGAGAATTTGCAGTGTCTTATAACACATAATGGCAGAGAAGGCCCAGGCCGGGGCAGGCCCTGGTGGGAGGGGGTCACCCCCCCTCCAGCTCCTACCCCTCCCTCTGGAAGTGTCAGAGCCTTGTGCAGGAGACAGCCACGGTCGAGCTCTGTGGAGGGTGCTTTCTCCGGGAGGGCCCATTCTCAAACACCCCGTGGAGCTGATCCTGTAATCCCATTCTACAGAAGTGAAAACTGAGCTTTGGAGAGATGGCGAGACTTGCCACCTGACTTTGCGAGGGCAGGCTAGGATTCACACATCTGGCCGGTCAGCCGGTGGGGCGCGCCACGCTTGATCTCGCCGTTGTCAGTTTGAGCCCCACGTTGAGTGCAGAGATTCCTTAAAAATAAAATCTTTAAAAATAGTAATACTAAAATAAACCTTCTGGATACTGGTGGGTCTTCAGCTGCAGCATGCATAGGAATCGCGTGGGGAGAATGTCTAAAACACAGGTTCCTAGGACCCAGCTCTAGAGACTGGGCTTGAGCAGATCTCACGTGGTGCAGGAGGCTCTGTATTTACCCAGCTGCCCAGATGAATCACAGACGCGCTGGGGGACTCAACTGGTGGCTGAGGCCACTCTGGTCACACACTTGGCCCCTGTCCTCAAGAGCTGTGGTCCCACAATCGGCCAGCTCTCTCATAAAAGTTCCCATCAGCCACTCCTGTCTGCCTGTCATTCTCTATCCTGTATCGATGAGAGCTTGGGCTCCCCACCAGACCTCTAGCCCCTTCAGTGAAGCCAGGGAAGGAAGGGGAGGGGAGGGAGGGGAGGCTTTCTTGGTTGCCATGGTGATTCTCCACCTCCCAGTCTGTGGGGGGAGGCAGTTTCATTGTGAGCCTCCAGCCAAGGCCTGGAGGGAAGCAAGCTGTCCTGGGCAGGGAGGAGGCAGAGGGGTGGAAAGAAGACTCTAGTCGCTGGGGAGAGAGGAAGAGGGGAAGGAGGGGTGGGGAGCAGGGTTGGGGACCCTGAGCCCAGGGCAGCTGGAGCAGAGAGCCAGCCCCTCCAGATGCTGGGGCCGCCAGCCTTCAGCCAGGGGGTGGGGAGGGGTGTGTGCAGGAGCTGAGGCTGACAGGGCCTGATGCTTCCTGAGCCCAGAGCTGGCAGGAGCCCCCGGGCAGGTGGTGGCAGAGATGCAGGGACGGACGAGACAGCCAGAGGCTGGCACAGACCGGAGTCAGAGCCCCAGGGCCGGGAAAGACAGGGCTCTGAAAGCAAAGAGAGATACGGAAAAATAAAACCAAGTGGCAGAACCCTTCGCAGACCCCGATTGCAGCCCACTCCCACCCCTAGCTGGGCCAGAGCTGGCACAGCCTGGGATCCCAGCCTGCTGGGCTGGGCTGGGCTGGGCCGGGCTGGGCTGGCAAGCCGGATGGCACGGGCTGTGGCAGAGGCAGATGGAGCAAGGAGGGGGCCTGACCCCCCAGCCCACCAGGGAATAGCTGGGATTGTCTGTTCTTTGGAGCCCTCCCTCTGTCCCCCACCTCCAAGCCTCCCGCCTCTGGGAGCATGGCTAGGGAAACGGGAAAGAAAGAAGCCACATTTCAGAGCCAGTGTCTCTACCTCCTCCTGCTCCCTTTGGCTCTCTTTCCCTGCCTATGGCATGCACGGCCTGCTCCCAGCCTGGCTCTGGCAAAGACCAGGATGCTGGGCGTGCGGAGGGAGCACAATGTGGCAGAGAAGGAGGAGGAGGGACAGAAGCTGGAAGGTGAGGAAAGAGGCCTGGTGGGTGCTACGCCCCTCACCACCATTTGCTCAGCCAGCCTTTACTTTGTGCCAGGCTCCACGGAGCACTGGACCTGTATTCACTCAGTCCTCACGATAGTCCTGATGAGCGGTGCTGTTCTCAGCCCCACGTTACAGAGGAGCAACTGAGGCAGGGACAGGTGGAAGGACCGCCCAAGCTCATGAGCTGGGAATCGGCAGAGGGAGGGTTCAACCCAGGAGAGGTTCAAGTTCATGCTTTGCCCCCTCACTCTCCTGCCTTTACCCCTCCCCCACATTTTTCGTCCTTACATGTCTTTTTCCTTTTTTGCCCTATCTTTTCTCGGCATCTCTCTACCCAGCCTTTATTCCCTCTGGCAGTACGTTCTAGTCTACCCAGGTCACCACCCAGCACTACTGTATGAATGGCCATATGCAAACACGTGCACGTGTGAATTCGTGGACAGTCACAGGGACACCCACATGCGAGACCGCTGGGGGGTCCACAGGCATGCGAGCGGATGTGCACACCTCTCCACGATGTGCACACGCATCCATGTGTCTGTGTACACGCTCACAGTCCGTTCACATGTGTATCCACCATATACACCACACCCCGGGTAGGCCTCGAGCGTTCTCACCAACAGAGTGTTAACGGTGGCAAAACAATCCCAAACAATGGTTGAGCCAAAAAAAATCTGTTTGGCTTTGCAATAAAAGGCTGCTTGGCATATGGGGTTTTTGGCAATACATTTACCTTTCTAGGTTTAGCTCGGGCTGATGTGACTTCCTGAATGTCTGGGGCTTGGCAGGCCCAGGTTCTGGGTAATCAGCCCTGGAGAACCTGCCAGATGCCAGGCCCACAGCAAGGCCCCTACCGGATGCTCTCTCCCACCCTCAGAGCGACGCGTGAGGCAGGTGTTGCCGTTCCCCTATCATAGGTGAGGACCCTGACTCTCATTGACTTGCCATTTGTGTGGTCACACAGCCAGAGTGAGGACTCGAACCCCAGGTCGGCCTGAGGGTCTGTAAAGCTTGAGTGCCTGCAGGTGGGTTGGTGAGCCAGACATGTGACTTCCCAGGCGTGCCTCATCCGTCTGGAATGTGGCTGCCTCACCGTCTGGTCACGTCTGGGCCCCTCTCTGCGGCCAGTCTGGTGGGCGTGGATGAGCTGCCGTGGGCGCGTGCGGAGCCACTCTCCAGAAGGCCCCACGCAGGCTGTGCGCAAGTAGGTCTGCTAAAGTCTTTCCCCGGTGATGATGAGGATGATAATGATGGCTCAGGTGATACAAAGACTAGACAGACTTACCCGCCACCTAGATAGGCCTGTGCATTCCTTCGGCATTTCTTGAATACCTGTTATGTGCCTGACATTTCCGGGGCTCTGAGGACAGTACAAACAGGAATCAAACTTGAACTCTGCCTTCCTTCCAGTAGCTTAGGAGAACAGTTTTCAGGTAGGGAAACAGCTTTACTATAAGGTTCAAAGAAACCTACGTGCTGTAAGAGCGCTGCAGATAAAAAGTGAGAGACCATTTCCGGCTTGAGGCATCAAGGACGCCCTCCTGGAGGAAGTGTGATGAGTCTTAAAGAGCGGGGATGACTTGCAGCAGTGGAGGAGAGGGCTTCTCCATGTCCCACGAGGCACAGTCCAGGCACAGGTGGGATGTTGGCAGGTGGGAGAGTAAGTAGCTCCATTTTGCTGTGGCGGAGACCGTGAGAAGGGAGTGGTGGGAGGTGGACTGGGGTCAGATGACAGGAGATCCTGAGACTTGGGATGGGGAGTTTGGACGTTATAGACAATAGGGAGCCGTGAGAGATTATTGAGCCGGGGGGGGGGGGGAGGCGGGGGGGAGGCCTCAGGCACAGACGCATACGTGGATATCCCCAGAGATGTGCTGGTATGTGTGTACGCAAGGGGACCGGCCCAAAAGCACACGGTTAATTCCTGAGCCCTACTCCTTTTATTTATTTATTTTTTAAAAGATTGTATTTATTTGAGAGGGAGAGATAGCAAGAGAGGGGAGGAGAGGGAGAAACAGGCTCCCCACTGAGCAGGGAGCCCAACGCAGGGCTTGATCCCAGGACCCTGGGGTCATGGCTTGAGCTGAAGGCAGACGCTTAACCCACTGAGCCACCCAGGCACCCCCCCCCCAGCTCCTTTTAAATTGTGAATTGTGTTTGTTTATTTGAATAGGTAGTACATTCATGTGACCTACAGGTCAAAGGGATCTAAGAGGATACACTGAAAAGTAAAGCTACTCCCAACACCGTCCTCCATGACCCCAGTTACTCTACTGAGAAGCAAGCACGGTGGCCACTTTGGAAGCTTCCTTCCAGAGGTGTTCTATATATAGACAAGCAGATATCTAGATGTGCTCTTATTACACACATTTTTCTGCACCCTGCTTTTCTCACTTAATGAGATTAATCTCTTGGAGGTCTTTCCACATCGGTACATGGAGAGCGGCCCCGATCTTCTTAACACCAGGGTACTATTCCATGACAGTTGTTGGACACCTACATTATTTCTGGATTTTGGCTCTTACCAAAAATGTTGCAATAAATAACCTTGAATACATGTCATTTTCCATTTTTATTCATTCATTCAATAGACATTTTTTGAGTACCTACCATGTCCTGGGCAGCAATCCAGGTGGCAGAGTGAGAGCAGTGAACAGTCAAAAGTTTCTGCCCTCGTCAAGCACACTTTCTGCTGTATCTGCGGGATACATTCCCAGAGGTGGAATCCCAAATCAAAATGTCTCTGCATGTTTAAGTTTTAGTAGATAAAGCCACATTTCCCCCAGAGAGGTTGTCGCAGTGTACCCCTGCATTGCAGGAGAGTGTGTTTTCTCACGCTTTACCGACAAAACGTTATCACACTCTTTGATCTTTGCCATAAGGTGACAGGTTAAAAATTTGCATTTCTCTTATGGTGAATGAAGTTAAACATCTTTTCATATATTTAGGAACAATTTTCAGGTCCTTTTCTGTCAATTTCCTGCTATCCTTTGCTCCTATTTCTTTTAGGTTATAGATCTTTCTCATATTGATTTGTGGATTCTCTTTATCTATTAAGGAAATTAGCCCATGATATGAGTTACAAATAATTTTTCCCTAGCTTATCATTTGATCATTTGTGTTTAGACTTTGTTTATGGTAGGGTTTTTTTGGGCAGTCTTTTTTTTTTTCCTTTTTTTTTTTTTTTTTTTTTCTGAGAGAGAGATCGGGGGAGAGAGAAAGAGAGAGAGAGAGAGAGAGAGAGTGCAAGCAGGGGGAGGAGCAGAGGGAGAGACAGAATCCCAAGCAGGATCCATGCTCAGCACAGAGCCCGACTTGGGGCTCGATCTCATGACCCCAAGATTATAACCTGAGCTGAAATTAAGAGTTGGACACAACCGACTGAGCCACCCAGGTGCCCCATGGCAGACTTTTTTTTTTAATGTAAAAAAGAATTTAAGAAGAATTTTGCTTATTCCCAGCTTTGTCTGGTGAAATGTTTGCTAGGGTTGAGATGTGGGTCCCCATAACTTGATTTTGGATTCCAACCTGGATTCTTAATAGAAGTAGAGGTTCTAGGCAGAGGAAGGTGAGAGTCCTAGCCTGTTCTGATGCCCCATCTCAAAAGGTCTTTGGACAAAGGGGAATAAGTTCAGAGGAGGGTAACATAGAGGGTGAATAGGCTTGAAATTAAGGCACATGAGGGATGGTGATGGGACTGTGTCTTTGGGGCTGAAGCAGATCATCGTCTCTGCATATCATCTTGGGCACTGGGCCTGGCCTCATGATGCAGAACCAGGCCCTGTAATGGAAGCCAGGGCAGCCAAGTGTCAGATAATGGGGCGCTCCTTTAAGGCAGAGCTGTCTGAAAAGAGAATGGCCTACGTTGTGAGGAAGGGAGCTTCGGCATTAGAGATGTACAAATCAGAACTGGATGACCACCTACTGGAGATGCCAGGGGTTAAAACAGATGTCTGTCAAAACTTCTTCTAACCCTAAGAGCCCATAATTCTCCACAACACAAGGAATCTTAAAATTCCCATTTTACAGATGAAAAAAGGGAGCTGGGAAACTAATGTGCAGTGAGCACCTGCTTTGTCTCAGGCACTTTGACACAAACAACCTGATTTTAAAGGATAAGGACCAGAGAGGTTGAGCGATTCACTTATGGCTACACAGCAATCTAGTGGCAGAGCCTGAACTGGAACCTTGTTCCCCAGTTTCCAGATCACAGCTCTCTCTCCTGAACCATCTGTTCCTGCTCAATAACTAAACACATGTTTATTGCATGTCTATTGCATACTGCCTCTGAACTGACACTAATGTGGCCAATCAGAGCACATATGCAAGCTGTTAACAAAGGCATAGGATCTTTGCCCCGCTAAAGGTCACTGCCTAGTGGGCAAGTACAGTTATCATCTCTGCATTACCTGGCTCAGTGTGAATGGCGCCTTCTGGAGTTGTGCAACGTGGTAGCCCTAAGTAGCCCTATAATGAAATATGAGACAATTTGTAAGTGCGGTAATAAAAATGCATACAGGGATGCCTGGGTGGCTCAGTCGGTGAAGCGGCTGCCTTCCGCTCAGGTCATGATCCCAGGGTCCTGGGATCGAGTTCCGCATCGGGCTCCCTGCTTGGCAGGAAGCCTGCTTCTCCCTCGCACTCTGCGTGCTGCTCCCCCTGCTTGTGCACTCTCTCTCTGGCAAATAAAATCTTTTTTAAAAAATGCATACAAAGTGCTATGGGAATACAGAATGAATGATTAATTCTACGAGGGAAGGGAATTCAGGAAAGCTGCCCAGAGGAGGTGATATTGGAGCAGGACCTTGAAGGATATGTAAAAGAACAAAGAGCAAAAGAGAATAATTTCTATATTCATTCCACACACATTTATTGAGCAGCTCCAGGTTGCCAGGAAGAGATGAGTAATTCACAGTCCAGTAGTGGAGACGGACAAATCACTAATAAATTGCCATAGAGTATAAGCACCATACTGGAAACATGCTCATGGTACAAAAGGAAAGATAGTCCCTTCTGAAATAAAGTCAGGGGGTTGAGGGTGGTCTGGGAAGGCTCCTGGAGAAGCGAGGACTGAAACTGCAGGAAGGGAAATAGAAAACTTCCAGGCTGGGGGCACCTGGGTGGCTCAGTCGATTAAGCGTCCGGCTCCTGATTTTGGCTCAGGTCATGATCTCAGGATCATGAGATCGAGCCCCATGTTGGGGCTCCACACTGAGCTTGGAGGCTGCTTAAGATTCTCTCTCTCTCTCTCTCTGTCCCTCCTCCGCCCCCCCACATGTGCACATATGCTCTCGCTCTCTCTAAAAAAAAAAAAAAAAAAGATAATTTCTAGGCTGATGATAAGGGAGTTGGGAGCGAGGGAAAGGTGTTCCAAGCAAAGAAATGGCACGTGCAAAGTTTCTGAGTCTTGAAAGATCATCCTGTCTTCAGATACCCGAAGCAGATCAGAAGGGCTTGAGTGTAAGATGCTGGGGTGGTGGGCAGCCAGGCAGGAGGTGGAATGATATCCAGGCTTTCAGGCGGGACCTACCAGGTTTCCAGATGAATGGGGTGTTGGTGTGCACTAGGATTTAGCAGGCTTAGCAACCTTCCTTCAAAGCCGTGCCCCAGATTGAAAGCTGGAAGAGAGAAGTGTGAGCCATAAATCCCCAGTTCCTCCTGCTGTGCTCGGGCTGCAGAGCCGGGAGTCTCCCCGGCTCTCCAGTCCCACCGCTGCGACCCCGGCTAATCCAGCCTCCTGGCCCATCTGACACACGCTTCCACTTAACATTTTGTTAGCGACTCTATAAACGAGCTCTCCCTGACCTTCAATCCCTGGCTAATTGCTGGTTTCATGTACAAGACTAGCTTAATTTTACGTGATAATTACCTGAGAGTGGCAATACATATGGCATTGCATGTTGGAAATGTCAGGCCTGGGAAACTACCAAGTGGCCATAGTCAGGGGCAACAGGAGGAGGCAGCTGGGTGGCGGGGGCCTTGGAGAGGCAGCCAGGGAACAAGGCCACGAGGAGGGAGAGGGAAGACGCTGGGTACAGTCCAAGCTCTGGAGAACTGGGACCCCAGCCTGCAGTAGGGCCAGAACCCAGTGCTGGTCCAGTGACCCAGGGGCACAGGCCAGAGGAGCTGCTCATGTAATGCTCAGTCACACACACACACACACACACACACACACACACACACACACACACACGTCATGGACAAGCATGGACCGGATCAGAGGCACCACTCATCCACGCTCAGTCACCCACTCAACAGACGCCCACGGAACACCTACCGCGTGGCAGGCCATGTATGGGCACTTGCACTGCTTTCGAACCCCCACTCCACTTTGAGGAGGTTGGAAACAGATGAAGGGCATGTTTGGGTTGTCACAGTGACTTGGAGAAATGCTCCTGGTATTAAATAAGCAAGCCAGGAATGCAAAAAAGGCTGGCAGTCCCCGGTAGTGTCCCATGCAATAAAGAATTGGCCCACCCCTCACAGCAGTGAGGAAGCCCCACAGCTGAGCCAGGGCCCCAGCCCTGAGGAAGCAGAGGGGTCCCCGCCTTCTTGGAGTTTACAGTCGGGGAAGTACACCATGGCAGGGGGGTTGTGTGTGAGATATGAGTCAGGGCGTTTAGCAGGTGAACCCACAAAGTCCAGGGTTCAGAAAAGACCTCCTGTAAAGAGTGCCATCTGGGGGCGCCTGGGTGGCTCAACCGTTAAGCCTCTGCCTTCGCGTCAGGTCATGATCCCAGGGTCCTGGGATTGAGTCCCAAATCGGGCTCCCTGCTTGGCAGGAAGCCTGCTTCTCCCTCTCCCTCTGCTTGTGTTCCGTCTCTCGCTGTGTCTCTCTCTGTCAAATAAATAAATAAATAAATGTTTAAAAAAAAAAAAAGTGCCATCCGTGCCCCCAGTGTCTCCAGTTCCTGCCTAGAACAGTGCGTGGCATACCAAATGGTGTCTCCGTGCGTGTGTCTATACCATCGGCCCTGTGCCTGGGTGCGCACACGCTCTACAGAGGGATGGACTGGGTTCCCTTTTTTCTCATCATCCCAGGGTACAGGGCAAGGCAGGTGGGCTCCAGGGCCCTGGGGTGGTGGGACAGGGGAGTATAGGCCGAGAAGGAGAAAGGGTGCCCCTGGCCAGCTGGAGGGGCCCTTCCACAGGGGGCACACGTGCACATCCACTCACATGCACACCCACGCACATGCACACCCACGCACATGCACACAGGCCACCGGACAAAGCAAGAAGCACACTCCCCAGACTAAGGCGAGTTCTAAAAACCCCTTTAGCCTCCTCACCCGTAGAATTGTGGACTCCTGAGCTGTGTTGGAGTAAATTACTTGCTTAATGAGATTTCAATTAACAAAAACAAATTAAAATCACTTTGGTAATTAAGCTGCTGTGAACCTTGCCAGCAGCTCTCCCTCAGACCTCAGATTTCCATGGGGAGGGAGCTGGGAATGGGGGGTCCACTCAGCAATGCTGCTGAGATCGAAGCAGGGCAGGAGCTCCCTGCCTTGGGGACAGCACCCACGGAGCCACAGCTTCCTGGAGCCTTTGTACGGGCACCAAAAATGTGGGAGAAAGGGGCAGCACAGAGCAACCAAACTGCAGTTCGAATCATAGTCCTGCCACTTGGCTGTGTGAGCAAGGACATGTAATTGACCTCTCTGAGCCTCAGTTCCCTCATCTGTGAAATGGGAATAATAATTGTGCCTGCATCGTTGGGTTATAGGAGAATTAAGTGAATGAATGCATTTCCCCAAAGGCTTTTAATCCACTTTTCCCTGTGTGGGGGCAAGACCCTCACAGGGCAATCTTTCCAACCCTGCATTTGCATTGTCCTGAATCCCAAACCACTCCTCCCCCACCCCAGGGCAGCCCTGTTTCTCTGTTCAGGTAAGGAGAGATCTACCACCGAGGCCCCTGGGATTCGGCAGGTTCTGCCCCATTCGGGCCCCCATCTCTCTCCATCAGAGCCAGTAGCCAGGATCTGGGGGGCTTAGAGAGGCTTTTCTTCTCAGGTGGCCTGGAGAGTACTCCTTTCCTGGGGTTACAAAATCACCCACACTTCCCATATGAGAGGCCTGGAGAGTTCGTACGAGTTGTAGCCACATTGCACGGATGAGAAAATTGGCTTCGGGATGGACCTGGTGGTTGAAAGAGAAGGACAACTCTCAGTGCTGGCGGACAAGCACGTTTAGTCTCGTGAATTTTTAATAAACTTCCGGTTTTAATTTTTGAGTCACTGTTTGTTTGCTAACTTCATTCAGAGGGACTGAAAGAGACACTTAAAATTTAAAAAGTAGTATTCAAAATTCACAAAACGAAATGCACAATAGATGTAAATGATTGAAGTTTTAAGTGATTTCTTTGCTTTTTAAGGTGTGGAACACTTATACTTTTGAAGCTGTAACAGCGAAAGCAGCATTAAGCTTTTGGGGATAGATATTCATGTTACATGTGTGCATTTGATATATGTAACATATTTTATTTATATATAAATGTAAGTACACACACACACGCACACACACCACAAATGTTGTTTCCTCCGTGGTGGTTGAAATTAAAGATGGCTTCCTTGTATGTGTTCATTCATTCGTTCAACCGATTTTTCCCGTCCCATAGATTATGTAACTCAGCAGCAGCTTTTTTTGTGCCCATGAAGTACCTGCAGGGAACAAGCCAGCCTCCAACCCTGCTTTCAGGGAACTCGTGACTTGTCGAAGAAGACGGACATGGGACACAACGCAGTAAGGTGAATATTGCAGAAAAGGAAAGGCAGGGCCTTGGAAGCCTATCACAGAAAGGGCGATCTTGGTTGGGGGAGGGAGAGGGGGATCTGCAGTAAACATTTAATTTTTTTGTAATTGGACTAAAAATAATTTATATAGATATTTTAATGAATCCAAGAGTCCCATAGCTAGTTAGTAACAGACCTGAAAGTAGACAGAGAAGCCTTCTGGTTCCTGGGCATTTTTGTTTTAAATCTGACACCCAACCTCTGGATAATTTGAACAGCATCCCAGTCTTGAGGGAGAAACATCCTAAGATGGGCAAAGGAGATCTCTGACAGAGATGGTCCCACCATCCATGCGTCTGTCAGACCACGGAGGTAGCCCCTACGCACGTCAATGTCAGATAGAGGAGGTCAACATCGACATAACTTTGTCAGATGGAGGAGGAGTGTGTGTGTGTGTGTGTGTGCGCACTAAACAGGACTGGGGCTGATGGGTGTCTCACCCTCTAGCATCTTTGAAGGAGGAGGCTAAACATTGCTTGGTCTCAGCAGCTGCACCCTCCCGGCTGGGCCGACCTCTAGTGTGCCCTTTCAACCCCGGCTGGGAGCCAGGCCCAGGGGAGAACTCCCGACAGTCAGACTCTCACTCCCTGAGAAGTGCCAACCTCGCAGCCCTGACCCCTGCACACCCCTCTGCTCTGGGGCGGGAGAGGACAGGGTGCCATCCTCCAAGCACCCAGCCTGGGTGAGGGCTGCCCCCCACCTGGAGATGTCTCCAGAAGGGGAGTCCTCTCCCTGCCCAGACTTCACATAGTGTATTTTGCGCTGACTTCAGGCAACCAAGGGAGGAGGACACAGAGTTGTACTTTCCAAGTAGCTGGAAACCCTTAATCAATGTTAATTGGTTCTAATTAGCATATGTTAATTAATGATATTTACTACAAATTAAAGGTATGAGTGTTCCCAGAGGGTTTCCTGTTCATCCAATTAGTGCCAATTAGTTGCAATTAACACGTGTAAATGAGATTCCATTGAACCCAAAACAAACAGCACAGAATCTCTCAGATTCCCTTTTGCACCTTTTCAGACAGCCAGGGAGCTGGGGGTGGAGGGTGAGAAGTGAGGGTGGGAGTGGGGAGAGAGACTCTTAGGCTGACCTGAAGCGAGACGCTGACTCTGTGCACCAGGCAGGAGAGAAGGAAGAGCCAAGCAAGCTGCTGGACGAGCCTGGCTGCTGAGGCACTGGCCATGCTCCTAAGGGCCACGGGCCATGCCTTGGGCATTCCTGCGCCAGGACCTAACCCAGTGCAGGGCCTAGAGTAGGTGCTCGGGGAAAAATTGGCGGAATGAAAGGCTGGTGCCTTTGCACCAAGGGCCAGTATCTTTAGTCATAAAATTAAAGGATGAATTGATTAGGAAAACGTGCAGAGTTCTCTTCTCCACAGAGTTCTTCCCAGGGGCTCTACCAAGGAGCAAGATAGGCTTTTCTTCTGTGACATCATTTGAATATAATCTGCATGTCTACAGAGATTTTACTCGATCGCCAACGTTGCCATTTCCGCACTTTACTTCGTTTTCCCTTAACCACTGAGGCCCCAACCTCTGACACTTTGGTAACTAGAATATAAAAACAGCCAGAAGGGGCTCCCAAGAACAAGGAAATGCTACCCCCAATTCTTCACTGCACAGAGCCTTCTGTGAAACTGGGATGTAAGATAAAGCCCCCAGCAAGTTGTTTATTGCTAACTTGCTTTTGCTACACCGAACTTTCCCTTCAAGTTGACATTTGTCCTTTAAAAATATTTATTCGTCACTATGTACTGGGCACTATTCCAGGGGCTGGGGATACAGCAGTGAGCAAATCATCCTCAAATCCCTGCCCCTCGGGGAGCCCATGTTCCGCTGGGTATTAGCACCCTGCCACTTGGGGTGTTGATGGTCCAGGGTCAGCACGCTTGGGTTCCTATCCCAGTTCTGCCTTTCAGCAGCTGGCGAGAGGGGAGGGCTGGCTAGCTCACTTATCTGTGCCTCGGTTTACTTCTCTGTAACATGGGTAGAAGAATAGCTATCACCTGTCTTGCGGTCATGTTATTAGGAAATTAAGCTTCCTCCCTTGTCCCATCTTGGTGGGGTGGGGGCAGAATTTGGAGTGAAGCCACAAGGAAGGGAGGAGAGAAGCCACAAGGAAGGGAGGAGAGAGGGAAGCAAAACTCAATCTGAGCCTACAAATCAAAGTCTGATTAAATTATCTCTACATCTGGATCTCTACACCCAGGCTGGCCATGAAAGTCCCTCCCACCTGTGTGAAGCACGCCACAGCTTATAGCCAGGCTGCTCATCACCCTGGGGCAGGGAAGAAACGGGTTCAGAGAGGGGAAGAGCTTCCTGGGTCCTATGCCGCTGCTGAGCCTGGAGCCCAGACCCTTGGCTCCTTTGGGCACAATGTCCTTTATCCATGGTCTTTCTGAGTGATGAGAAACACAAAGGGGGTCCAGAATGGGTCACTCCAGCTGGCCAGGAGCAGGGACTGGCCCACCCCTGCCGGGACAAGTCTGGCCCAAGGTGGACCTCTGCACATGCAGGCTCCAGCACTCCAGCTCGGCCAATCCCCCTGCTCCCCGCCCCCACACACACACACTGGGCCAGAGACCACAGCACCTGAAGCTTTCGTGTTCCCTCCCTCACCATCTCAACTCTGCACCCCCGTGGACTCCCAGGCAGGGTGTTTGATCATTTCACACTACGTCAGGATCCCCTTTATAAAGCCAGAGAGTCTGCAGAGATGGTCTCTAAAACCCTTTCAGACCCGCTGTTCTTGGATTCTGGGTGTGCTCCGAAGAATACAGGTCCCACGTCTGCCGTATATGCCCTGACACACCAAGGCATGCCGTGATTCCCCTTTCCTTTGGGGATCCCTCTCACCTGTAATGGCCTAATGGGTCCCCCCGTCACTCTCCATCACCCTCCACCTCCACCCCAACCTTCTCCTGCATAGTGATGAACCACCAGACATGGTCCCCAAGACACCAAGCCTCGGAAAAAGTTCTCCTTCACTCTGATCAAATCTGAAGTCAATTTGGAGGCCAGTGGGAGGAATGGAGCTGATTGAGTTTAATAAAAAGAGCTCAGCTGGGTTGTCTTCCGGGAGGAGTGTCTGGAAATGGAAATCTGCACTGCGGCTTTCTAGGGCTCAGTATGCCTTTCCTACCACTGCACCCCACCCCAGGGCCAGCGGGATATGTTGCAGGGAGGAAGGGGGATGCTCTGGAAGCAAGTGGTAAAGACCCTTTTCTGACTGCCCTTCCTTCCAGCAAAAAAAAAATAAAAGCAGCACTATTGGATGCCCACCCTGTGTCAGGCACAGCACTAGGCCATTTACTCGAATTATCTGCGCTTAGAGAGGAGGGCATTTGCTCTGAGTTCGTCTCCAGGCGCCGTGGGCATCTGGGGCTAGGGCTGGCTAGCTTTGGGACCAAAAATCCGCCAAATTTGGCCACGAAAGGCAGAGCAGGAAGGTTGCAGGGAAAGATAAGGAAATTGCGGTCCGCTACGTCCCCGCAGCCCGTGTGCGCGCACGCACACGCACACAGGTGCACGCGCACACGGGCACGCGCGCAGGCGCACAGGTTCCCCCCTCTCTTTCTCGGCCAGGTGGCTGCAGGCTTCAGAGGCCAGAGACCCAGGGGAGGAGGCTGGCCCTGGAAGTTCGAACGTAAGAAGCCAGAGGTACAAGAGGTGAGGTGAATTCTCGGCTTTCCAGGAAAGAAGGCTGCCTCCGAACCGGAGTGGTGGGAGCCCCGGAAAGTCCGGGACGAGGCAAAGGGACGCGGGCACAGCGTCTGCTCTTTATCCCACTAATACCTCTTGAGAAGTGATAGCTCTCCGGAGCCAAAGCTCCTGCCACGAGGCTTAACATGGCCACTTTGGGGGGAGAAAAAAGAAAAACCCTCTGCTCCAGGAACGTAACAACAGAAAATGATTAAGGTCTAATAAGGTCAGTGTTCCACCTTAACACCTTTTCAGTTCCAGTTAAAACCTCTACTAATTTGCCAAGAAAAACCAGCCTCACTGGGGTCTTATTATTTGAATCACGTCCTGTCTCTTAATTTAAACGAGAGACTCACATAAGGATTTTTTTTATTTTAAATTACAATGCGACTTTCTTCCAGTTGATTACGGTATATGACTCTCTGTTGGAAGGCCATTATTTTTTGCTATGATTTACAAAGCATTTAAAGTGAAATCAATGTAATAAATATTGAAGTATTGTAATAGATAATTCCATATATTTAACCAGAGACACAGCACAGCCCTGGTCTGGGCAGCCGGGAGAGGAGCGGGGGGGGAAAAGTGGGGTGGGAGAGTGACCTGGTATTAACGCGAAGGGTGACGTCTCTGCTTTTCTCCTGGATTCATTTGGCAGGATTCACTGAGTGCTCCTTAAGGTCCTGTACACTGGACGTGGGACTGTGGCGAGTTGTGGGTGCCCCAGCCGCGTCCTCCCGGCGCCGCAGACTCTGGAGAAATTCCCCTGCAATGGAGGGGACCAGAAGTGGAGATCACCGGAACCTGTGTAAGGAGCTCGGGGATGGGAAGGGGGTTCAACAGAGAGAAGAGGCCTCTGGGGAAGGGAACGGTGGGACAAGTCAGGAAAGGCTTTCCCTAGCTTCTCCCCTTCTTCCCCTCCCCTCCTCAGCTCTTCTTCCCTCCCCTTCTGGGTCCTCATCCCGCTTTGGATGGAGCTGTCTCTAGACCTCTGGCTGTAGCTCAGCTGGGAGCAAACAGCCCAGCATTCACAGCCCCGAAAGCTCACGATGCGGGAAGAGGTATGAAAGGGGAGACGGTGCACCGGTGTGACCTCGTGCTCTGTACCGCCATCCTCGTGCTCTGTACCGCCATCCTCGTGCTCTGTACCGCAAGGAGATGGCCTCACTCCAGCCTCTTTACACATAAGGAGTCAGATTTGCAGCTTCTTGCTCTCTCCCTCCAGGGAGCTGGGCTGGAGCACAGCCCCCACAGTGCAGGCCAAGACAACTTCCCCAGCTGGCCTACTTTGCCCAGGGACAGGAGCCTTGGTGTCTCTTAAAGGCAAACGTCAAGCTGTCCTCCTACCTGCCTCCCCAGTCACAGAAAGTACCCAGAAGCAGGTTCCTTTCCAGCTGCCGCATGCCCCATGGGGAGCCCCCTGCTTCTTCCCGTCTTCGGACGTTGCTTGTGGGTCACACAGCTGCTCCCAGGTTCCTGGCTTGATTCGGAAATTCACACCCACCAGTGAGGGAAGCACACAGGGGGCACCAGCCTGTGGGTTGGTCCCCATCACACACCTCGAGTGTGGGCAATACACTCTGTCTGCAGAGCCGTTCAAGTGCCATGAAGGTCTTAGAAAAGATTTTGTGGTCTGTACGCTGCAGGCTTGCAATGGAGCATGGCTGGTGCTCGCGCGGGCACGCACACACTCGCACGTTTAGCAGGTCTCAGAGGAAGAAGATGTATTGTCCCTTGCCTTCCCACCCCAAGCCTGAACCCAAGCCCCAAGTCCCTAGCTCTGAACATTTTCCGCCATAAATCCCAGGAGGGGACATGCAGAGGGAAAGGGAGCAGAGAGAAGAGATTTACAGCAAACTTGCTTCCTGACACCTCTTTGGCCCATCCCATAAAATAACAATATCACCAGATAAATCACACAGAGTCTCGGGGGACCTTACCCTTGTCCTTGTGGGGTCTTTGGTGGAAGTCAGTGGGTCATGGTCAGAGGATTCCAGCCAGCTGGGTTCTCCCTGACAATATCAGTCCTGGATAGCATGGAGAGGGGGGTGACTCAGATCTAATCCCTGGAGCATGGGGGTGGGGGTGTAGAGAATAGGGTGAGGGTAGAGAACATTGGCTATCATCATCCAAAAGAGAACATGGCATGAGCAAATCCCAGCTGAAACTCCTAGCTGTGTGACTTTGGGCAAATTACTTAACATCCCTGGGCCTTGATTTATGTCTCTGTAAATGCAGGTCATAGAATATTCCCCAGACAGGGTATGTGTGAGGAGTTATTGAGAACACTATATGTCAGAGTTCCTGGCATACACTTAGACTGTGGTTAACTATTGTAATCACAAATGTCTTCCCTCCCCTAAGATACAAAACACCATGGCAGTGTTCCCAGCGGAGGGGATCGAATGTTGGCCCTTTCCAGAGAGACACCAGGCTGCCTCCACTCGTCTTTGACTGTTGTTTCCATGTTAGCCTGCAATATTAGAAAGGCCGGGCTCCCCGTTAACTCTCAATGTGACTGTGAGCGGGTTTTTTCCCATCTCTAGGCCTCAGGTCCCCATCTGTAAAGTGAAGAGGGGGAAATTACTTGGTCTTTAAGGCCCTGTCCAACATCACATCATCACCCAACAATTAGGACCAATTCCCAATGGGCACTGGAGCCAAAAACGAGCAGGCAGGACGGAGGCTGCCGGCCCTGAGGCCAGCTGAGGTCGGCACGGGCATGTGGGCCGGGAAGCAGCAGTCACCATCCTGGGAAAGAACTGAAGGACTCCACTTGGCTGGTCTTCAAATCCCCGACCACCACAAGCAAGAGACCCCCTGATTACAGCCCAGGGCACCAGTCCGGGTCTGTGGCCTCCCAGTGCTTGTCCTGTAGCCGGAGGGAGGGCTGCGTTCCCGCATGTGGAGCTGGGTGGGCAGGAGCCCCCCTCCAGCCTAATCCCGCACACCTAGAGAGACATGGGCTTCCCTGCAGCAGGTGCAGCCCCCCGCCTCCCCCAACCCCCAGCCAAGTCTGGCTCCCCCACCCCTGAAGCATCTCCCTAGGTCCCAGCCCTCCCTCCTCCTCTCCTTCCTCTCCCTTCTCCTTCCCCATGTCCCCTCTTCCTCTCCAATGCTGCTTCTTGGCTTTATTTTCCTTCCTCTCCCCCCCCCACTTCATTTCTTCCTTTCTCATCCTCCTCCTGGTTCTCCTGCCTGCTCCTTCCCTCCTTCATTTTCTTCCCTCTGGGCCTCGTTCCTGGAACCAAGGTGCCACTGTCTTGAGGGAGTGACTATGTGGGGGGCTGGGGAGCTGGAAGGGGGCACGCTCTGGCCTGACCGACACCCTCCCCCCCCCCGGGTCTCTCCAGCCGCAAGAGGATCTGGAGTTCACCCGCAGGGCAGCTGTCAGCAGCTCCAGAGACGGATGAATGAACACGTAGAGGGGTGGGGAGGCGAAGGTGCTGGGGAGGGAGCCGTCTTCAAATAAAAATGAAAGGAACATGCTGGACAAAATAATGGGGCTGTTTAATAATAAGTCCTGCCCAAGACACCTCTGCCCTAAGACCCAGCCCTCCTGCCCCTGTCCCCGGCCCTGAAGTTTCCCTCAGCACAGAGGCCCCCCATCAGTGTCCCCAATCCTTTGGGTAGGCCAGAGAGCAGGAGACACCCCACACACACACACACACACAAGTCCCCAGACCCCTGCACCCCTCCCAGCCTTCCCCATCTTCCACTGAGGGATGGGTGGGATTGGGGCCCCTGGCAACCTGTTCCCAGAGTGATGTCTGGGCAGATTACTGCCCCACGGCTGGCAAGCCTACTAGGAGGCCTTTGTGGGGGAGAAGGTGGGGGGTGAGGAGAAGGGGATTTTCCATTCTCCAAGCAACTGGATTACACAGTCAGGGGATCAGGGAATAATTTGCTGCTTAAGCTGCCTCTTCACAGCCCAGCCTCTGCCCTGGCTCTCAGCCTCCCATTCTCAGCAGGGATTTTAGCCAGCCTAGCCTCGCCTGCTTATAAGGTGTCTTTCTCATGGTCTGAGTCAGCCTTGAGGGCAAAACCAAGTCTCACCTCCTTCTATCCCCCAGAGCTATGACACAAGGGAGGAGCTCAAAAGGGATCAGCTGGCCACTACCTCCACCAACCCTCACCTTCCATGAAGACCTCAGGTCTGGAGATGGAGCCGGAGGGTGTGGCTCAGAGAGGTGAAGCGACTTGCTCTGAGTCACACAGCACATGAAGGGTAACCAAGATGGTTTCCTGACTATGGCAGGATTTATGGAAGCATGTTCTCTGCAAAGTGAGCCAGATCTATGCCAGGGACGGGAAGGGGCCCTAGACTCTAATGTTCTTACTAGAAGGAGGTTTGCTGCTGAGTTTTCCTGAGCCCCACCATGAACTTTAGAGGGAAGGGAGCCCAGCTTCCATTTGGTTACTCAAGACCAGACCAAAGCAGGTGGTGGAGGGCAGGGGAGGTGGGAAGGAGATTAGGCTTAAAGAATCCAAAGTCTTAAGGTCTAGTTCCAGCCTTACCACTAACTAGCTGTGTGGCCTTGGGCAAACCACCTCCCCTCTCTGAGCTTCAGTTTATCTTATCTGCAAAATGGAGATAACATCTCTTTGAAAATTGTTTTGAAGGTACTGGAAGAGCATCAGGCTTAGCATCTGGTATCTCCTAGCTGTTCCAAATAATGGTGGGAGCAGAATTGTATCTCCCTTACCCAGAGCTGCGCCCACTCCCCAGAACAAGAGGCCCCACTGCACATTCAGGCCACTGGTTCTTCCCACTGGGAGGGCAAATCCATCATGTTCAGCAAACTATTGCCCCACCCCATGTAAGGTTATTGGGGGGTCATGCCACCACACCCTGTGTCCGCTTTCTAGAAAGAGGCCCAAGGCTCCCCACCCTAGCTCCATGTGGCACATAGAGCCCTCTTGCTGACAGAGGGTCATCTCTGACCTTCCTAATGGCCTACGTTCCTTCCAGCCAGAAAATTCTATGATCCTGTGACCCCTAAAAGCCCTGTCCTGCTAATGGTTTTATGATCTTCCCTAGGCATCCTCTCTGTGCCCTCCCTAACCCCCAATCCCTCTCAGTAGGTCCTAGTCAAAATAAACAACATTTATGACCAGAGCAGGATTCAAGGTCTGCATTGCAAACAAATGTGGAGCCCTTTGAAGGTGCCCGGGGAATCCATCACGTCCTGGGGTGTGATGCTCCCCAGGCCCAAGGGGAGGTAGGCCCTGGGAAGGGGCGCGGGCGTGGGAAGCTGGGCTCTGGCTCTAGATTTAGAATCCGAGGATCTTGTGCAGTGTCTGGGGCTCCCTCCTTAGCAACAGGCCTGCCCTCCGTGCCGGGGAAGTGAGGGGAAAGGAGGAAGGGTAGCCCGGCCCGAGGTGTCTGCTGTGATCAGCCACCTTTCCCGCCCTATGTGCAGGCTCCCCTGGGGACCAAGGCCTGACTTGGCATGTCATCAGGGGGGACAGGAACAAAATGAAAGGGGGGGAATCAGAGGCAAAGGGAGAAATAGCATGCGTGGACGGGAGATGTAGAGCTGAAACCACCGAGGTCCAGGCCCCATCACGGCCTCCAGTGCCCAGTGGGCACACTAGAACAACTTCCCTAAAGAAAACTAGTCCAAACGCCTTCAGGGGAAAATCAACCCAGTCGAGCCTGTCTTGTCAGCCGGCCAGTGGAGCTGAGGAGAGAGAGGGAGAGAGTGGGAGAGAGAGAGAACCGGCCAGTGATGAGTTTCTCGGGGGGGGGGGCATCAACTTTGGGGAGTGATAGCACGGAGGCGGAAGTGGAGGCCCTCCATCTAGAATGAACCCTTGTCCTCCACCATCCCCACCTGCCCCGCCTCTTACCAGCATCCCCCACCGGAGAAAGGGCCCACAGGCCGGCAGCCCACTCTTCCCGGCTCTGCCTTCCACCTCCCACGTGGCTGAGGCACCCCAGCCGGGCTCAGCCTCCTCTGGCAGGTGCGGGACCGCGAGCCGATTTGTGTTCAAGGGGGACTGGCTCTGTCTGGGGAACAGTTGTTGGAGAATATTAAGGTAGGATTCCCAAAGGCCCAAGTCTGACAGCAGCTTTCTAGGACACGCAGCTCAAGGCTTTCTTCAGCCACTTCGCCAGCCTTCAGAACTGGGGCATGGGCCGAGGGGCTGCTGTTCCCTGACTCAGAGCTGGGGGAGGGAAAAATACCCCCCCCCGGGGCCTGTGCCTTATCATTTACCCTACTAAAAATACTCTGCCACCCGCCAGGTTGGGTGGGGAGCTAGACATAAAATGTGGGCAGGTGGCAAGGTTTCTATCAGTGATCAGGCGCCTGCTTATAGCATTTGCATATGCGGCATATAATTAATGTTTGATGAGTGAGAGTCTGAGAGAGGGAGGATTGGAACAAAGAAGGAAACAAAGAGACACCTGGAAACACGGGCATGAGTTTTTCCAGGATCCATATAGTTTGTTCAAAAATGATCCACTTCCGAAACTGAAAGAATGATTTTAATGGCTTCGTGGGGTCGTCAGCCAGTGAATCAGAACTTTCAGCAGAGTGCCCTGGTGCCCAGCATGGTGCTTTTATTTATATTTATATATATATAATTTTAAAAAGTCCTCCAGAGCACAGAGTTTTAGGGCTAGAAAGGCCTTGGAGACTATCTAGGCCAGTGGGTCTCAACATCAGTTCAATACATAGAATCGCCTGGGGTGCTTTTAAAAACATAAGATGCTGGGCACCCACCTCCAGACAGTCTGATCTCATTGGTCTGGGATGGAGCCCAGGTGTCTGTATTTTTTTAAAAACTCCCCAGATGATTCTACTGTGTACCCAGGACTGAGAACCCCTGGTCTGGGCCAATACTTCACTTTACAGAGGCAGAAAGTGAGGCCCAGAGAGCAGGTGACCTAGGCTCACACAGACAAGTGGCAGCAGAAACAGGACCACAGAAGCCACTCAGGTATCCTGACAGTAAACGAGCAAATAAAACATCGATGGTCTTGTGGAGGCGTCCCTAGCTGCGGAGACCAGCTACCCCCCCCGTCCCACCCACCCCCCCCAGTTTCATCTTATTTTCATCAGAGGCCAGGCAGGCTGGCATCTTGACCCCGTTCCTTCTGGCCTTCCATTCTGGAGGCCTCAGGGCTCATACAGGACAAACACCCAATTCAAATACTGTCCACCAGGTCTGGAGCCTCCGAGAGTAACGGGGCAGCTGCGACACCGTGGCCAGATGGAGTGTTGTCGCTGGACAGCCCAGAGCAGGGGTGTGGGAGGACGTGTGTACAAAGGTGCACGTGTACATAGATGCACACGTATGTAGGAGGCCCCTGCACGGAGGCGCTCGTGTGAGAACACTTCCATGTGTGCGTATGACTGCACCTGTGGGACGGCCTGCGCGTTCGGCATCCGTTTACGCAGCACGGTGTGAGACCGCACGTGGGAGAGCGCCCAGGGCTCTGAAATGTGCTGTGCATGGTAAGTTGTATACGAGTGCGTCCAGCTGGATCTCCGCTTACAGCCTCGACGTTTACATCCACCGGTGGAGGCCCGCCTGTGACAGTGTGTGGGGGGCTGGCCGGCCCTGGAAGTGTACGACAGGCAGCCTGGGGGTGCAGGGGGCAAGTTCATGTGGAGAGAGAAGAGGTTTCTGCGGCTTCCATCACATTTCTTCCAAGTAATCACTGGGAAATATATGCGTTGGAAAACTCTATCTTTCATGCTTAAATATATCTCGGCAAATATAAATGAAACATGATATTGTGTCAGCTGAGATGCTACACATTAATATTGTTTATCATTGATAGAATTAAATAGCCCATGCAAGCCCCGGTAGCATTCCTTACGATTTTATTTAACACTGTTATGGCCGAGCGGCATTTGGCAAATGGCCGTAGATGACAGCAACCAGTGCGGAGTCTGCAGGCCGTCATATGCACAGGAGGGTCCTCTAACATCCGACCCGTCCCCATCTTTCTTTGAGCTCAACTTATTCCCCTTCTTTCCCCGAACCTGATTAAGACCCAGCCCTTCGCACTTCCCTAGGAGGTCTCTGTACCCTAAAGACAGATAACCTGGAGGGTGAGGACGTGGGGCAGGGAAGAGATAACGCTCTAAGACCCGGTCTCTGGAATGTCTCTGCTTCTCCCTAGTCTGTCAGAGGCGGCCCCAAGCCCCAGCATGTGTGAAAACCGAGAGACCAAAGGAAGCATTTTTATAGGTTCTGCAGACCCTCGGGGTTGACCGACAAAGTTATTCATTCAGAGTGAGTAAAAAAGAGCATTGGACTTATCAAATTAGTAAT